>NC_065581.1:92228980-92543355 GCF_024542745.1 Macaca thibetana thibetana
GATGAAATAAGATATCTGATTTTTCTCCTTGCCAACACAGTATTATTCTCAAAGATACACAATTGCCAAGTAGGGGTTACAGACCTTATATTTTGCATTTTATGATTTGATTTTATGCCATAAAGTCAAAGTATATTATAGGAATACTTAAGCCCAGCCAGGTGTCTGGAATTTCACTTCCCATATCTTTGATTGCTTTATAATCTAATTTTCTATAAGGAAAATTCACTTATCACATTCTTCTTTGCATTACAAGTGTCTCTTTGCAAGTCTCTTCTGGAAGGTATCAGAAGGCTTGCATTGTGTCTGCCTTATTGTTTTAATACAAGTGCCTATAGTAGTGACTGGTACATAAGAGGCACTCAATAAATATGTTTCTATAAATACATTTTCTCATATAACTGACAGAGTAGGAGTATGTGGTATAAAAAAGTTCACAAAGCTGCAGTTCCAAGCTGTACTCCTACTCATAGTTATGAAAGTACGATATACTTAGTGAAAAGTGAAAAAAGGAACGTATCTGTCCTTATAGTTCCAAGTAGCAGACAGATAACCCACTTCCATTTTGATCCTTCCATTATTTATTCTATCAATCTTAAGGATGGTATGCATGCTGCTTATTTTTATCAGAATTTTAAAAATGGTGCTTGGGTTGTGGAAACTTCTACTTTCTGTAGCCTGTGGAGTAACTGTAATCTTCTAAGAGGTATAAATATTTTGTCACACCCAAGGATAATTTTAATTACTATTGCTCTTATTTTAATCTTCTGAATTAGTTTAACTTAACACCTACTTTACCAAAAATGGGACTCAATAAATATTTTTAAATTAATAAATGAATCATATTTGATGCAAAATACATATTAAAATAAAACCTATCTATATGTAGGCATTTAAACAAAGGTAGGAGATAAGAATTTTATGTAATTAAAATATTCTTCATACGAGAAAATTTTGCAAGGGTTTTCTGTCATTTGCAAGTACAAAATTATTAATAATAACAAGTAGAGAATCCATCCAGGTTTTTATTTTATCTATAGAGGAATTTTAAAAAATATATCTGGGAACTGGGAAAATTATTTTAGGATGGTAAATGACTATTGATTCTATCAAACCTTCAAATTCTCAGAATATTCATTCTCTTATAAAGCTTGACAATTTTTCAGTTCCTATCTGCTGTGATTCTTATATTGACCCAATTCTGAGCTCTACTGCCTTGAAAAAGTAAAACCCTATATTCTGTAACTATTTCAAAGTCTTCTGGAAGTTGAAAAATGAGATGGGGTAAAATATTAAATTATAACAAATTCATTTAATCACTTCATTAAAGTATGAAACTAAAATTAGATAATATATTCAATAAATATGATTCAAAGTTGAACATATGGTATATTCAGGAAATAATATTTTAAAATATTCCAAACTTATGATTTCTAGGAAATGAAGAAACAAAAATTGGTGAATATTTAGGGAATGGGTTTGATTCAAAATTAAAGTTATATTAATGTGAACATTATTAGACTCTAAGTAGAGGACAGAATATGCTTGCTGATGACCTTATAATTATTAACTGTGAATTAAACTGAATTGCTTCAGATCAGATGCTGGGCAAGAGAGGATGGGGAAGAATTTAGTAGCTAATTTCATTTTACTTACAATAGGGAACGAATAGACCATAGTCAAAAAAGGAGGATTAGGGGTGCTAGGAAAGGTACTTAGTATGAAGGTAACCACGAGGACAGAAATAAATGAGCCTACTTAGATTCCAAAAAAGTTAAAAAGAGCTGGGCACAGTGGCTCATGCCTGTACTCCCATCACTTTGAGAGGCTGAGATGGGCGGATCACTTGAGGTCAGGAGTTCAAGACCAGCTTAGCCAACATGGTGAAACCCCATCTCTACTAAAAATACAAAAAGTAGCAGGGCTTGGTGGCAGGCATCTGGAATCCCAGCAACTCGGGAGACCGAGGCAGGGGAATCGCTGAGAGGCAGAGGTTGCAGTGAGCCAAGATCACACCACTGCACGCCAGCCTGGGCAACAGAGTGAGATTCCATCTGAAAAATAACAACAACAATACTAATAATAGAAAGATCTATCTATTTTAAGAACAGAAAAATTAATACACAATTGAAGAATAATGAAAATATTAAAGGGGATGTGGAACTATTGCCCCTAAGAGGAGGGAGGAAATAGGGTAGAGGAACTAGCTCAGAAACAAGACTTCTTTGCCTATGCCTTGTTTTGGAGATGTGCCTCTGGAAACTGATCAACATTTTTCCATGTACCTTTGCAACACAACTACATTCTTTCAAAGAAATTTACAAAAATAAGCAATAAACAAATGAACCTGTGTTTTCAGTTGGTGGTATAAAGAGGTGAAATACTAAAAGTGAATTTAAGGCATAGTAATCCCCCAGAGGGATATGTGTTAAGGACAAAACTATTACTTTGATTGTGATAATGGTATCATGAGTGTTTGCTTATGATTGTGCACATCAAATTGTGCACATCAAATATGTGCAGTTCTTTGTATCTTAATTATACCTCAATAAGGCTGTTTTAAAATCTCCAAAAGAAAATTCAAACATTCAAGCACTCATGTTTTTGTTGTAGTGTTTTTTGTTTTGTTGTTTGTTTTTAATGAGACAGGTCTCACTCTGTTGCCCAGGCTGGCATGCAGCGGCATGATCATGGATCATGTCTCATTGCAGCCTCTACATCCTAGGTTTAAGTGATCCTGCTACCTCAGCCTCCCGAGTAGCTGGGAATGCAAGTACACACCATGATGTCAGCTTTTTTTTTTTTTTTTTTTTTTTTTTTTTGGTAGAGATGGGGTTTCACTATGTTGCCCAGGCTAGTCTCAAACTCCTGGTCTCAAGCAATCCTCCCACCTTAGCGTCCCAAAGTACTGGGATTACAGGCATGGGCCACTGTGCCAGGCCTAGTGTTGGTATTTTAATACTGATATACTTACATGTGTAATACGGGATAAAAGCAAATGAGTAATTGTTTTTTATTTGAATTCCAACAATCTCAGTGTTATTGAGAACTGGAATTCTTAGCACAGACATAACAGAAAAATAATTAATAGGAAGGAGTTTAAAGTAAAAACCCTGGAGGTCCTGAATTTGAATTCAATGTAGTGGTATGAATTAATGAGATATTTTAATAAAAATATATTTAAGAAAATATCTTCCTCAAAGTAAGTGTATTTGTTATCTATTTTAATTTAAAAACAACAACAATGACCAACCATTTATAATGAATCTAGATTTGGTCATAAAATATCTATCTATCTATCTATAGATATTCTCTCCATTTCTTTCTCTGTCTCTCACACACACATACTCTCTCTCTCTCTCTCTCCCTCCCTCTCTCACTGGAAGGAACCAGGGCTTCTTGAAGAAAAGACTGTAGCAGGAGAACTTCAAGATGAAATAGACTGTATTTTCATATCAGAGAGCAAATCTTTCAAAGATATTTTGAATGCTGTATTGAAACTACTCAGAAATAATCTTAAAAAAAAATTTCACTTGGATTTAGAAAGTTTGAGGATTAACTGCAATAGACTGAAACATACCAAACATATAACATGAGTTTGTAATGAGACTAAAAAACAAAACAAAATAAAACAAAAAAGCAACTCCATCCACCGATTGGTTACCATTGAAATTTTTTTAATTATTTATTTTGAAATTATTAAAATAAAAAAAGAATCAATCATTTATCCCACCTTACACTAATCATTGCACTGGGTGACCAAATACTATTTGACTAGATGAAGAAATTATCTCTTAATAGAAATATTTCATCTCATATATGAAGAAATAGTGATTGAATGAAAATGCCCCTTTTGGGTATGAAGTAGTGAAATAAACCCTATGAATTCTGAAAGGAAAAGATCAAGGTCAATCTTCCCCATGAAGGTTAAACACCTATGTGCATCTAACTCTACCACTCATTTTTAATGTAATTGCTGAATTCTAAAAATCCATATTTTATCATTTAGAAATATATTCTAACTTACAACACTCATTTTTCTAATTGTTTCATAAATCATTTGAAGAAGAGACTTGGGATGGTTATGCAGATATTGAGCTCCTTATTTGAGAATATAAAGATGTGTGAAAGACAATCTAGAGTATCGTCAAATTCACCAAGTACTGACTACTGCTATTCAATCTGAAATTTTTACAAAATTTGAAGTTCTAAGAACTTAACACTTAGGTTTTTGAATGAAATCTCTCTCTCTTTCCCTATTTGAATTTCTTGTTATTTCAAAAGATGAAATGGAAAGTCAATATTTGACTCCCTAGATTATTTAAATTTTTGAAAACTTAAAAAAAAATTATGAGTATAATTGCAAATGAATTTTAAGTAGACGTTATCTCTAGAAAAAAGATTCATGCAGGCAGTGTGATACCTACCTACAGTTCCAGCTACTTGGGAGGCTGAGGCAGGAGGATGGGGAGAGTCCCTTGAGCCTAGGAGCTGGAGGCCAGTCTGAGCAACATAGCAACAGCAGTCTATAAAAACAAAACAAAACAAAAAGATACAAAATAAGAGTGAAGGGCAAGAGAGGCATCACATTAGCAGAAAAAAATGCAATTCTAATTTCCACAGAGCTGAAATTTCAGAATAAAATTTCAGAATAAAATTTCCTTATTAAGACTAAGTGTGCAAATAAAGCATACAAAATAGTGAATACCACAATAAGAATAAATATACCAAGAAAATATTCTTCCAAAAATATTTATTTGTAGATAGAAAATACCTCCTTTATGAATTTTTAATGAATTTACAGATTTCTAAAATATTCCCTATATCTAAACTTTATTTTCTTGATGGTGTTTATTATATAATACTATAAATAATTATTTATTGCTCATATTTTTCTCCTTGACTAGAATAAAGTGTTCTTGAATATAATAAAATCTTAGTATCTTGTACAATGTTTAAATTTCTTGCACAAGACAGATCTATAGAGAATAAAGAAATATTGAATAAATAAATAAATTATGAATAAATAAATTGCTTATGTCCTGTTATGTTGAGAAAGTCATGTAGATATAGAAACTCCAAATTTTAGTAAAGATTTTGACTCTATTATTCATAATATTCTCTCAAAAAGATAGAATATTTCTCCTCAAACTTTACAATTCATCCGGGGGTTTTGTTGAAATTCAGATTTTGATTCAGAAGGTTTGGGATGGGGCATCAGATTCCACCTTTCTAATTAATCCTTACAAGCAAGATTTAAGGAAAGCATTTTCATGTTATTTTTTCTACTATCAGGATCTTCCCACGCTATTTTGTAACTCTGGCCCCTTGGAAATCAGGACATCATACAATTCAATGATTAAAACTCAGTCTTAAATGTCAGGCAGACTTAGGTTAACCTTGAAACTCTAAATTTGGTGGACAAGTTACTTATCTAAGTTACTATGTCTGAAAAATGCAGACAATGAAAATTTCCAGGTACACAATACGTGTGAGGCATAAATGAGCAAAATATACTGTATGTAAAATATTTAGAGTGGTGGTAGTAATAGTAGTACTATTATCATTAAATGATTAATAATAGTAGCAGGAATCATGATACTGGTAGAGATGGAGGAGATAATTGTGATATTGATTACTATGATGTAAAGAACATAAAACAAGTTTATTTTGCCAAATCTTGGGACATTTTATTGACTTCATGATACTTGCCAGTATCTGTGAACATTCTACTCAATGTCTCAATCCAGGTGAGATAAAATTATTTTATAACATTTGATATATAGGTTGGCAGCTGTCCCATATTCACTAATACATTTCAAAATTCTCTCTCCTTTAATTTTTTCTCCTGCAATCACAGAAACAATCATGACTACTTAATAAAATGTTAATGGAGCGTGTGGACTTTTATTGAATTTTCCCTTAAGAAAAGCTAAACAGACCAACTCTGAAGATGTATAAAATGTAAAAATGTGATGGAAGTAGTTTTCCTCAGAATTCTTTAGTTAAATTTGAAGCAAAAAGAAAAAACATAACCATTAGAAAATTCCCCAATGGCAGGTAAAATATTTTATTACATTTTACTGCCAAATATCAACTATATAGAGTATATATAAAATGTATACTAAGCATTTGCTTTGGATGGATGTGACTCAAAGATCAACCTGTGATAACAAGGACTTTTTTTTTTTTTTTTTTTTTGGAAAGTTCAAACAGGAAGGAGGCTGTTGAGATAACCTAAATATCTGGGAATTTATAGTTTTATGTCAACAACTCTATCAAAAGCCTGGCTGTGACAATGGAGGGGGAAAATACGTCATCATTAATGGGCAGGACATTTGAGCGTGAATAAATCTCAAAACACAAAATAAAGGACTCTTAGTAGACCATGTAACTTTTCTAATTTTTGCTAAAAGTAGTGACACCGTGTTGCCAATGCATAACCCAATCTGCAATGATAGAGAATAATTTTGCCTAAGGATTAAAATCAATAAAATTACAGTGAAATTTGAAAAAGGCATATCATGGAGCTCTCCAGCCACTCCTGTAACTAATGGTCATAGCTCTTTAGTAGGTAACATTTTTCTCTCTTAGCCCCATTTCTGACTATCAGAGGATGAACTGCAGAAACCCAAAAAGGAAAGAGTAGGAAAGATCATGAAAGATACTACACTTTTTCTTTTCTTTTCTTTTTTTTTTTTTTTTTTTTTTTTTTTTTTTGAGATGAAGTCTCACTCTGTCACCCAGGCTGGAGTTCAGTGGCATAATCTCAGCTCACTGCAACCTCTACCCACTGGGTTCAAGTGATTCTCCTGCTTCAGCCTCCCGAGTAAGTGGGATTTACAGGCACCTGCCACCACGCCCGGCTAGTTTTTGTATTTTTAATAGAGATGGGGTTTCACCACCTTGGACAGGCTGGTCTTGAACTCCGGAACTCGTGATCCACCTGCCTCATCCTCCCAGAGTGGTGGGATTACAGGTGCCCGCCACCATGCCTGGCTGATACTATACTTATAAATTACACAGAATGTGCCCGATGTTCTTCTGAAATATGAAGATAAATGTATGTCATTAATAGGCTCATATAGATGGTTAACCTTTACTCTGGCTTCCTAATTTCACATTTCCAAGATAGCTAGGCTTCCAATTTTTTGCAAAACATCTGAACTTTCTTAGTGAGGGGCTTGTTTTAATAACAAAGATAACAAAAATTCTTCAGATAGGTGCCTCCCACCAGACCTCTTATTAACTACAAAAAATGTAAAACCTCACAGGTACCCACTTGGCCTTTTCTGACAGAGAAAACCAAGTTTAGTAATTTCAGCTTGAAAACATAGAAAGGTTAAAATATAAAGCCCAGAAAATTCCTTGGGACATTTAACTTCAGTTTAGGAGTTAAATATACGGCTTCAGAGATCCTTGTAAGAAAAGGCAGAATGGCTTAGTGGACCAAAGTATGTGAATTGGAATCAGATGCCCGTGAAAGCCAACCTTGAACTTGCCACCTTGCAAAATCTTTTTAATCATTCTGTCCTTAGAATCTTCAGTTACTAAGTAGGGTGCACTACCTTACACAGGAGCCAGGATGAAAATTTATAACTTATAAACCTGAAGTTACAGTGTCATTAAGCAGATCCTGACTCCATTACAACATATTCTGGGCTTAGATTGAGAAATGTGAGGAATTGGATTCAATGTTTTATAGTATATGATATGCTCATTCCAGAGCATAAATTGAATCAACCAACTGCACCTTCATACACAAAGCAAAGCGCATATTGCCAGTTAGTCATCTTGATAAAAATTGAAAATAAATGTCTTTGCAAATGTTAATGTTCTCATTCAAAATGTTCTCTTCTAAAATTAGAATCAGTTCCCATTGCTTTCATTTTCACATTTGTAGCATTATTTTGTAAATGGATAACTACAAGCAATTTATAATGAGGTTACATTAATTTACTATAATAAATCTAGAATTCTTAAATGTTATGTATTATTGGATTTATGTCATGCAACACATGGCATAGATGCATTATCATATGCTATTTTTGTGATATTTAAAGAAAGAAGCAAAGTTTATTTCAGTTGTTCATCCATTCAATCTATTTATTTGTTCAACAAATAATAATTAAATACAGTAGTCCCACTTTATCCCTGGTTTCATTTATTCAGAGTCAACTGCATTCCGAAAGTAGGAGAGTACAGTACAATATGATGTTTTGAGAGAGAGAGAGAAAGCAAGCAAGCACATTCATATAACTTTTATTACAATATGTTGTTACAATTATTGTCTTATTATAAGATTTTGTTGTTTATTTCTTGCCAAACCTAATTTATAAATTAAACTTTATTGTAGTTTTGTATATATAAGATAAATCATAGTATATATATGGTATGGTATTATCCATAGTTTCAAGCATCTACTGGGGTCTTGAACATATGCCCTGCATAAAAGGAGGGCCATTGTACCTAATATTTTCTAGGCTCTATGACAAATGCTAGGTATACAAAAAAAAAAAAAATACACACAAGCATGTTCTTGTGAAACTTACACTTTAGTGGGAAAGACAAAATTAAAATAAATAAATGAATAAATATATAAATGCACAAATAAGAGCACAAATAAAAATAACTTGAAAATCACCTATAGGGATTAAGCAACATTTTGTAAGTTTAAATTAGATAATTGGATCATGGGTCTTAGGAGCAAAATTTAAGCTGAGATCTGTCCTTCAAATAGAAGTCATGCAGGTAAAGAACATTCCAGAGAGCTCCTAGCACATGTGAATGCCTGGAATAGGCAGTCAGTTCATAAGTTCAAGGAACTGCAAGAGGGACAATGTTATTGCAGAAGTGAGTTAGGGAGACAATATTTGGAGATGAAGTTAGGATGGTATTCAAATCTGGATCCTACAAAAACCCAATTGAATGGCATAGAAGTTGGTTTTTAACAAAGTGATAATACGACTAAATGTACAATTAGAAAGTATCATTTTGAAATTTATGAATAATAACTTATTTGAAGACAAGAATAAAACAAGGAAACCAAAGAGAAGTCCAGAAAAAAATATATATAGTGTCTTGAGTTAGAATGATGCCAGTAGAAATGCAAACAACCATACCTAGTCAAGAAACATTGGGTGCATAAAATTATCAAAAATATGTAATAGATTAGATATTTAAAAACGAGATCAGAAAGTGAGAAGAATAATTCCAAACTATCTATTTTGAGTATCTGTATTATGAAGGAGACATTTACTTTGTGACATTCACTTTATTTATTTATTTATTTTTAATTTATTTATTATTATTATACTTTAAGTTGTAGGGTACATGTGCATAACGTGCAGGTTTGTTACATATGTATACTTGTGCCATGTTGGTGTGCTGCACCCATCAACTCATCATTTACATCAGGTATAACTCCCAATGCAATCCCTCTCCCCTCCCCCCTCCCCATGATAGGCCCCTGTGTGTGATGTTCCCCTTCCTGAGTCCAAGTGATCTCATTGTTCAGTTCCCACCTATGAGTGAGAACATGCGGTGTTTGGTTTTCTGTTCTTGTGATAGTTTGCTAAGAATGATGGTTTCCAGCTGCATCCATGTCCCTACAAAGGACACAAACTCATCCTTTTTGATGGCTGCATAGTATTCCATGGTGTATATGTGCCACATTTTCTTAATCCAATCTGTCACTGATGGACATTTGGGTTGATTCCAAGTCTTTGCTATTGTGAATAGTGCTGCAATAAACATACGTGTGCATGTGTCTTTATAGCAGCATAATTTATAATCCTTCAGGTATATACCGAGTAATGGGATGGCTGGGACATATGGTACATCTAGTTCTAGATCCTTGAGGAATCGCCATACTGTTTTCCATAATGGTTGAACTAGTTTACAATCCCACCAACAGTGTAAAAGTGTTCCTATTTCTCCACATCCTCTCCAGCACCTGTTGTTTCCTGACTTTTTAATGATCGCCATTCTAACTGGTGTGAGATGGTATCTCATTGTGGTTTTGATTTGCATTTCTCTGATGGCCAGTGATGATGAGCATTTTTTCATGTGTCTGTTGGCTGTATGAATGTCTTCTTTTGAGAAATGTCTGTTCATATCCTTTGCCCACTTTTTGATGGGGTTGTTTGTTTTTTTCTTGTAAATTTGTTTGAGTTCTTTGTAGGTTCTGAATATTAGCCCTTTGTCAGATGAGTAGATTGCAAAAATTTTCTCCCATTCTGTAGGTTGCCTGTTCACTCTGATGGTAGTTTCTTTTGCTGTGCAGAAGCTCTTTAATTTAATGAGATCCCATTTGTCAATTTTGGCTTTTGCTGCCGTTGCTTTTGGTGTTTTAGACATGAAGTCTTTGCCCATGCCTATGTCCTGAATGGTACTACCTAGGTTTTCCTCTAGGATTTTTATGGTATTACGTCTAACATTTAAGTCTCTAATCCATCTTGAATTAATTTTCGTATAAGGAGTAAGGAAAGGATCCAATTTCAGCTTTCTACTTATGGCTAGCCAATTTTCCCAGCACCATTTATTAAATAGGGAATCCTTTCCCCATTTCTTGTTTCTCTCAGGTTTGTCAAAGATCAGATGGCTGTAGATGTGTGGCCTCTGTTCTGTTCCATTGGTCTATATCTCTGTTTTGGTACCAGTACCATGCTGTTTTGGTTACTGTAGCCTTGTAGTAGAGTTTGAAGTCAGGTAGCGTGATGCCTCCAGCTTTGTTCTTTTGACTTAGGATTGTCTTGGAGATGTGGGCTCTTTTTTGGTTCCATATGAACTTTAAAGCAGTTTTTTCCAATTCTCTGAAGAAACTCATTGGTAGCTTGATGGGGATGGCATTGAATCTATAAATAACCTTGGGCAGTATGGCCATTTTCACGATATTGATTCTTCCTATCCATGAGCATGGTATGTTCTTCCATTTGTTTGTGTCCTCTTTTATTTCACTGAGCAGTGGTTTGTAGTTCTCCTTGAAGAGGTCCTTTACATCCCTTGTCAGTTGGATTCCTAGGTATTTTATTCTCTTTGAAGCAATTGTGAATGGAAGTTCATTCCTGATTTGGCTCTGTGTTTGTCTGTTACTGGTGTATAAGAATGCTTGCGATTTTTGCACATTAATTTTGAATCCTGAGACTATGCTGAAGTTGCTTATCAGCTTAAGGAGATTTTGGGCTGAGACAATGGGGTTTTCTAAATATACAATCATGTCATCTGCAAACAGGGACAATTTGACTTCTTCTTTTCCTAACTGAATACCCTTGATTTCTTTCTCTTGCCTAATTGCCCTAGCCAGAACTTCCAACACTATGTTGAATAAGAGTGGTGAGAGAGGGCATCCCTGTCTTGTGCCAGTTTTCAAAGGGAATGTTTCCAGTTTTTGCCCATTCAATATGATATTGGCTGTGGGTTTGTCATAAATAGCTCTTATTATTTTGAGGTACGTTCCATCAATACCGAATTTATTGAGCGTTTTTAGCATGAAGGGCTGTTGAATTTTGTCAAAAGCCTTTTCTGCATCTATTGAGATAATCATGTGGTTCTTGTCTTTGGTTCTGTTTATATGCTGGATTATGTTTATTGATTTGCGAATGTTGAAGCAGCCTTGCATCCCAGGGATGAAGCCCACTTGATCATGGTGGATAAGCTTTTTGATGTGTTGCTGAATCCGGTTTGCCAGTATTTTATTGAGGATTTTTACATCGATGTTCATCAGGGATATTGGTCTAAAATTCTCTTTTTTGGTTGTGTCTCTGCCAGGCTTTGGTATCAGGATGATGTTGGCCTCATAAAATGAGTTAGGGAGGATTCCCTCTTTTTCTATTGATTGGAATAGTTTCAGAAGGAATGGTACCAACTCCTCCTTGTACCTCTGGTAGAATTCAGCTGTGAATCCATCTGGTCCTGGACTTTTTTTGGTTGGTAGGCTATTAATTATTGCCTCAATTTCAGAGCCTGCTATTGGTCTATTCAGGGATTCAACTTCTTCCTGGTTTAGTCTTGGAAGAGTGAAAGTGTCCAGGAAATTATCCATTTCTTCTAGATTTTCCAGTTTATTTGCGTAGAGGTGTTTATAGTATTCTCTGATGGTAGTTTGTATTTCTGTGGGGTCGGTGGTGATATCCCCTTTATCATTTTTTATTGCGTCGATTTGATTCTTCTCTCTTTTCTTCTGTATTAGTCTTGCTAGCGGTCTGTCAATTTTGTTGATCTTTTCAAAAAACCAACTCCTGGATTCATTGATTTTTGGGAGAGTTTCTTGTGTCTCTATCTCCTTCAGTTCTGCTCTGATCTTAGTTTGTTCTAGCCTTCTGCTAGCTTTCGAATGTGTTTGCTCTTGCTTCTCTAGTTCTTTTAATTGTGATGTTAGAGTGTCAATTTTAGATCTTTCCTGCTTTCTCTTGTGGGCATTTAGTGCTATAAATTTCCCTCTACACACTGCTTTAAATGTGTCCCAGAGATTCTGGTATGTTGTATCTTTGTTCTCATTGGTTTCAAAGAACATCTTTATTTCTGCCTTCATTTCGTTATGTACCCAGTAGTCATTCAGGAGCAGGTTGTTCAGTTTCCATGTAGTTGAGCGGTTTTGACTGAGTTTCTTAGTCCTGAGTTCTAGTTTGATTGCACTGTGGTCTGAGAGACAGTTTGTTATAAATTCTGTTCTTGAACATTTGCTGAGGAGTGCTTTACTTCCAATTACGTGGTCGATTTTGGAGTAAGTATGATGTGGTGCTGAGAAGAATGTATATTCTGTTGATTTGGGGTGGAGAGTTCTTTAGATGTCTATTAGGTCTGCTTGCTGCAGAGATGCGTTCAATTCCTGGATATCCTTGTTAACTTTCTGTCTCGTTGATCTGTCTAATGTTGACAGTGGAGTGTTGAAGTCTCCCATTATTATTGTATGGGAGTCTAAGTCTCTTTGTAAGTCTCTAAGGACTTGCTTGATGAATCTGGGTGCTCCTGTATTGGGTGCATATATATTTAGGATAGTTAGCTCTTCCTGTTGAATTGATCCCTTTACCATTATGTAATGGCCTTCTTTGTCTCTTTTGATCTTTGATGGTTTAAAGTCTGTTTTATCAGAGACTAGTATTGCAACCCCCGCTTTTTTTTGTTCTCCATTTGCTTGGTAAATCTTCCTCCATCCCTTTATTTTGAGCCTATGTATGTCTCTGCGTGTGAGATGGGTCTCCTGAATACAGCAGACTGATGGGTCTTGACTCTTTATCCAGTTTGCCAGTCTGTGTCTTTTAATTGGAGCATTTAGTCCATTTACATTTAAGGTTAAGATTGTTATGTGTGAACTTGATCCTGCCATTATGATATTAACTGGTTATTTTGCTCGTTAGTTGATGCAGTTTCTTCCTAGCCTCGATGGTCTTTACATTTTGGCATGTTTTTGCAATGGCTGGTACTGGTTGTTCCTTTCCATGTTGAGTGCTTCCTTCAGGGTCTCTTGTAAGGCAGGCCTAGTGGTGACAAAATCTCTAAGCATTTGCTTCTCTGTAAAGGATTTTATTTCTCCTTCACTTATGAAACTTAGTTTGGCTGGATATGAAATTCTGGGTTGAAAATTCTTTTCTTTAAGAATGTTGAATATTGGCCCCCACTCTCTTCTGGCTTGTAGAATTTCTGCCGAGAGATCTGCTGTTAGTCTGATGGGCTTCCTTTTGTGGGTAACCCGACCTTTCTCTCTGGCTGCCCTTAAGATATTTTCCTTCATTTCAACTTTGGTGAATCTGGCAATTATGTGTCTTGGAGTTGCTCTTCTCGAGGAGTATCTTTGTGGCGTTCTCTGTATTTCCTGGATTTGAATGTTGGCCTGCCCTACTAGGTTGGGGAAGTTCTCCTGGATGATATCCTGATGAGTGTTTTCCAACTTGGTTCCATTTTCCCCCTCACTTTCAGGCACCCCAATCAGACGTAGATTTGGTCTTTTTACATAATCCCATACTTCTTGCAGGCTTTGTTCATTTCTTTTTCTTCTTTTTTCTTTTGGTTTCTCTTCTCGCTTCATTTCATTCATTTGATCCTCAATCGCAGATACTCTTTCTTCCAGTTGATCGAGTCGGTTACTGAAGCTTGTGCATTTGTCACCTATTTCTCGTGTCATGGTTTTCATCTCTTTCATTTCGTTTATGACCTTCTCTGCATTAATTACTCTAGCCATCAATTCTTCCACTTTTTTTTCAAGATTTTTAGTTTCTTTGCGCTGGGTACGTAATTCCTCCTTTAGCTCTGAGAAATTTGATGGACTGAAGCCTTCTTCTCTCATCTCGTCAAAGTCATTCTCCGTCCAGCTTTGATCCGTTGCTGGCGATGAGCTGCGCTCCTTTGCCGGGGGAGATGCGCTCTTATTTTTTGAATTTCCAGCTTTTCTGCCCTGCTTTTTCCCCATCTTTGTGGTTTTATCTGCCTCTGGTCTTTGATGATGGTGATGTACTGATGGGGTTTTGGTGTAGGTGTCCTTCCTGTTTGATAGTTTTCCTTCTAACAGTCAGGACCCTCAGCTGTAGGTCTGTTGGAGATTGCTTGAGGTCCACTCCAGACCCTGTTTGCCTGGGTATCAGCAGCAGAGGCTGCAGAAGATAGACTATTTCTGAACAGCAATTGTACCTGTCTGATTCTTGCTTTGGAAGCTTCCTCTCAGGGGTGTACTCCACCCTGTGAGGTGTGGGGTGTCAGACTGCCCCTAGTGGGGGATGTCTCCCAGTTAGGCTACTCAGGGGTCAGGGACCCACTTGAGCAGGGGAGTCTGTCCCTTCTCAGATCTCAACCTCCGTGTTGGGAGATTCACTGCTCTCTTCAAAACTGTCAGACAGAGTCCTTTGCGTCTACAGAGGTGTCTGCTGTGTTTGTTATTGCCCTGTCCCCAGAGGTGGAGTCTACAGAGACAGGCAGGTTTCCTTGAGCTGCTGTGAGCTCCACCCAGTTCGAGCTTCCCAGCAGCTTTGTTTACCTACTTAAGCCTCAGCAATGGCGGGCACCCCTCCCCCAGCCTCGCTGCTGCCTTGCTGGTAGATCACAGACTGCTGTGCTAGCAATGAGGGAGGCTCCGTGGGTGTGGGACCCTCCCGGCCAGGTGTGGGATATGATCTCCTGGTGTGCCTGTTTGCTTAAAGCGCAGTATTGGGGTGGGAGTTACCCGATTTTCCAGGTGTTGTGTGTCTCAGTTGCCCTGGCTAGGAAAAGGGATTCCCTTCCCCCTTGCGCTTCCCAGGTGAGGCGATGCCTCGCCCTGCTTCAGCTCTCGCTGGTCAGGCTGCAGCAGCTGACCAGCACCGATCGTCCAGCACTCCCCAGTGAGATGAACCCAGTACCTCAGTTGAAAATGCAGAAATCACCGGTCTTCTGTGTCGCTCGCGCTGGGAGTTGGAGACTGGAGCTGTTCCTATTCGGCCATCTTGCTCCGCCCCTTCCGACATTCACTTTAATATTGAAACAGGAGACTTCCCTTGACGCCTTTGCAGGACTTTCAACAAGGGTAGCTCCTTTATTCGGCTGCCACACTCAACCCCTTATGAGAAGGAGCACACAAGCAGACAGGAGCAGGAACCAGAGTGAACGAACACTGGAACCACTGGCCACTTCTCTCCGTCAAAAGCAGGCATTGTGCGGGCCCCACAGTAGCATCCAAGCATGTCACAATGCTCTTTTAGTTCTGCCATCCAGGAGGGGGTACCTGTGACCCCTGGAGCCCCAGAGGGGGTGTTACCAGTTCAGTGGGCCTTTTGCCTCATCATGTGGGGTGACTGCTTTCTGAAAACGAGGGCAAAGGGCCAATGTGATAGCCTTTTTAGGTTGCTGCACGTAGCACGTCCCAAATTCTTGTCCAATGGCCAAGAGGAATGAGGTCGCACAGACTTGGAAGATGGTGAATGCAGAGATTTTAGAGTGAAGAAAGTGGTTCATAGTGGGATGGGGCCCTGGAAAGGGGATTGAGTGGGAAGTGGTCTTCCCCTAGAGTTTGGCTGTTCCAGGTCAAACTCCTCCCTAACCATACTTAGCCAAAATCCTCACCAACCACAGTTTCTAATGTCCAGCTGCTGCTTCTCCTCTCAATGTTGAGACACTTCTCTCTTCTCTGTGTGTATGTCCCCTGAGTCTGTGGTTCTTATGGGCATAGGATAGGGTACATGGCAGGCTAAAAGGTGACATTCAGGTGGGAAAACAGGGATGTGAAGTTTTCATTTAAGGCTGAGAGTCGAAGCTTGAAGGTCTCCTCTTCCATTCTCCCATCTCATCATTAGGATCCCATGTAGGGTCATCCACTGGTACTGCTTTTCTTCTAGTTGGATGAAGTTCAGCCTTTTACCTGACACCATATTTGATACAAAGCTCATCCCCAAACCTCTCTGCCACTTGTAGAGCAGCCTGCTTTTCAATGTTCATCAGGGTCTGATTAAAAAGTAACACAATGTCTTTCCAAGAGATTTCAAATACTTGGGTTTAACTCTGGAAAACCTCTACATATCTGTCAGGGTCACCTGAAAATTTGCCTGACCAGGGACCCCTCCCTTTTCTACCTAGTATTTCCCTGCCTCCTGTTTGTATCTATTCCCCCCTTTGAAGAGGGCGGAAATATGTTAGAATGTGGATGATAACCAATCTTAGTGATTTCTTCTGACAGGGGCATTGTTTTGGGAAAAACAGAAGTCAGATTCCTCCCAGAGGTCTACCCAAGGGTCTGTGGCAAAAGGGAGCCATCATCCAAGGCTCTGGTTGCCTGACCATTTGGAATTTGATGGCCTCTAGGCAAGAGAGAGGGGAGAAAAATGTTTTGTTTTGTTTTGTTTTGTTATGGAGTCTTGCACTATCTCCCAAGCTGGAGTGCAGTGGCGCGATCTCAGCTCATTGCAACCTCCCCTTCCCAGGTTCAAGCGATTCTCCTACCTCAGCCTCCTGAGTAGCTAGGATTACAGGCATCCACCACCAGGCCCAGCTAATTTTTGTATTTTTTAGTAGAGATGGGGTTTTGTTGTGTTGGCCAGGGTGGTCTTGAACTCCTGACTACAGGTAATCTGCCCTCCTCAGCCTCTCAAAGTGCTGGGATTACAGGCATGAACCAGCATGCCCAGCCAAAAAAAAAAAAAAGTTTTATAAGGTTAGGTATGGATGGACTAAACACGTGTATTAAACAGAGAAAGAATCTAGTGCCAATGATTGCAGAAATAAGAAGTAAAATATACTAACAACATTGTGCCCTGAGTATAAGAGAGATAACTGTTCTTTCCACATATGTAGCAGTTAACCGTGTACCTTGGGAATTCTGGGGTTTGTGGGCTTGCATAGTGGCCGTTAAAGCTTCTGTCTCTTTCTTGTATCTCCTTATTTCTATTGTAAAGACCGAGGTGTCCACTTTTAGGAGGTCCTCTAAAGTACTACCTGGTCCCAGGGTCCATTTCTACAACTTCCTCCTTATATCAGGGACTGCCTGAGTAATAAATTTATCCTGTAGGATTAGTTGTCCCTTGAAGGAATCAGGTGATAGAGAGATGTGCTTTACCAAGGCCTCCCTTAGACTCTCCTAAAAGGCAGTGATATTTTCCTTAAATCTCTGGTCTATCATGGATAGCTTGGTATAGTTAAGAGGCTTAGTTTTAGTTCTACATAAGCCCTTTATTATGCACACCTGAAAATGTCTCCTCTTCCATTCTCCCATCTCATCATTAGGATCCCATGTAGGGTCATCCACTGGTACTGCTTTTCTTCTAGTTGGATAAAGTTCAGCCTTTTACCTGACACCATATTTGATACAATGCTCATCCCCAAACCTCTCTGCCACTTGTAGAGCAGCCTGCTTTTCAATGTTCATCAGGGTCTGATTAAAAAGTAACACAATGTCTTTCCAAGAGATTTCAAATACTTGGGTTTAACTCTGGAAAACCTCTACATATCTGTCAGGGTCACCTGAAAATTTGCCAAGATCCCCCCCCTTAATTTGCTTTCAGTCCTGTAGAGAGAAGGAGACTTGGACGTTACTGGGACCAAATTTACCAGGCATCTGTTGGAGGGGTAAGAGTGAGACAGGCTTGTCCAGGGTGAGGATTTCTAGAAGGGGCCAATTGAGAGAGAGAACCTGGATAGGGAGGATGAGGTGGACCCTCAGGAGCAGGTGGAGGCAGCTGGCTCCCCTGCTGGGGGTGCCTCTGGGATTCGATTCTTCAGTCCGCTGGGATTGCCCTTGCAGCCTCTCCTGAGATGGCAAACAGGAGGCCTGGATCAACTCTACACTGTCAGTGAAGTTCTGGATTGCCCTGCAAGGTAAAGAAAACCTGCAAATGTGGGGCCTCAGACCATTTGTCCTCATGTTTACAGAAAAGTTCCAACTGCCAGATGGTATCAAAATGAATTATTCCTTCCTGAAGCCAAGACAATCCTTTATAATTTGGTCAAACCTTGGTGCAGAGGGCTACAAAGCATTTTTCCTTTAGAGTCTGAGGATCAAAGCAGTCTCAGTGACTCAGGCTACACTCCAGAGGAGTATAAACTGGTGATGGTAGAGATCGCTGGTTGCTCATTCTGAAACACAGGGAATACGCGTCCCTCATTCTCTTCCTTCTTTCAGTGATAACCTGGGGTATGAGGGAAAGAGAAAGTTGGTGTCCCCCTTTCTCTTCTGTCTTTTATTCCTGAGTCCTAGCCACCCTGGCAGGTGCCACCCATGGGTGCCAAGGTGGATTGCACCCATGAATCAGGGAGGGCCTAGAGAATAGGAATTATCCACACTCACCTATGCTTCCATCCCCCATACTGTCGACAACCTTTGAGTTCCCCTGGCCTCATCTATGCCATGAGAATGGCCCCTGCCATAAAGTGAGGGCTTAATTGACAGGAAGCAGTCCTGCCCATTTACACCATGCCTGTTTTGGATCCCTTAGATCTGGTTTTCCTTTCTAGGGCTGCAACCTTAAGTTTAGAATTGAGTTTGGGACAAAAAGATGTCTCAGGGGATGCATGAATTCATTTAGATTAAGTTCCAGATGGGCCCTGCCAAATTTGCAGTTATCAGCCAGAAGGGGGGCTCCTCCATTATTTTCCTTATTATAAGCAGACTGCTGAGGAAAAGAATTATCTCCCCTAGGAAATTAAAAAAAAAAAAAAAAAGCTTAAAATACAAAAGGACGGGGGATGGGGGGAGCCTCTTGCTCTGTGCAAATGGGTTTCTTCAATTACTGTATTCCTTCCCTGGTTTAGACCAGAAAGGACCTCTCAGCCATGGGAGAAAAGGCTGTGTGGTCACAGATGCATGGCAGGAGGGGATGGCGAGCAGAAGATGATGGCCAGCTTGCTGTGCAGGGCCTCAGCGGTAGCTGTGGTTCTCTCCCACCCCTCATGGCCACTGGGTGTGGCTCATGCACACTATGGACATGCCCAAGTGCTCAAACCAGGAAGGGAATGGGTAATGGGGGGAGCTGCTGTGCATCATGTGCCTGCAGCTGTTGGGGTGAGGGTGGGAATGGCTCCTCTAAGAACAAATGGAAACCACATTGTTCTGAACTGCACCTCTGATAGGTGGGCCAAACATACATTCTACCTAGTATCATTGCCACAATCTGGATCAAAACACTTAACATTGTAAAGGAAGAGATAGGAGCCATTTCGAACTGTGAAACAAAGAAGGAAGGATCCTATAGGAAAATCTGGGCATCTTGGCTGATGCTTTCAGTGGCCTCAGGACCTTGTCCTCACCCCACACAACAGCTAAACCTCCGTGAAGGGAAACAGAGCCAACATTTGTTTCACCCAAAAGAAAGAGAGAGGTGGCAGGGCCTTGGAAAAGAGACAGTTTTGCATCTGTACTCACCCTTGTGACAGATCTGGGTAAGTCCTCAGATGAAACAAGAGAATTCCCTTGACCCCTTCACAGGACTTGCAACAGAAGTGGCTCATTTACTCAACCATCACTCTTTATCCTTTATGGAACAGAGCACTTGAGCAGAAAGGAGTGGGAACTGGAGTGAATAAACACTGGAACTGCTGGCCACTTCTCTCTGGTGAGAGCAGGCCTTGTACAGGCCCCGTGGAAGCATCCAAGTGTGTTACAAAGCTCTTTTAGTTCTGCCATCCAGGAGGGGGTGCCTGTGATCCCTGAAGCCCCAGAGGGCATGTTACCAGCTCAGTGAGCCTTTTGCCTCATCACGTGGAGTGGCTGCCTTCCACTAGTGATGGCAAAGGCCAGTGTGACAGTCTTTTTGGGTTCCTGCACCCAGTGCATCCTGAATTCTTGTCCAGTGCCCAAGAGGAATGAGGTCACACAGACTTGAAAGATGTTGAATGGGGAGATTTTATTGAGTGGTGAAACTGGCTCATAGCAGGATGGGGAGCTGGAAAGGGGATGGAGTGGGAAGGCGGTCTTACTCTAGAGTTCAGCTATCCCAGGCCATATTCCTCCCCAACTATCCCTGACCGAGTTCCTTCCTGACTGTAGTTTTCAATGTCCAGGTCCTTCTTCTCTCAACATTCCGACAGTACTCTCTTCTGTGTGTGTGTGTCCCCTGAATCTGGGGCCTAAGGTTCCTATGGGCACAGGATAGGGAGCATGGTGTGCCAAAAGGCAACATTAGGGTGGGAAAGTGGACATGTAAAGTTTTCATTTCATGCAGCAGGTCAAGGCTTGAGGGTTCCACCCCCACCAGGGATCTCATCTTTTTTTTAACCTAGTATTTCCCTGCCTCGTGACCGTAAAAGTAAAAATTAACAAGCAAAATCTGTCCCCCTCCCCCCCAAAAAAAGCAATAAGTTAGTTAAATTTTTGAGCTGGAAATCACTGGGAAGCATTTAGTGAATATGTCAAATGTGTCTGTGAATATATAAATTTGCAACTCATTAGCAGGTTTATGGCTGAAGAGTAAATGCAGGGTCATTTAAATGTCTTAGTCATGAAGGACTGATGAGAGAGCAGGTTTCTTGCAACAATGTAAGTAGAAACCAGATTGAAGTAAATTTTAGAGTGAAAGGGAACAGAATAAGTGAAAATAATAATTCTAAATGGCTTTTTGGAGAAACTTACATGAATAAAATTGGAAAGGGTTATTATGTTTTAGATGTGATCTTTGTCAAAGAGGTTTTTTATTTGATTTATTTTATTTTTTAATAAGGGGGAATCCTAGGGCATATTTGAATGCTGCAATCATTCAATTGGAAGAGAAAAATCTAAAGCACAGAGGAGAAAAGTAAGTATCAAAAGAAACAAGTTAAGAAAAAAGGGATCAATATTTTGAACAGTGAGGAAGAACTAGCTCTGGGGGCAAACAGAGTATGGTATGGGAAAAGTCTTCTCAGTTGCTAGATTATCTCTTTCTTTGTAATTAGGCATTTTAATTATTATTTTTAGAAGAGAGAGGGAGTGGTAATCTTTAAATAATAAATTACCAAATCCAATTGTAAAATAATCTTTCTTTTAATTACTCTATTTCTAAAGAGCTATACAGAATAGCCATGGTAAACATTTCTGCTGCAGTTTTACAACAGTTTGTGATGGCCTGTCATTTAAACTTTGGGAAAAACAGGTCAGTATTAACAGTATTGAGCTTCTATTTGAGTAGATATTTGCACATATACACACAGGCCCTATGTATGGAGTCAACCCAAAAGCCATAGAATTGCAATCATTCTATTTCCTTTATTATATGTCTGTTAGTAACATTTTTTTGCATAAAAACTGCTGAAGGTGATAGAAGAAAATTTAAATGTATGAAAGGAAAAGAGAGGAACACACACCTTCTAACCAATGTGCATAGATAGTTTGTGCCTTTTTTGTAGAGGAGGGCTTCAGGCAAAACCATCTCACTTCTCTGTTTTCTCCTGGGCCTTATGCTTGTCATCTTTTGGTATTTTTGGAAAGTAGATTGGTCTAGGTAGATGTTAACACCAATGAATTATCAAGTTAAAGTGAATGGACATTTGTATGGTATATCATGTCTATCATCTCATAGTAATATATTTTTTGTTTAAATAAATGTACACAGGGGCTACAAATGAACCACTGTTCCAACAACAACCACAAAATAACAATGGTAACTGACAAACTGGTTTCAGAGTGAATAATTTCACCAGTATGTTTTATGGAGTACAGAGAGAAAAAACAAAAAATTCAAACTTCTAACAGTTAAGCGAAGTGGAATAAACACACAATGGAGAGGTTATCATAGTTGGTTGAATTCAGAATATTTTGACCTAAGAAAAGTTATATTATCTCTCTAGTGTGGAGCAAAATTATCTTTGGGATCTTGTCAACCTAGGATTTTATTAATTAGCATAGGTATTTGCAGACTTTACTAAGAGAATACTTTATAAAATCAAATTCTTAGCTTTATATAATGAAAATTTTCACATTTGCTATTACAACCTCAAATTAAATATGACCAAATGAATTTGATCCTAAAATTAAATTTGATACAATTCTATTTCTATAATATGTTACAATTATACATATATCAGCAGAGGAAAATAATCCTAACAATGCTTACAAATAGTTATAAAAGTATTGTGATATTGAAATAATCACTTGAATATTTTAGGTGCTGAAAGAAAAGAAGAAATTTACCTAATAACATAATTGATCTTAACAGCTAAATATTTTAATATCTCCAACACTACAAGACCATGCTGGTCAAAAATGCCAAGCTAAAGCAATTCAAAGAAGCAACATGATATACTTTCTTTGATCACAGGTAGAAAAATTAAATCACAAAATTTGTTTGTGTTCATCCCTCTAACAATACCACAGAGTTTTAATTAGGCTTACTATGTTGTAAGTCTTAAAGTCAAGTAAACTGATTCCTCCCACTTTATTTTTCTGTTTCATAATTCTTCAGCTATTCTAGGTCCTGTGGTCTTCTATATAAATGTCACAATAAGCTTGTCTATTAAAATTTAAATTAAAAGTTTTTATTTAAGTCTATTAAAATCCGTGATACAATCTTGATATGAACTGCATGAAACCAGTTTCGATATCAATTTGGGAAGAATGGACATTTTTACGTTGTTGAATCTTCCAGTTCATGAACATGGTATGTCTCTCCACTTTGTTTAGAGAGCAAAGCTTAGTATACTTACACTAAAGTTAAAAATGAGCAAAATTTTACTCATTATCAACTGAGTAAAATTGCACAGGGTGTATTTCACCAAATTGAAATTTTTATAGCATTAGATAGATGTGCATTCATTTATTTTTACTTTCCGAAATTATTTTCTCTTCTATTGCTCAAACCCAGATGGAATAATAGACAAATGAGCTGATCACAATGTCCATGTGTAAAATCTTTTTGAGAGTATTAAGGACAAATTAGAGAAATTGCCCCATGGTGACCAGGTCTTTGGAGTGGAACAGAAAGGATATAGGTGAAGAAAGGTGAGATAGTACAGAATCACCTCAATAGGCAGACCACTTACTTCACAAAACTTCAGGGCTTGTGACTTGCCTTCAGCATTATTGGTCTCCTTTTTACCCAAGTTATTTCACTAAGTTATGTGGAGTTAACCACAAAATGTGTGTCCTGAGGGTGTGATAGGGCAGAGTGAGAGTAAATAAGTGACTCAAAGCAATTCTCACCGGGCTGCGAGCCTCTTTAAATATGGTCTGATCACAAGTTCACCAAAATGGGCCAGGGTGCTGAAACCATGTGTTCAAATCTTGTTCCTCAATTTACCTTCTGACTATAGAGAAAGATAATTCTCAATTGAGCTATGCATTAGATTCATCCCTGATGTGGTATACAGATTTGCCAGCATTCATCCTCACCTCTCTAGGAAATGGAATGAAAAGCTCTTGACCATATATGCCACTTTAAACTCCATAGTGATCCTGAGGCAGAGCCAGGGTGCAGAGCACTGATGTGAGGACTGAGGTAGGTAATGCCAGCTATTAAAGCCTGCTGATGCAGAGGGTTTATGGAAAAGCCACTGTAACTACCTACTAATCTCCACCTTTTCTATTAGCTTAAGTTATATTTTCAAGGGTATCTGTGTTTGGGGCTAAATGGTAAGTTTTTCTGGCCACAGGTAGAAACTAGTGGTCTCGTGGCCTTGTGATTTAGAAAGCAGTAGGAGAAGTAAACATTGTTAAGAGAGGACAAAGGAGAATTTTGTTTTGGCAGAAAACTGCAAACCGTTCTGTGGGGTTAAGCTGTATACTACATATAAGAAATTAGTGAAAACAACATTGATATGACAACATTGCAAAATGTTAATCATCAGCCCCCCATGCTAAACAACACTACAATATTTTGAAAATTTATAGGCAAATTATGTAGAGTTAAAGTGCACAGTCAAATACAGTCAATTAATGTTATCACTATAAATCAAGATTACAGTTTTCCATGCAAATAACAGTTAATAATAAGCATAAATAACAGCACAAGTGACTCAATTTAGCAAATCACACAGATTGTTGTGCATGGTCAGTGTACTGAACTGTTGAAGGAAGAATGAGCCAATTTAGTACTGGCAGAAAGATTGCTCAAATGAGAATTCAATATTAAACAGACATGAAAATAGCTAATAGAACTGAAAGCAAACCACAGGCAAGGAAATTACAGACAAGCAGCAAACAAACACAAAATTTCTGGAAAAACAAGTTTTAGAAATTTGAAATTAATAGCCAAAGAAGCCTCAACATCCCCTAAAAAAAAAGTAGCCTGTTCAATAGTAGTTCTGCAACAGAATGCAGCACAGAAAGTAGAGGTTACATGCTACAGTGATGGGTCACATTGACTATGTTTAGGGGATACCACCAAAACTTACCAGATAAATCAGTTAGCCTTTTATCTGTAAAAATTGAAAACAATATTAATGTTACCCCATAAAGTTGTCATGACAGCAATTCAAGTTTGTACACTTAAAATGGCACACCATAAATCATAAACACTAAATAGATATTAGATATTTTTAAAATATATAAAAAATAAACTCTCATGACTTGGCTGCGACAGTTAAAGTTGATAGCTCATGGTGTTACCCAATGATTTGTTGTTCACATTTTTGCTTAAAGGAATAATTCCATTTTCAGTTGTAGAAAAATCACTCTTAAAACCAAACGTAGTGGAATTTACCTTTTGTATTACCCCAGGAAGGCTACAACTAAAGCACACAGCACACAGACCAGGAAGCCTGTCTCTCAAACATACAGACCGACGGCCAGTGTCCTAACAGTGGCCTACAACATTTTTCATGATAGGGACCTGCTTACTATGCTCTAACCTAAGCTCTTCCTTCCTCACCCTTAACCCATGTCTCCAGTCACATTGGTTTCATTGGAGCCCACAAATATGCCCAGTAAATTCCACCCTCAGGGATTTGAATACACTGCTCCTGTTGCCTAGAACATCGTTCTGCAATATCACTGCTCTTTCTCCTCACTTCCTTCCGGTTTCTCCACAAATATCACTTTACCAGAAAAGGCTCTCCTTGACGACCCTACACATTTCTATATGATATAAATGTGAATATCCTTTCATCTATCCTACTTGATTGCTCTTCATGTCACTAATACATTAAAATTCAACTATTTGTTAATGTTCCATTTAGTCCAGTAGAATATAAATAACCCTAAAAGCATGGTTGTCTGTTTTCATCACTACTTTATGTAGCAACAAGAACAGAGCCTGCACAAATTAGGCACTCAATAAATATCTCTTGAATGTATAAAAATATGAAATATCAGTGTGGGCCCAAGACGGCCGAATAGGAACAGCTCCAGCCTCCAGCTCCCAGCGTGAGCGACACAGAAAACGGGTGATTTCTGCATTTTCAACTGAGGTACCGGGTTCATCTCACTGGGGCGTGTTGGACAGTTGGCACTGGTCCATGGACGCAGCCCAACCAGCAAGAGCTGAAGCAGGGCGAGGCATTGCCTCACCTGGGAAGTGCAAGGGGGAAGAGAATTCCTTTTCCTAGCCAAAGGAAAGTGAGACACACAACACCTGGTAAATCGGGTAACTCCCACCCTAATACAGTGCTTTACCAAGAGTCTTAGCAAACGGCACACCAGGTGACTATATCCCACACCTGGCCCAGAGGGTCCCACGCCCAGGGAGCCTCCCTCATTGCTAGCACAGCAGTCTGAGATCTAACTGCAAGGCGGCAGCGAGGCTGGGGGAGGGGTGCCCGCCATTGCTGAGGCTTAAGTAGGTAAACAAACCCGCCTGGAATCTCGAATTGGGTGGAGCCCACCACAGCTCACGGAGGCCGGCCTGCCTCTGTAGACTCCTCCTCTGGGGACAGGGCATAGCTAAACAAAAAGCAGCAGAAACCTCAGCAGAGGTAAATGCCCCTGTCTGACAGCTTTGAAGAGAGCGGTGGATCTCCCAGCATGGAGGTTGAGATCTGACAACGGACGGACTGCCTGCTCAAGTGGGTCCCTGACCCCTGAGTAGCCTAACTGGGAGACATCCCCTACTAGGTGCAGACTGACACCTCACACCTCAGACGGTGGGGTACACCCCTGAGACTAAGCTTCCAGAGCAAGAATCAGACAGCAACACTTGCTGTTCAGCAATATTCTATCTTCTGCAGCCTCCGCTGCTGATACCCAGGCAAACAGCGTCTGGAGTGGACCTCAAGCAAACTCCAACAGACCTACAGCTAAGGGTCCTGAATGTTAGAAGAAAAACTAACAAACAGAAAGGACACCCACAGCAAAACCCCATCAGTACATCACCATCATCAAAGATCAAAGGCAGATAAAACCACAAAGATAGGGAAAAAGCAGTGCAGAAAAGCTGGAAATTCAAAAAATCAGAGCACATCTCCCCCTCCAAAGGAACGCAGCTCATTGCCAGCAACGGATCAAAGCTGGACGGAGAATGACTTTGACGAGTTGAGAGAAGGCTTCAGTCAATCAAACTTCTCAGAGCTAATGGAGGAACTACGTAACCAGCACAAAGAAACTAAAAACCTTGAAAAAAGAATGGATGAATGGATAACTAGAATAATCAATGCAGAGAAGACCTTAAAAGAACTGATAGAGATGAAAAGCATAACAGGAGAACTACATGACAAATGAACAAGCTTCAGTAACTGACTTGATCAACTGGAAGAAAGAGTATCAGCGATTGAGGATCAAATGAATGAAATGAAGTGAGAAGAGAAGTGTAGAGAAAAAAAAGTAAAAAGAAATGAACAAAGCCTCCAAGAAGTATGGGATTATGTGAAAAGACCAAATCTACATCTGATTGGTGTACCTGAAAGTGACGGGGAAAATGGAATCAAGTTGGAAAACACTCTGCAGGATATCATCCAGGAGAACTTCTCCAACCTAGTAAGGCAGGCCAACATCCAAATTGAGGAAATACAGAGAACACCACAAAGATGCTCCTTGAGAAGGGCAACTCCAAGACAAATAATTGTCAGATTCACCAAAGTTCAAATGAAGGAAAAAATGTTAAGGGCAGCCAGAGGGAAAGGTCGGGTTACACACAAAGGGAAACCCATCAGACTAACAGCAGATCTCTCGGCAGAAATTCTACAAGCCAGAAGAGAGTGGGGGCCAATATTCAACATTCTTAAAGAAAAGAATTTTCAATCCAGAATTTCATATCCAGCCAAACTAAGTTTCATAAGTGATGGAGAAATAAAATCCTTTACAGACAAGCAAATGCTGGGAGATTTTGTCACCACCACACCTGCCCTACAAGAGATCCTGAAGGAAGCACTAAACATGGAAAGGAACAACCGGTACCAGCCATTTCAAAAACATGTCAACATGTAAAGTCCATCAATGCTAGGAAGAAACTACATCAACTAGTGAGCAAAATAACCAGTTAATATCATAATGACAGTATCAAGTTCACACATAACAATATTAACCTTAAATGTAAATGGACTAAATGATTCAATTAAAAGACACAGACTGGCAAATTGGATAAAGAGTCAACACCCATCAGTTTGCTGTATTCAGGAGACCCATCTCACATGCAGAGACACACATAGGCTCAAAATAAAGGGATGGAGAAAGATCTACCAAGCAAATGGAAAACAAAAAAAAAGCAGGGGTTGCAATCCTAGTCACTGATAAAACAGACTTTAAACCATCAAAGATCAAAAGAAACAAAAAAAGGCCATTACATAATGGTAAAGGGATCAATTCATCAGGAAGAGCAAACTATCCTAAATATATATATCCTATATATCCTATATATCCTATATATATTTAGGATAGTCAGCTCTTCCTGATGAATTGATCCCTTTACCATTATGTAATGGCCTTGTTTTGTTTCTTTTGATCACCCAATACAAAGAGACTTAGACTCCCATACAATAGTAATGGGAGACTTTAACACTCCACTGTCAACATTAGACAGATCAATGAGACAGAAAGTTAACAAGGATATCCAGGAATTGAACTCAACTCTACACCAAGCAGACTTAATAGACATCAACAGAACTCTCCACCCCAAATCAACAGAATATACATTCTTCTCAGCACCACATCACACTTATTCCAAAATTGACCACATAGTTAGAAGTAAAGCACTCTTCAGCAAATGTAAAAGAACAGAAATTATAAGAAACTTAGACCACAGTGCAATCAAACTAGAACTCAGGGCTAAGAAACTGAATCAAAACCACTCAACTACATGGAAACTGAACAACCTGCTCCTGAATGACTACTGGGTACATAACAAAATGAATGCAGAGATAAAGATGTTCTTTGAAACCAATGAGAACAAAGATACAATATACCAGAATCTCTGGGACACATTTAAAGCAGTGTGTAGAGGGAAATTTATAGCACTAAATGCCCACAAGAGAAAGCAGCAAAGATCTAAAATTGACACTTTAACATCACAATTAAAAGAACTAGAGAAGCAAGAGCAAACACATTCAAAAGCTAGCAGAAGGCAAGAAATAACTAAGATACAACAGAACTGAAGGAGATAGAGACACAAAAAACCCTCCAAAAAATCAACGAATCCAGGGGCTGGTTTTCTTAAAAGATCAACAAAATTGATAGATCATTAGCAAGACTAATAAAGAAGAAAAGATAGAAGAATCAAATAGACACAATAAAAAATGATAAAGGGGATATCACCACCAACCCCACAGAAATACAAACTACCATCAGAGAATACTATAAACACCTCTACACAAATAAACTAGAAAACCTAGAAGAAATGGATAATTTCCTGGACACTTACACTCTCCCAAGACTAAACCAGGAAGAAGTTGAATCCCTGAATAGACCAATAGCAGGCTCTGAAATTGAGGCAATAATTAATAGCCTACCAACTGAAAAAGGTCCAGAACCAGACGGACTCACAGCCTAATTCTATCAGAGGTACAAGGAGGAGTTGGTACCATTCCTTCTGAAAATATTCCAATCAATAGAAAAAGAGAGAATTCTCCCTAACTCATTTTACGAGGCCCACATCATCCTGATACCAAAGCCTGACAGAGATACAACAAAAAAAGAGAATTTTAGATCAATATCCCTCATGAATATCGATGCAAAAATCCTCAATAAAATACTGGCAAACTGAATCCAGCAGCACATCAAAAAGCTTATCCACCATGATCAAGTGGGCTTCATCCCTGGGATGCAAGGATGGTTCAATATATGCAAATCAATAAATATAATCCATCATATAAACAGAACCAAAGACAAAAAACACATGATTATCTCAATAGATGCAGAAAAGGCTTTTGACAAAATTCAACAGAACTTCATGCTAAAAACTCTCAACAAATTCGGTATGGATGGAACGTATCTCAAAATAATAAGAGCTATTTATGACAAATCCACAGCCAATATCATACCGAATGGGCAAAAACTGGAAAAATTCCCTTTGAAAACTGGCACAAGACAGGGATGCCCTCTCTCACCACTCTTATTCAACATAGTGTTGGAAGTTCTGGCTAGGGCAATCAGGCAAGAGAAAGAAATTAAGGGTATTCAGTTAGGAAAAGAAGAAGTCAAATTGTCCTTGTTTGCAGATGACATGATTGTATATTTAGAAAACCCCATTGTCTTAGCCCAAAATCTCCTTAAGCTGATAAGCAACTTCAGCAAAGTCTCAGGATACAAAATCAATATGCAAAAATCACAAGCATTCTTATACACCAGTAACAGACAAACAGAGAGCCAAATCAGGAATGAACTCCCATTCACAATAGCTTCAAAGAGAATAAAATACCTCGGAATCCAACTTACAAGGGATGTAAAGGACCTCTTCAAGGAGAATTACAAACCACTGCTCAGCAAAATAAAAGAGGACACAAACAAATGGAAGAACATACCATGCTCATGGATAGGAAGAATCAATATTGTGAAAATGGTCATACTGCCCAAGGTAATTTATAGATTCAATGCCATCCCCATTAAGCTACCAATGACTTTCTTCACAGAATTGGAAAAAACTACTTTAAAGTTCATATGGAACCAAAAAAGACCCTGCATTGCCAAGACAATCCTAAGTCAAAAGAACAAAGCTGAAGGCATCATGCTATCTGACTTCAAACTATACTACAAGGCTACAGTAACCAAAACAGCATGGTACTGGTACCAAAACAGAGATATAGACCAATGGAACAGAACAGAGGCCACACATCTACAGCCATCTGATCTTTGACAAACCTGAGAGAAACAAGAAATGGGGAAAGGATTCCCTATTTAATAAATGGTGCTGGGAAAATTGGCTAGCCATAAGTAGAAAGCTGAAACTGGATCCTTTTTCCTTACTCCTTATACGAAAATTAATTCAAGATGGATTAGAGACTTAAATATTATACCTAAAACCATGAAAACCCTAGAAGAAAACCCAGGTAATACCATTCAGGACATAGGCAAGGCAATGACTTCATGTCTAAAACACCAAAAGCAATGGCAACAAAAGCCAAAATTGACACATGGGATCTAATTAAACTAAAGAGCTTCTGCACAGCAAAAGAAACTACCATCAGAGTGAACAGGCAACCTACAGAATGGGAGAAAATTTTTGCAATCTACTCATCTGACAAAGGGCTAATATCCAGAACCTATAAAGAACTCAATCAAATTTACAAGAAAAAAACAAACAACCCCATCAAAAAGTGGGCAAAGGATATGAACAGACACTTCTCAAAAGAAGATATTCATACAGCCAACAGACACATGAAAAAATGCTCATCATTACTGGCCATCAGAGAAATGCAAATCAAACCCACAATGAGATAGCATCTCACACCAGTTAGAATGGCAATCATTTAAAAAATCAAGAAACAACAGGTGCTGGAGAGGATGTGGAGAACTAGGAACACTTTTATACTGTTGGTGGAACTGTAAACTAGTTCAACCATTGTGGAAAACAGTGTGGCAATTCCTCAAGGATCTAGAACTAGAAATACCATTTGACCCAGCCATCTCATTACTGGGGATATACCCAAAGGATTATAAATCATGCTGCTATAAAGACACATTCACACGTATGTTTACTGCAGCACTATTCACAATAGCAAAGACTTGGAATTGACCCAAATGTCCATCAGTGACAGACTGGATTAAGAAAATATGGCACATATACACCACGGAATACTATGCAGCCATAGAAAAGGATGAGTTTGTATCCTTTGTAGGGACATGGATGCAGCTGGAAAGCATCACTCTCAGCAAACTATCACAAGAACAGAAAACCAAATACCGCATGTTGTCACTCATAGGTGTGAATTGAACAATGAGATCACTTGGACACAGGAAGGGGATCATCACACACCAGGTCCTATTGTGGGGAGTAGGGGGGAGGGATAGCATTAGGGGATAAACCTAATGTAAACGATGAGTTAATGTGTGCAGCACACCGACATGACACACATGTATACATATGTAACAAACCTGCACGTTGTGCACATGTACCCTAGAACTTAAAGAGTAATTTTAAAAATATATGAAATATGATCTATCCTTGCAAGGTTCTTAGAAAAGTATCTGGCATATCGTCAGCACTCAATATGTGTAAATTATTGCTTTGCCATTATTGTTAATAAGTACTGCTCCGTGAAAAAATTTATGATAATCATCATGATTATTGCACTTATTGAAGACATACGCTGTTTTAGAAAATGCACTCAATTTGTTATATATATTACCTCATTTAATTCATTCAACAATTCTAGGAGGCAGGTATAATTAATATCATGATTATTCAAGTGAGAAAACAGAGACATTCAGAGCTAAAGTAACTAGTGCGAACACAAATATTTTATAAAGTATAGAATCTGAATTCTAAGCCAGGACATTTGACTTCAGATTCCATCTTTAACATGAAATATTTTCTTGACATTTTTTGCCTAGGTGAATTACAACAAGAATTTTGAAAAACAGTATTAAAAGCTCAAGAAAATCAAGTGTAACTAACAAAAACTCATTATAGAGTGGTAAAAAAAAAATAGTGCATAAGTTAAATTGCTGTTACTGAGGGCCCCCATAATACAATGATGTAAATAAGATAGATATTTCTTTCTTTCTCCTCTGACACTTTGGCTAGCTGAATTTCAGCAGGCTCTTCTTTTGCCCATGCTCATTCAGAACGCAGGTTTGTTCCACTTTGTCCCTCTGCCCTTTCCTAGAAGGTGTTCTTCATCTACATAGTCTAAGTTGGATCACAGCTATGAGCCTATATAGAGAAAGTACATTCAGAACATTCCCCTCTAAAAGCCCATCTGGATTATTCTCACTATGGATAAAGGAGAGATTGGGTCTTGATGAACAACTAAGCATATTGCGAAAGGACCAAAAACTACCAGAAGAAATAGAGTTTGACTAATTATTTTGCAGATATGCCTTTTGAGAAAAAGTGTTAAACAAGTTCATTTAAACCAACGGGTTCTTGAGCTATGCGGGCAATTTTTCATACCAACACTGTTGAAAACTGGAAGGAAAGCTTTATTTAAAACCAGCCAGGCATCACAGAGATCCTCAGGCCATGACTGTTGAGCAAGCAGTGCTTAGCGTTTTGTTTTATTTTGTTTTTTACTTTTATTTTAAGTTCAGGGATACATGTGCAGGTTTGTTACATAGGTAAATTTGTGTCATGAGGCTTTGTTGTACAGATTATTTCATCATCTAGGTATTAAGCCTAGTACCCACTAGTTATTTTTCCTTGTACTCTCCCTCCTCCAATCCTTCACGCTCGGATAGGCCAAGGTGTGTGTTGTTCTCCCTTATGTCTCTGTGTTCTCATCATTTAGCTCCTGCTTATAAGTGAGAACATGCGGTATTTGGTTTTCTGTTCTGATGGAGGTGGAGGCCATTATTCTTAGTGCTTAGGGTTTTAAAAGTACAGAAAGAAATGCAGAATTTAACCAGGTACCACGCAACAGTACTTTTAAGTTGTATAGGAATAAGAAACTTGCAGTTGGTAAATCTGAATTGTTCTTTTCAGTTTAATTTGTGCTCAGACATGGTGACAGATGGTCACTCCATGGTGGTTAGAGTGACTCCTTGTCTAATGCTGGTATTCTGTGAAATTGTTTATGTTTTATAGGAGAACACCACAACCTAAGTGTTAAAGTAAGGCCAATTCCCTGAGAAGTAGTCAGAAGGGTTTCTAATCCTCGGGGTTGCCAAATAAAATACAAGATAATCAGTTAGCTTTGAATTTCAGATAGATAATGGATATTTTTTAGTATAAGTACAGTATGTCTCAAATTTAGCATGGGACAAGCATATACTGAAAAAGTTACTCATTGCTTATCTGAAATTCAATTAACTGAGTGTCTCATCTTTTTATTTGCTAAACCTAATAACTGTTTCTCCCAATCCCCTTTTCAGATTAAGTTTAGAATTAAGGGGACTAAATTTAGCCCTGCACCAACCCACCCTACCCTCAAGCCTGAGAGTGTTATTGGAGTTTTTAGCAGATTTGGAACTCACTTGTTAATTGGTTCCTTTAGCCCAATCCTTTACACATCCTCTAACTGTAATTGAATGGTTATTCCAATGGAGACACTTTGTTGGTTGGCTATGAATAACTTCCATATATTTGGAAATAATTTCATTTCAGACTTATCTCTGAGGATGATTTAGCATCATCACCTGCCTCCATTACCCCCATGCCACCCTCCCCACCAACACAACCACATACAACTAGAGAACTGAATGGGATGACTAGACTGAGGTATGGTGGCATGGAAAGCTATCATACGTATATCATGGTTTATGTTCATTCGTAAGAAGTTGGGTACATCTATTTTTAAAAAGTTCAATAAAATTTAAAATATACAAGGGTTTAGATGTCATTTTTAAATAGAAACAGTATTAAAAGTTAAAAGATTACTATTTTATGGTAATAAGTATCACTCAACCATTAATTGGACTTTTATATAACGAATTTGACCAAAAAAAAAAAAAAAAAAAAAAAAAAACCATTTTAAGAGAAAATGAAATATAAAAACTGAAGTCTTCATGGTATTTCAATGCTTTTAAAAAGCATAATGGTTCTGAATGTTCCAGCTCACGCTCTCATGCTAGGGTCCATATGCCCCTAACACTGAAACTGCAGTGTTCTGGCACATGCTTTATAATTTCCACCAACCACTGAGGACAGTCCAAAGAGTAAATTGGATGAATGATTAATGCTGATGCTAATCTGAACATAGCAATGCAATGGTTGTATTCTCAAAGCTGTTTCACTTTTAACACCTTATGTGGCTGGCACAGAGGAAGCTGTATCACTCATGAGGAGTCTGTTGCCTTGCGTGAGAGAGAAGTGAGGAAGCCTCTGCTAGGGTTGGAAGACTCTATGTTCTGAAATTCATTAACTGCCCCAAAAGCCCAATTATTAAGGACATTCTGCAGGACTCATCCTGCATGAAATAAGAAGGAAAGCAGTGATCTTTGGAATGGGAACGAACTGATCTACTACTGAGAGTTCTGCCAAAAAGCATGGAACCCTTTGTGGGTCAGACTACTTGCTCTGACTCATACCCCAGGAGTTACAGCAGAATAAAACCTTCTCAGAAACACTTGGAATCTGGGAATGTATTTTTTCCATAATGTTTCCCTTAAAACTTCTCAAGAGTAAAGTCTCCAAGTGGGGAGAAATCTGTACAAATCTTATATGGATTGAATATTCTATATATGTGTCATATTAAATAAAAATGTTGATTCTTTTTTATATGCCCTCAATTTTAATTGAAGGAATTGATTTTTAAAAGTTTTATTAATAATAGCAATTGATTTCACATCTACAACTACCACTTAAAAGTTATGCAAATTTTTAAGTCTTTGAAAATGAACAATAGCAATAATACATAGTGCTTATAAATATTATATATAATACAACAATGTGATATATTGTATTAATACATTATGTAGCTTATTGTGTAGCTGTATTATTATAAGCTCTTTGAGTGCTGTAAGTAAGTAGTGTAGTGCTATAGGATATTGATGTAATTTATTATATAAATTAGAATAACTACAAGTACAAATGTGAGAAAGTGCACTTAAAAGGATGTGTTATTAAATCATCTCTCTCAGAAATTTATGTATTTTGTGTTACCATAATAAAATCACTGAGTGTGAAGTTAATTTTCTAATACTACCATCCTTTATTTATCCAGTTCTAAACTAAATAGCATTTCTATTATTTCGTATTTCTTAGATCTATCTATCTCTTGCTATTATTTTATCAACTTTTCTGGTAAAGTTTTGGTCAGTCCAAAAAGAATAACAAAGTTTTTTACTTGGTTATTCCTTAAACCAACCTCTATGTTGTCCTTTATAGTCTCATTTTCAATTAATTCTACAAAATAAAATGTTCCTTCTTACTCATTATCATAACTCTGTTGATCATTTTTGTTATCATCTCTTTTAAATTTTTTAGAGCAAGTATAGTCTAGTTTATTATCTATGCTGCCAAGCACATTATATTATCCTTAAATTATTATTTGATAACCACATGTGCTGTATTTTATATGAACCATTCATGTGTGAGTTTGAAATAAAACAATTTCACTATTTCTTTTGGCCAAGGACATACCTTTGGTTTCCCTTCTATTAATCTTCTATTTAAATACTAACTAGCTGTATTTCTTCTGTGCTTTCTGTTCATATATCCTACAGATCAAATTTCAGTTTTATATCTGTTAAAAGAATGTTTATGAAAAGTGAGAGCCCTAAAGGGGATAACTTTAGATAAGTTTCCCACTGTTCCAGTAGATTATGCATATTTAAAATATGATATGATTTTTAAAGCTGCCAAACAATTTAGTATATAAGAATCTAATGATCATCTGAGAGAGATGAAGCCATTTCTAGAAAGTAATTTAAGGAGAAGATTAACATAACATGATTCTTAGACCAAAATAGATTCCTTATGTATGCTATAGCAAATAGGATTTCACTCTACAATAGTGAAACATTTAAACTATGTGTACCAATTAATAAAAAGTATTGGAAAATTTATTAAAAATATCAATAGCCTAAAGTACAAGCAGGATATAACAAGTAGTGGGCAATATTTTTATTTCTTTGGAAATTTAAAATACCCTTATATATTAATAAAAGTTTTTATCACAATTTACAATTTGGGAGTTACAGACAAAACAGTTCTTCAACTCATTCTAGTAATTATCTTAGAGCTATAATTATGGATTCATTATCAATCTACTCTCTACTGGAATGCTGATATTTCAGTCCTGATTGGTATTCTATGTACAATTTCTGGATGCTAAGAGACTAGGAGAAACAGATAACATTAGTCGAGCTTCCTTTAAGATTCATGAAATCCTAGAATAACTTCTCAATTAGATAGCTAAAAGAAGCAAGATCTTTTGGAAAGTGGTTATTGTAAAGAATCATTACTGAATATAACACCAGCTATAACAGGCAGAAAAATGATAGTATAAATTCATGAGATAATAAATAAAACAATTTTTCATCAAAGGCAAGAAAATTCATGACCTTACTAGAATTTGTATCCTCAACTCCTATTATTTTTACCAGACATAAAATTGGCTCCAGAAATGTAGCTAATTCTCTCTCTAACCTTAAGATCATCAACAGTAACTTCAGAGTGGAATTAATTTTGCTGAATTATAGATTAACAACGGATTTAATAGTGTTTAATTTTACCATAGGTCAGAAAACATCATCTATGCAGACATGAAATTTTCAATATAAAGAAATGTCATCATCATGAATAACTGAAATGGAATTTACTATGTGACTCATTGATACCAAGAATAAAACCTTTCAAATCTGTTGCCATTCAAAGTGGTAATAGTGCAATGCTATAGGCACTCTCTAATAACATCTTTAAACATCATGTCAGTAGACAGATGCGTAAAGCTATAATTTTGCAAGTGGTAAAATTGAAACAAAGATATTATAAATTAGTTCTTCTACTTACATGATTAAAAAACATTTTTATTTCTTTATTTTCAAGGTAACAGCTAGTACATCTTTCTTTTAGTAGTTTATATTTGTATTTTACATTAAAATGTAAATGCTTAGGATATGGATAAAAGGAAAAATATAAAATTTACTAGTGGAAAATATACATTTAGCTTATTTCTTCTTCTTGAATAATAATTCAATATTCTGGAAATTTAGTTGGCTATAGTCCAAGAAAACGATTTCACTGCAGAGATATTAGTTGCCAATATAATCAAGAATATGTCCAAATGTGTTTCTAAAATCAATGAGGTGTCTTGCCAAGTACTGCTGATCATAAAACTTAAAATTATATTGATCTCTTCTCAAATAGAGAGGGTTAATAATGTCTTTTTAATAGAAAACAAATGGGTGTGTTGAGATCATAAAATTCTATGTAAACAATAATTTAAGTCCTATTAACCTCTATGCTATCATGGCTAAGAACAGTTTTCAAACATCACATAATGAAATGATTACACTAAGGCAAATTTCTAAGTAAAAGAGATGATTAAAACACTGAGAATTTACCAGAGCTGCAAGAAGAGAAGTGTTGAGTGGGTCAGTAGACATATTTACTGTTATAAAAATCTACATAAATGAGCCTAGACAGAGAAAGCATCTGTGAATTTGTTAAATTTGAAAACTCTGAGGAGAATAATAAATATAGAGCAGGCAGTATGAAAAAAAACTCAGTGAAGTTGGCAGTCTACTGTGCTAAAAGTAGTTGAATGTACAAAAATGGAACCTTATACAGCTGGCTTAAGTATAAAGAACCAAAATACAGAGCCAAAAAATCTAGTGCATTAAGAGTCCTTACAGAATATTCAATAAAAAAATTTAAGTTTCTATTAATATTATGGAATGTATTTGGGGCATATAGTTAAGAAAAAGAAAATAAAACGTTTCAGAAAAACACCTTAGAATACACAAAATGACTTATATGGAACTAACATCAGTCTAATACTAACCATACATACTATCATTGAACCTTGTCTACTGTCTATCCATCTAGTTGTCTCTTAAATAGTGTATTAGAGTCAGTTAAAAAGTAGTTGTTACAAGTAACAGAAATAATAATTTTCCTGTTCATTATGGAAAATATACCTCATGACCAATATTAGGGCAATTATGTTTATAATGTCTCCTTAAACCTATAATATGTGTGTATTAACATGTTTAATTATTTTAAAATCATTTATTATTGATATTGAAAAATATTACAAACAGTATTTTATTCTGTCTGATAGGTTTATGTTGAATTAAACATTTTCAAAGCTTATGTCCAAACTATTACCATGTTAAATCACTGTCCTAATTTTCTGGTCATCCGCAAACTACTCAAAAGAGATCTACACTCTCTGGATCTCTAACTGTCAGAGACTGGCTTCCTGCTACATTGGTAGAAGCCCAGGTAGACATGATCAGAGAGGTTTATCTCCTACTTTGACACTATTGTAGTGACAAGATGTTCCTCAGAGTACACTTGGGCTCAGTAAGTTCTATTACATGATTTCTGTTTCATGGTAAATGTGGGACTAAATTCAGCCATTCATTTACCTAGTCATTAACTGATTCAAAAATATTTGTCATCTATTATTGCCCAAGGTTGCATTAGGCACTGGGAGTGCATTGGTTGCTAGACAACCCAGGGACCTGAGCTCATTATTGGGAATAACTGAAAAAGAAATTCTTACTAATTTTTTTAAATGACCAAATTTAATAAACCACTAAATTACAGACACACAATGAATTTCAGATGCCTTCAAGAAAACAATACATCATATATTGGAGTTGTACAATTATTCTTCTTCTCTTGAGGGTTGATAATTTCTAAGCCTAAATTTTATTCTATTTTTAGAATATGACCCTGCTTTATTCTATTTATTTGGTCTTCTTGCCCTTGTCCATCTTCTGAAGTTGGTTAATCCTCATTGATACCACGACCTGAGTTAATCATTGTCTCAGAAGGCCTCCATCTTCATTCCAATGTGCAATGCACTGCCAGGGGCTTCCCTACACCCTCAATAAGTGTCCCAACCTGATATTGCTATAATTTTGAGGGCTTGCTACCCTCTAATAAAGCCTCATAATTGTGTTTCTGTGCTTTCTGAAGTTCAACTTTGTCCTGCACTTGTTCTATGTAATGCATGCACTGTGAAGTATGCCCAGGGAGACTTCCATTACTCTTTCTTCTGTGCCAAGATGTTGGGCTTTCTCCCCTGCGTCCTCTGTTTGCCTTCACCACTTATAGTCTACCATACTTTCCTGTCTGTTCAGGTTCTTTCGTTCTCTATTCATCAATTTTGTCTTTCTGACTTTTTTCATGGAAAGAGAAATTATGTATTTACCTGTTAGTAAGCCTGCCATTTTTAGGTGAAAATCCTTGCTGTCTATCCCCTGCTGAAGGAAAGAAATTGCTCCAAAAAAAATTGAACATCTTTTTTTGGGAAATACTGTTCATTTCATTTTAAAAGTCCATAACTGAACAATTGTATTGTAAATCTCACCACAAACTATAAATATAGTAACCCACGTAATACAGTGACTGGGCCCTGACATAATAGCCTACCTTTCTATGTGTGCTCCAGTTATTGATGGCCACGCAAGCCTCTCTCATTGAGACCTAGTTAGAAAATGTGATTATCATTTCTTTAGAATTAACATTCCTAAAAATAATGTTATCTACATATTGCCCAGACCACCTCATGGCTTCCTTTTCCTCATGACTTTCCTATTTCTAGCATCATCTATTTATATAAGCTAAAGACTTTGAGTCTCTTCATCAATGCTTTCCTAGCCTTAAAATCCCAAACTCACTTGGATTTTTGGCTTTACCTACTCAGGCATTTCTTCTTCTTTATTCTAAATGTAACGGTCCTGGTAGAATCCCTTACAAACCTTAACTGAGAATACTCTCTAAACTGATCTTTCCATTTCCACTCACTTTTATTCTTCCATTCAAATTATCATAATTTTTCCTTCATGGCAATGGCAACTGATTTTTAAAATACCTGCAATATCTCCTGAATGCCTAGAGAATTAATCCAATATTTCAACCTACCCTTATCTTTATTTTTCATGTATCTACTACCTTTCATGAGGTAGCCTTTTCTTTTAATATTATTTATGCTTTTCTACCTCTATCACTTCTAATGAAAGATTACTTCTGCCTATAGAATGTTTTTACATTCTATCTCAGAGCCATGCCTCTCCACTAATATTTATGTTCAAATCTTACTCATTGTTGAAATCTCAACCAAAATATTACTCCTGTCTATGGTCCTCCTATAAGTCAGAGCCAATCTCTTCTTCTGTACTTTGTATCATTGATTCCCCTTGCTTGTCTTTCACCTTCATTTATTTGCTTTGTTATACCTTTAGCTTGTAGTTAGTATTATTTCTTTTCCAAATGTACTGTTAAAAAAAATTACTTATTTTTTCTCCTAGTATTTAATTGCACCTCGAGAAAATCAACTGTGTTACCAATTTAATGAAAATAAAATGAGTTGTGGAATCAGACAGCCCTAGTCTGCCTGTGGCCTGAGAAATTCTGAGGAATTTGGACAAGGTGTGGACTAGAGCCTTGCAAGTACAAGCAGTCCCAGCGTTAAGACGAGGAATGTAGCTTTATTATCAGAAATAGAATAATCACATGTAACCTGTATCAACTGAGCAGATAATCTTACAATATCTAAGTGTCTTCCATGAATATAAGCCCAGAAACTGAAGAGGTAGCATGTCATCATCCTGAGAACGCTAAAGCCTCTGCATTGTTCTTGTTTTATGACTCATCCTGCTCTATTTATGTGAAGACATTGCCTCAACTTGTTAATAAGTGGACTATGTGAACACTTTTTTCAAGCCATAGTATTTTACCAGCCATTTTCACCTAGAGATCTCTGATTTGGCTGGGAAAAGAGTGTCTATCCAACCAGCCAACCATGGTATCTCTTAGTTAGGCATTTCCATAAAGCTCCCTAAATCTGTTTAATTATTCCTGCAGAAGATAAGGTTAGAAAAAATATTGAAAGTTGTACATTTGCCTAACACATGGTATTATTTCCTGCAATAGTCTCAGGGGATGCAAAGTCATTACAGGCTGAGGAATGATCATTGTGTATGGCCTCACTTCTCCAGCAGTTACCATATGGAGGATGCACTCAGGTTATGATAACAGCTACCAGCCAATTAACAGTGAGATTCTGCCTTGTAGGAGACAGACAACAAGAGAGGATTTTCTAAATTCTTAAGCCTTTCACTGCACCACACAAAACTCAAGCATATGTAATTTATGGAGTGAGAAGTAAAAGTTATAAGCTTTTGAGCAGAAGCCATGGCACCTAGAAATGATATCTGACTTCCTGGAATAGTTCCTTAATTTACAATTATGCATAGTTTTTATTGTCATGGCGATGTATCACAAAGTCATATCCACACTCTGGATGACAAGATTACACGATAGGGTGGATACCAGGAGGCAAGCTCATTGGGAGCACCTTTGCACTGTCTACCACAATGTTTGACTTTTAAAATGTTAATTCACCCAAACATATGTAATTGGTTAGAGTTGAAGTTAAGTGTAGAAGCTGGAGCAATAGTATCGCTTGTGCAAGTTAACCATATAAGAATAGTAAAAGCAATACCAATGGTTCAGTTCAACAAGAAGTATCAGAAAAAGACGGAAGAAAAGATCTCAAGAGATGTTCACTACTAAGGAGGAGAAAGTGGAATTATTAACAACAACATGGGGAAGAGTGTCCAGAGGGTTTACAAGGAATCTTGGCAGAAGTCAAAGAAGCTTGGATGTAGATAGGCATAAATCCAGAACTCTTCTCTTTTCACCAAGTAAGTAGCTATGTGATTTTGAGCAAGTTATTTATCAGTTCTGAGCTATAATTCTTTTACAAAAAAATGGTTTAACTATATTTGGTTGGCATAAACCTGGGGAAGATTAAATGCCATAACACATAAAAAATGCCCAGCACAGTTAATATGCAAATAATTCTTGCTATTAAGAAATGAGCCAAGATATAGTATTATGAAGGCTATAACCCTTAAATATAAAGTAAGCTTGAAATGTGATTCCAGATTAAGGAGGCATATTTTTCATAACTCTATATCCAGCATCTCCCCAAATCTGAAATTGAAAGGCATAAAACAGAATCAGGTGACTTTAGGCTACCCAAATTCCTAGGCCCACAACATTCTTTCACTAAAAATAAACAAATAAAAAGCAGGTCATAAACAGTTCCTGTGTTTTTAGCTAACTTTATAGCTGAACTAAGTATGTAGCAGATGCTCAGAACATTCTTGTTTTACTATCACAAATGGCAAGGAAAAAATCCTGCTAGGATAAATTCAAGTACAGCAGTCCAGTTGGTGGATATTTCAAGTCAAGGCCAGTTTGTAGCAGCACAGCTGCACAGCTGTCTTCCTGACATCATTCCAGAATCTCAAAGTAGCCAAAGAGCAGTCATACCTGCAGTTAAAATCGACTAGGTTGAATGTGTAAACTCCTGAGGGAGGCTTCAATTACATTAATAGAGCTGAGCTTCAGTATTATTTGTGACCAAATTTTAAACTAAATTATGAGTATTGTAATTTATAATTTACACACAATAAAGTTTATTTTTAACCATGCTTTATTAGAGAATCTTTCTGACACAAAATTAGAAAAACAACTAAAACTAAAAACTTGTCCATAACCCAGAAATCTAAAGACAATCTATTTAAATAATCTGGTTTATAGCCCTCAAATCACATTGATATATACATATGTGTGTATATATGTTTGTATATATGTATAAACACATACTCATGTTTAAAACGTAAATTTTAAATATGGATCATACTTTATATAATGCTTAATAAACTCCTCTTTCTGTATTTAATATCTCTTAGAAATAGCATGAGTCATTAAATGTTCTTGAAAATGTAATTTAAATTACTATATAATAATTTGTTTAATTTGACCAATTTTTTATCATTGACCATTTAGGTATCATTTTTTAAAATTACATTAAAGTAGCACTGTACAGAACATATGTATGTTCATTTATACACACACAGTTGTGATTACCATCGATAGTTTAATTTACAATAAATTCCTAGATAAAAATTTTCACATCAAAGTGTGTGTATATATATACACACATATACATATATACACACATGTACATATATACAGTTTTCCTTTATATATATAGTTTTATGATCATTAGTCCAAGTACAAATCTATTTCTACTTGCATTCTAGTGCTTGATTTGTTTCAGGAGATGTGTTTTAGTGGTTGTTTGTGGAAATTTGTATTGTTTAGAATCTTATTTTTATGATTTTTTATTTATTGTAGTTATTGGACCTTATTTTCATAAACTTTTGTGCAAATCTTTCCTGTCTTTTATCTCTCATGCCTTTTACTGAAAAACCTGGGATGTCATTCTATGCTACTTAACGGAGAGCTCCATCCTGTGGTCACTTGTTAAGCAACTCAATGCTTCACAACCAGACCCAGAGCAGCTCTCACATCAGATTAGTTTTGAAAGCCTATGGATTATTCCCTGCACAGCTCCCTGGCCACATCTGCTACCTCATCTCCAGACCCAGTAGCTCCACATTAATTCCCGTCCTTGTCATGCCATCTCTAAACCACGGTAGTAATTTCCTAACTCTGACTCTTCAACACAGCCTCATACAAAAATTCGCAAAGGTGAACGCCTCAGTATCTCTCAATGCACTACCCTCCATGATCCTTCCTCTCTGGTACACCTGAGATCTGATCTCTGATCTCCAAAAGTTGTCCTGAGAAACTCCTTCAGCCCAGAATGTACCTCTCCTCTTCTCTCCTTTCCCTTCCCCAGTTCCCCCTTTCAGAAATCCACCTGTACTTGAAGCCCCAGATCAAAGCTTCTTTCACTTCTCATGCTAATAGAGCCCTCTCCTCTCTCAATTCCTATTGCATTTCTTTTTGTCAGTTCTGCAGTTTTCTTGTTTTTTCTGTCTCCCCGTTTCATCATTTATAAAATGGGTATAATGCCTTCTACATACCTCATAGAATTATTGTGAAGATTAGATGACATGGTCTGTGCTTAAAAGCACTGAGAAGCATTTCTGAACATTGTAAGTGCTCAATAAATTTATTTTTGATATTATTATGAAGTGGGTGATAAGTATAATGATATTGAATCAACTCAGTGTTAATTACATTTTCTATTAGCCTATATTATTTCTCCCCGAATAGAGGATAATTTTCTGCAGAGCAGGGATTTGTCAAGCTATTTTGCATAGATTAGATGCCTGATTACTACTTATTGATTGATGCATTTATTTCAGCAAAAGTGGACTGAGTATTGGTACTGGTGCCATGACTCCCTTTGTAAAACCTTTAGCATTTCAGTAATCTTATGCAATTTAGAAGAAAAATATTAACAATCTGTCTTAATGAATCTGGATAATTTTTATTGAAAGAACATTTGTTAGTTTCACCATAAAATAATTTTGATTAACACAACTAAAATAGAAAAATGCCTTTTCTCCACAGCAAATCTTCTCAGCTACTCTCCAGGTTCAAGTTCTCCCAATTACCTCTCCCAACAACTTGCCTTGACAAGAGGTTGGGAGAAGGTCATCCAAGGAGTCAGGAAGAATATGTGTAGCATCGTGTCCTTGGCTGTAATCTCTCATATATCTACTCTATGAAGTCCTCTCATATCTTTCAGAGAGCTGGTAACATCTCCTAATTCTGTGCCTTTGAGGCTGAAATGCCCTCTATGCTCAAAGATAGAAGATCTAGTACCCACAGCCCCACTGACATCGCTTGGACAGTCCTCAACAGCGTTGAGTAATAGTAAGTCAACCAGGCTGAACTTAGCTTCCAACATTCCTTGTCTCTGCATCCTGGCTCAGTCATGCTGACTTTTGTTCTGTTCCTCCAACATTCTGAGTCCTTTCCTCCTAAGGCTTTTCGCATTAGCTCATCTATTGGGTGCATGCATCTCACATGTATTCACGTGATGGTTACTCATCATCCTAGTTTTCTCAGCTTAAATGGATTTAGCAGAGACTTTTTTGACACCCATTCTAAAATAGCCGTATATTCCTTCTATTATATATTTTAGTTTATACATATTATTTTCTAGTTTCCTTATTTTATTTTCATCCCAAACAAGAAGGGTCTTTCCCTCCTTTACGTATAATATCAAGATAAAGTGTCCAACATATAGTAGGCACTCAATACATTTCTCTTTAATAAAAAGCTTAGCAAAGATGTGATACAATTCTTTTGAGTACATGCATGATTGAAATAAAAGATAAAAATAAAGAGAATATAAAAAGCATTTTCTACTGTTAAATAATTAAAACATTGGCCAGAGTAAATTGTGTAAAAAGTCACACAATTTCCCAAAAAGCGTGTCTTAAATTTTTATGTACATTGTTTCCAATAAAAGAGTGGGACTATTGAAATAATGTTAAAATAGGCTCTGTTTTAAAATAGCTAAAAATTGACTGTGATAAATTCTTATGAAAGAGACACCCTACAACACTCAAAAACTGTTTCTTAAATTTTTAGTGATATTCTCTCCAGTTCTTTCCAAGTATTACATAGAAATTCATGCCAAAATTTGTAAAAAGTGGTTTGCATTTCCAATGATCTTTTCTTTGTTTTATATATGCACCTGTTTTCAACTTCTGCATATATAATTTCTTCCAAAAAGAAAAATCTCTAGATGAAGAATTAGCATGTACAAAAATCATATTTTTTCAGAATTTCAATGTATTCAAATGCAATGGTTCTAAACTGTTCCAAAGAATAGATTTTTAAAAATGAGAAAAAGGGAAAAGTGTTATAAAAATGCTTAATATCGGATCATTATTTTTTCTTAATACAAAAAAGGACAAGCTTTTAATTTCATTTTTATTTTGCTTTTGGCCTCTGTGAATATCTTTGCATCATTTTTATTAAAATTTGATCAATAGTTATTTACTAGCTATTTTTATTAGTTATGATTTGTTCAAGATGATATCTAATGGTACATATAGCACCTAAACCTATATCTTCACGGGTAGCCAAAGTCACTGAAACAAAAATATCATTGAAAATACAAGATATTATTTAATTTTGTGTGTTCACATATATGTAGAATTTTAAAATTACACATTATCACTATTTAAGTAATTAACTATACACATTTCACTCTGAGTAGTCTAATTTAAACTTTAAGAAAATATCATTTCTAGACATCTAAAGTCACAGTGCAACACATTACTCACATGATCGTGGTGATGCTAGTGTAAACAAACTTACTGCCCTGCCAATCATATAAAAGTATAACACATACAATATGTACAGTACATGACACTTGATACTGATAATAAACAACTATGTTACTGGTTTGTGTATTTACTATCCTATACTTTTTATTATTATTTTAGAGTGCATTTCTTTGATTTATATATAATTTTAAAACTTGACTGTAAAACAGAATCAGGCAGTATTTTAGGAGAATGCCAAGAGAATATCACAGATCACAGATGACAGCTCCATGAATGTTACTGCCCCTGAAGACCTTTCTTCAGGGGAGACAGGATGGGAGGTGGATGACAATGATACTGACGATCCTGACCTTGGGTAGACTTAGGCTAATGTGTGAACGCATATCTTAGCTTTTTTTTAAATAGTTTAAAAAGTAAACATTAAAATTTTAGAAACAATTAAAAAGCTAATAGAATAAGGATATAAAAATGGTATTTTTATACATCTGTACAATGTGTGTTTTAAGCTGTGTTTAAAAAGTCAAAAAGTTAAATAACTATTTATAAAGGTAAAAGTTACAGTAAGCTAACTTATTCTTGTAGAAAAACAGATTTTTAAATATATTTAGAGTAGCCTAAATGTACAGCCTTTTAAAAGTCTATAATAGTGTACAGTAATGTCCTAGGCCTCCACATTCACTCACTACTCACTCACTGACACCCAGAGCAACTTCCAGCCCTGCAAGCTCCATTAGTGGTAAGTGCCCTATACAGGTGTACCTTTTTTTTTAAAATCTCTTATACTGTATTTTTGCTGTCCCTTTTCCATGTTTAGACACACAAATACTTACTGTTATATTATAATTGCTTACAGTATTCAGTACAGGAACATGCTGTGCAGGTTTGTAGCCTAGAAGCAACACACTCTGCCATATAGCATAGGTGTGTAGTAGGCTATACAACCTAGGTCTGTGTAAGTATATACCCTATCACGTCCGCACAACAATTACATCGCCTAAGGAAACATTTCTGCAAACATACTTCCATTGTTAAGTGATGCATGACTGTATTTTTCTAGGAAAAGTGGACTCACTAGTGTGTATGGAATGATGGATGTGTGACAGCACACTTTGCCCCAGTATGAAGATCACCAAGAAAGGGAAAAGAGTTAATGGTTACATTATTTTCAAAGTATCTTTTTTTTTTCATTTCTCTCTTGATATTTCATGTTCCTCATCAACTTTTCCACTGTAATAGAAGGAAGAAAAATGCTCAAAACTTGAAATTCCATCTTCTCTGACATTGTGGAGTGTGGAAACCAGAGATAGGTGACATATATCTGACACACTACATAAGGAGGGGTAGGTGGAAACATCCAAGCTGACGTTGTGATGACTAAGAAGTGCTGGTGATAGGCAGAGTGTCCGATCTTCCAATCCACAGTCTGGAAATCTCCAATACTCAAAGAGAAGCTTCTCATGGAGACACAGCAAGTTGGATTTTGGGGGCAGGTGGCTGGATTAAAAGATTTTGATGCAATGTTTTTGTGTTTTGTTTTTTGTTTTTTCATTTTCCACCATCGTGCAGAGCATGAAGAGGAACTAGCAATTCCCTCCACTGTGGTGAGAAGTTTGGGGATAATAAAAGGGTTAGTGGACTAGAAACGTTTGAAACAAAGATGAAAATAGCATAGCGTAAAGAAATTTGACATCAAAATCAATAATAAAAAAGGGACTCCGGCACAGGATCAGAATGAGGTGTTCATGGCCGGAGACGACAGCATCCTATACACAGTAGACCTAGGGGCAACAGAAACCAACAAAACTTAAAGGGTCACCTGTGGAGCAGAGATTCCCCTCCCCTTTACCACTGTGCAGTCACGATCATTCCACATATAAACCAGGTGCCCAAGCCGACTATAACATTCCCCCCAAATTGACCAAACAGTAGACAGGTGTCTTCCTGACCTTAGGCCCCTGACTTCCCTTTTATTAGAGCATTTACTTTAGAAAACTTGCAATTATTAATTTTTTCCTCTGCCCTTTTGAGATGCAAATTTTCTGCAGCTAAGACTGTCTTTTTGGGGATCTGGGAGCTAGCTCCTTAAAATGTATTCATTAAGAAAGATCAGGCTGATGTCTCCCAATCTCTGTGGGAGGAAAGGAGCCTGTCTTCCATAAGGGCCAATTAGCAAACACAGATGACCTAATGCTCCCTAACGTCCTCCAGTAATTTTTTATTAGTTCACCTTAGCATTTAAACATCCTCCCACTTTTTATTTCAATGGAGTTGAGTTCACTCTCCCCTATTCCATAGTTTTGACTCTTAATGCAAGAGTCTTGGATAAACTCCTCCCGTCATTTTTAACAAGTCTCTGGTGCATTTCTGTTTGGCAGTTCTTTTACATAGGCAACATGTTTGAGAGAAATCCAATTTGGCAGACAGGAATGAAATGGAAAGACCAAGCCCAAATAACCCAGAAGTTATTTAAACTGAAAGGGCCAATAATACCATAACCTGGCAAATTTAAGGTTAGTTTTCCCCATAATTAAATTAGGAGGTGGAGACTGAGGTAGGAAAATTGGATCAGTTATTGTAAATGAAGAATCAGTGTTTTCTTCATACATCATATGAAAGGGTGAGTATATTTTGACCCCTCTACTCAAGTTATAGAAAAAGCTGCAGAGCCAACAAAACTCACAAAACTCACTCGGGTACTATTGTTAACAAGCCATCCTAGCTACCCTCCTTTCACTGGGAGTACTGGAGGAATAAAACTGCTCTGGAAATCAACTGGCAACAGTTCAGCATTTGAAGTGAATTATGAGCATATATGGGTGTCACTAGCAAGAACTTTACAAAAATAGCAAGAGGCACAAAAAATAAAAGAAGGAAATGATTTTTGAAACATAATTAAACAGTAATGCCATCAAACAGAGGAGGATCAGTATGAGCTGAATAGAACTCAGATTATTCCCTGAGTCCCCGGCTAGCAATTTATCTCAATACAAAGACTAGTAAACTGAAAATATTTATATATTTATACCATTTTGTTCCTTTCAAGAGAAATCCAGAACCCTAATCCATTCTTCATGTTATTCTTGAGGCTTTATACCCAAGAGTTGTGCAAAGGCCCAAGAATCAGACTTAATGTCAAGATACTGGAGTAGCCTTTCCAAGCACCAGTCCTCAATCCACACCAGCTACATCCAAGATACCCAGTGAGAAAGTTTTCATGGTCCTTTTGATTTAGGGGTCTGTGCTTTCATGCCATCCTTAAGACATGAAAATATTTGTAGTGGCTAGAAACCCCAGTATCTAAAACTCAGTATGCACCATTAAGCCAGTTCCCTTGAGGCTCACCATCTGCCTTGGGGCACTGCCCGGGAGCAGGGCATGTGTGCCTGTTACTTTGAAACCCACAAACTTTTCTGTTTTTACAGCAACAGCTGCTACAAATCTGATGATATTTCTTACGAATAAATAACATCATATATTATAAATTATTTGAAGTGACTGAATACTAAAGTTGCAACCCAAATTGCTCTGTGAATTATGTTTTTCTTAAAGTAAACTCTCCAAAGTAAAAAAACAGATATAGGTTAATGTTATTGTTTTGCTGTAAATCTTTTTATGAGAAGTGATTTCATAGCATATATGGAAGTTTTATATACACACACACACACACACACACATAAACATATATATGAAACAATATGCCGACATCCATACATATCATTATAAATAAACACATATATTAAAATTAATATATAGTAAATTATACATAGTTGTAACTTAAGAATACAGGTTCAATTATCCTTTACAGATTGTTTGGACATTCACTTAAAGTCCTAAGGTAAGGAAGGAATCCTTCCAGGTATTGCTATATAAACAACCTGAACCTGCAGGTTTGTAGTGCCAAGAGTAGAAAAAAGTTATGCAGATCTTGCTCCTCACTGAACACTGGCTTAAAAAGGTTTGTTTCTCTCTGTATTTGTAGTGCACTCTGCTTTCATCACACATGGTGGAATGACACAGAAAAATATTTTGATTAAATTTTACACCAGTCTATCAATTTTAAGTTGTGCTCTATAAATATATGTTGTAGAGGATAATCTCTCACTATTAAATCAATCAAATTTAAAAGATTATTAAACAATGTATGTGAGAATGCCTAGAATAGTGCACCTTATGTCATATAGACTTTCAGTTTATTTAATCCAGGTATGAAACATAAGAAGGGGGATAACACCAAGGATGATCCTAGATCTTAGACATTTTTCTACTAATTTTACACATAAAAGATGGAAATTCACAGTGCTTATCTGACTGCTTAAGGTCACACACTTGGGGTAAGAATCAAGAGCCTAGGAAACATGTCCAGTCTGGCAAGCTTTCCATAAGCTGTGCTACTTCCCTAGACACTGATGCAATAACAGGACCATACTACATTAATTTGTAGATCCTGATTTGCCATGAAATAGATCCAGATAAACTTTTTGGCCCTGAAAAAAATAACAGAAAGATTAAATAGGCAATCCAAAACATTTCACAAGTTAAAATCCTATAGAGACAAGTGTGTGTTCTCTCACTGTTTCTTCCAGCAAAAACAGACAGGTGGTATATATAGATTAGAGAGCCAGAAACTTGGCTTATTTCAGACTTGTGAGCTTTCACTGCCAATCTCAATTTTGCAAGTAGCTTATTAAAAGATGTTGGGCAAGCTATTGTTCCCTGTATGAGAATGTTCTCATTATACAAAGTACTGAACACAAATCTGGCCATGAGTTGCACAGCAGCTCCAACAATTGGCACTGGTGACTTCCTCCCTTAGGAAGCACTCTCCTCAAATGCAACCCTCTGTTCTTGATTCTGTGACTCTGTCATTCTCATTTGGAATATTCTCATCTGACCCTCACCTCTGGCACTGATGAGGGAATTTGTTTACTTTTGTCTTCCTCCTCATGCTTCTACTGTAAGCACTCCCAAAAACTCTGCCCCAAATACTTCCTTGGTGAAATTAATCTTTCATATGCATTCAAGTGACTCCATGTCTTCTGTGTTTAGCACTTCAGGTTTCTCTTTACATGTGTTAAGAGTTGAATTCTTTACCCCTGAAAATTGCAGAACTTAGCCCCCCAGTACCTGAGAATGGGACCTTATTTGCAAATGGGGTTCTTGTAGATGTAATTTGTTAAATTAAGATAGAGTCATACTGGAGTAGGGTGTGCCCTTTACTCAACAAGATTAGTGTCCTTATAAAAAGGAGAAATTTAGACACAGACATATGAAGAAGATAAAGGGAGAGATTAGAATGATTGTTCTACAAATCAAAGAATGCCAAAGATTTTCAGCAAACCTTTAGAAGCTAAGTGAAAGGCATGGAAAAGACGTCTCCCTCACGTCCTTCAGAAAGAACCAATCCTGTTGAGATGTTGATCTGGAAAGCCTAATCTCCAAAACTGGGAGTTAAACAATTTTCTGTTGCTTAAGCCACGCTATGTGTGGTATGTTGTTATGTAAGCCCTACCAAAGTAATACAATATGGAAGATACTAGTATGTAGTATGTAGTCACCAAATTCAGTTTCCTCTTTCTTTTGGGCTCACATGTAGGTGACATTTCTCAGCCTCCCTCAAAATTAATGACTTTTCTGGTGAAAAGAATGTGGATAGAAGTGATCAACAACTTTTTCAATCCTGATCCTAAAACGATCCATACATGGATTTGTTTTGTTTTGTCTTTTGGCTAGAATGAACAATGCTTCCAGGACAACATAAGCATATGTTGAAGATGGAGAAATCACACAATGCAAGGAGCCTTAGTCCCTAAATCACTATTCTCTGGAGGGAAGCAACCTCACCAGAATACCATTTTGGATTATGAGGTAAGGAAGAAGTAAACTGAAGCCACTGAAATGTAGGGGTTTTATTTAGGAGAGAATCATATTCCTTTTATCTACCACATTTTGTTTCTCTACTTTCATTTTTGTCCTTTGAATTTTATCTGAGTGACCATCAATATTTTAGATCATGTATCTAAAAACGAACTTAACATCTAAGCACCTACCTGATCATATAGCTTCCACATTGATTCTCTAACACAATCAGCTATTCTGTCTGAATTTGATAATTCCCCAAATCCCAGATCTTTGAATTCTTTCCTCTATCTTCAACTTCGTCATCCTTACAGATTTTCATATGATATCCTCATGGATACTCCCTGTTCAATTTCTCTCACATTGGTGCATTCTTTAATTTTTCTATTCACATGTAGACAAGCTTAATTTGGGGGAATTAATGTAATTATTTCTTATCTAGTCCTCTTATCTGAAAACTCATTCATTTTAATATAAGTATTATATTGTAATATACATATTTATATTAAATACTATAAATACTAAAATACTAAAAAAGTATTTATATTAAATACTAAGTATTATATACATTATATTTTAATATAATGTATTTTAATATAAGTATTCATTTTAATACTTATATTAAAATGAATTAATATTTTTATATATTAAAATATTTAAAAATATATACTTATAACCCAATACCAGGGGTTTTCAAACTGGTGGTTATGACCCAATATATAATCACAAAAATAATTTAAAAATGAAATGATATAGAACAAAATTATAAGACAACAGAATAACAAGAGAGGTAAAAACATTTCTTATAAGTATAGATAAGTAATTTATATGTAAATTTTTGTGTTACATGTATATGTCTATACAAGATACTGATGACATAAAATGTACTTCTTTCTGCAGTTCTCAGTAAAATAAAAATAAGCATGACCGTATATGCCACTGACATATTCATATTTTTTAGTGCACAGATCATAGCTTATCAGTTCTTGGCTAAAAATAAATAAAAATGAGCCAAGTGACTGGCTCATGCCTGTAAAGTCAGCATTTTGGAAGGTCGAAGTGGAAGAATCGCTTGAATCCAGGAGTTTGAGACCAGTCTAGGCAACACAGTGAGAGTCTGCTTCTACCAAAGGCTAAAAAATTTAAAAAAAAAAAAAAAAGCCAGATATGGTGGTGTGTGCTTGTAGTCCCAGCTATTGGAGAGACCTAGAGGGGAGGATCACTTGAGCCTGGAAGGTAGAGGCTGCAGTGAGCCCTAATGGCACCACTGCACTACAGTCTGGGTGACATAACAAGATCTTGTCTTAAAAAGAATGAAAGAACTAGAAATGGCCTCCCAAAGAACTATTACATATAAGATAAAATCTAGTATTTTCTACAATATTCAAATTCTATCCTCCAGTTGAGTAAGACTGTTTGCTCTTTCTTTTACATGTCATCATGTTTTCACCTCCAAATGTTTACTCTAGCTCTTACTTTGGGCTGAAATTCATTTGTATAGTTCTATTTCTATGCTACTCTCTAACATATCCTTACTGTCATTCAAAAGCCTTCACAAGTCATAATATTCATTCAGTTTTCCCTGACATCCTTATCAAATGATGTGCCCATGTTTCTCAACATTATGAGAACATTTTTGACCCCTAGCCCAGCATTTCTCATTCTGTCTAGCAGAATGAGAATGAACATCAATAAATAATACAAAATGTGCTAAATATCTGTGTATATTTGTGACTAGGGATGAGTAGGTAAATGTCTCTATGTCATTAAATGTGCTGAATAACTGTGAAGTTGCCCTCATTCTGAATTTATTAAGAAATACAAGAAAAACAAAATGAAACAAATAAATGAAAATCTTACAATATAAAAGGTATAAGATAAAAACCAATCCTTCAGTAGACATTAGAATTTCATGAAGTTCTGCTGCTAACAACTAGATCTGAATGATCTAGAAAATATATGTAAATTGTTGACCCACTCCGGTTCTGAGTATCTACATGACAGAACAATCTTTGATTACTTACAAGGACCCCAGTATGGGACCCATCTCCTCAATACACCTTACTACCAAGAGGAGAACACATAATATGCCTTTGAAAAATGTTCTTCCCCAGGTTTAATGCCCTGTGAATTGATTGTTATTTTTGTAGCATAATGTGAATGTCTACTATATTGTAAGAGATGCTATGAGTTTCTTGGGGCAAATACACATAAGGAATAAGTTTCCTCAAAGGAATTTAATGTAATTTTTAAAAAACAAATATGTATGCATATAAAATAATGAAGTAGATAAATGTCAGAAATAGGCCATGAATATATATGTGAGCTATATACAGTGATGGATAGCCTCCAAGTTTCAAAACTGTATAAGACCTTAGTTAAAAGTAGTCAAGTATGACCATCAGTGAAGAATAGAATAAAGAGAGTGAAGAGTAGAGATGACCAGAAATAGAATACTTTAAAAGAAAAAAAAAAATTCTTACATCTCATTCAAACTTTTATGTACATAGTTGCTCCCACATCGGAAAGGTGCTGACATTACTGGTTGAATTTTATGTTTGATTTCCATATTATAGAATGTCTAAGACCATATTAAATCTCAAGATTAGGGTATGGTCTAAATTAAATCCTGACCTCATTTCTGAGGACTGAGTCAGAGCTTAATGTCCTTGAAACATTAGAATTTCTGTTGCTTTTGCTGTACTTTTCTATGCTATAGTCATGGCTTCCAATAAATTCAGAGTCATTCCCTGTTACAGAAGCTAATTATTTTTGGCATACATTCTAAAATCAAGTGTAAATGCTGTTCCTCATTTCAAATTCAGGAAGGTAAGAGTCTTTGTTCTAATTCTATGGGCGAATACTTAAACTAATATAGGTAATGAAGTCTAAAATATTCACCTTTGGAATCCAAAGAAAAATTATCTTATTGGTATTTCTTCAATATTTAAGAACTTGATGATATTTTAAGTCTTTATGGCATGAAGATTGTGTTATAATGATAGAAATTAGAATAGTTTAAAATATATCACTGTGAGTCAATCAAAAAAGTAAGTTTTAGACACATGGAACCAAATTGTAATTTTTCCATCCAATGACCTGCTCCTAATGAATATCAAAAATGTGCTAAAGGCATTTTTACAAAACTTTATAAAAGTTAGACAAGCCAACAATGCCAATTATAACAATATTGTAAGTTAAATGTAAGACTATTCTATGCTAAGATTAGATAGAAGACATAGAAGTGTATATTAACAAACAGAGATAAAACCACCTACAGTAATGTACTTTAAATAAAAATTAAATTATAGCTTTCTGGATTGATATTGGTGGCATTATTACTGAGGTAATAATTAGATTTGCTTCAGAGGCACTACCTATGTTTTAATATGTACTTTAAATATGTTGTGTGTTTTCACATTTCATCAAATATTGTATGAGTGGTCAATGTTTATAAATATTTGGCAGTAAGCCAATTTTGGAATACGAAAAATCACTATTAGATAATTATTGCAGAAATAAATATTTGATTTATATGAAATTAATTCAGCAATTTATTGCATGAAAGAAACAATTTTTTTTTTTTTTTTTTTTTTTTTTTTTTGAGACGGAGTCTCACTCTGCCGCCCAGGCTGGAGTGCAGTGGCCAGATCTCGGCTCACTGTAAGCTCTGCCTCCCGGGTTCACGCCATTCTCCTGCCTCAGCCTCCTGAGTAGCTGGGACTACAGGCGCCCGCCACCTCGCCCGGCTAGTTTTTTGTATTTTTTTTTTTAGTAGAGACGGGGTTTCACCGTGTCAGCCAGGATGGTCTCGATCTCCTGACCTCGTGATCCGCCCGTCTCGGCCTCCCAAAGTGCTGGGATTACAGGCTTGAGCCACCGCGCCCGGCCTGAAAGAAACTATTTTTTAAGGACATTCTCTATGCCAAGCATATTTCCAGGATCCTCACTGGTATTTATTTATATAATTCTAATGACAATTTTAAAAAATTAATATAATGCTCTTACAAGATACAGGCTAAGAGCTCTGAATATGGGGTTGATTCTGTTCCTATCATTTCTGGAGTTTTGTTGCCCATTTTTGTGCTGTATCTATAGAGCAGTGGGCCAGTGGACTATTTCTTTCAACTTGTACAAAGTAAACTGTTCATTTCCTGACCTGAGCTTTAGGGAACCTGTTTTCAAGCCCCTGCTTTTCAGCACATGTACATCACATGCACACATGGCCTGTTCACTCACTCTGGCTCACAAGAATAGCAAAAGTCCATTCCCTATGTATGCAGGTACCTGATACAGTATCACTAAAATTCCAGGTGGATGCTATCTCTTCAGCTATGGCTTTCCTCTTCCTTTCTGGCACCCAAGGATTTTTTTTTTTCCCCTTTGTACCACATCAAAAAATCAAATAATCATATAATATATTAATAGTATTTTGAACAAGACTAGCTGAGGAAATAAACAACATGTAAACTAGTTCTTTGTCTTCCATTATTGATTTAAAATTTATTCAACTGCGAGTTACCCATTGTATCCATTAGAGGAAAATGACAGCACACCCATGGCAATAAAGCTTTTTTGCTGGCATTCTTTGTTAGTACATGATGCTTCAGTCACATTAGCCAACAAACACCATCTTGCTTGAGGTATTTGATGCTTCAGTCACATTAGCTAACAAATACCATCTTGTCTGATATCTGATACGAGATATACTCAATAGTACAAATTTGATTTAATCTCCCCTTTTTTTCCTATCTTGAGCTTACTTTTACCTGAAAGCTTATAGGGGGAAAAAGAAAGTAATTTTAACTTCTCTGAATATGTTTTAATTTTCTAATCAATTTCTGATTGAGACTGGGTGTGGGAATGAGAGGCATGGTGGAGGGAGTGTAAGGGAAGATAAGAAGAGATAAAAGGCAAGACAGATCTTGCTTAAACAGGTTTTACTACAAGCTGCCTTTACACTCCTTTGTGTGCCTGGTGACTCTTTCTCTTCAGAGTCCTTTAGAGATTCCTTTGCTGGAGATTTCCATCTGATAGTTCCTTTGACTTTGGTGATTGAATCCCTTTTAGGTAGTCACTTTCAACTACTCCTTTAGCTTCTAGAAGTCTAATGTTCACCTGTGGGTTGTTGCTGTCAGAGTTCCTCACTCCTCCAGGTAACCTTATTCAGCAAAACCATGAATCATGCTTGTCCTCCTTATACACACCCCAAACACTGTCTACAGGAAAGACCCACACATCATTTGCCCTGAGAAAGACTGAATCTGGGGTTACAAACTCAGGCCACTATGATAGGCATCTCCAGACTGACCACAAAAAAACTGCTCTCTTCACATTCAAAGTAGTAGGTTAGCCCACTTCTTATTATTCAGATTTCTGTATAAGTCAGCTGCTTGTCGTCTGTGTCTCATGCCTTCAAGAAACATACTTCAGAACTATGAGTGGTCACTGCATTGCCAACCTAAAGAAAAGGAGAGACACCACTCTCCTCTTAGAAATTCACATTCTAAGACAGCTCTCTCTAAAAGGCCTCCCCAAAAATACTTTCTCCTCTCATCAATCTGATCTATTTTTGTAACTTAAATCTTGTAGAAAACGCAACACATTTTTTTTTTTGTCACTTGCTTTGTAAATTCTGCATATAAAGCTTTCCTAATATTCACTTAACTGCAGGGTATCTATTGGGTTTGCATTTTAGCCAACATTAAGGCACAAAAGAATCCTCTCGTCTGGCATCCTGTTAATATTCATATAACATCTTATTAATATATAATAAAAATAATTATCTGATAACTATTTGATTATTTTTCTTTAAAATGAAATGCTTCAAGAAGTCACAAACTCATACTGAGTGACAATCCCAGGTTTGTGAGGATCAGATGTGCACACTCCTGACACAATCAGTTTACCAACTTAGTTCACCTTCGCTAACAACTGTCAGAGTGATAATCATTAATTTTAAAGTCTGTTTCTACAATTTTTCTTACACATTTGTTACTTTTAAGCCTTTAATGGACTACTTGTTAAAACAGGAGGCAGAAAACACAATGATATAGCAATATAACAAGGTAATAAGGAACCTTGAAACTTAGTAATTCTGTACACCCACCTAGATTTCTACTAAAGGTGTAAGTTGCCTTTTTCTGATAAAATGTGTTTGACAATATATCAGAATGTCCCTGGTAATTGAAAACTAATACAAAAGTGATAAACTACTTTTTGACATTTATTTCCGATTTAAATTTTCATTAGTTGAGATTAAACTACTCCTTCCACCAGACCTAAATTCAGGCAAATATTTACAAACAGCAACGTGGAACCTTCTTACCTCGGCCATTATTTGGAATAGAAATTTCATAACACATAACATTAAATAATTTACAATTATGAAACATAAAAGCTCTAAAATTTAATGTCTGTCTCTGTCACTTTTTCTTTTTAAGATGAAGAAAATACTCATCATATTAAGATTAAGGTTTGGGTTTGTTTTTTGTGCTTGGTCCTCTGTAGCAGACCAAACTTCCACTCTAGTTCAGCTTATTTCAGTACCAGTTTCCCAGCAGAAGTCAGTCAGAGCTAACAAATGGAAGTTACCATTTTTCTTCATGATTATGCCCTTATAAATAGGAGGAATTGCTTGATCAGATATGCCATGTTTCTTAGCCTATTATAATCTAATGACATCTCAGATTAAATTCCTCTTATTTCTAAGAGCCAATATATATTTCTAAGAGTTAACGAATTCCTCTTATTTCTAACTTTGCCTTCAAAATATAATTTTTAAAGAATAAAATCTTTAGAGGAATTATAGATGTTATAAAATATTGAATATTCTAAAATTAGATTTTAAATAATAAAACCTACATGTATTAGTATTTAAAAACTTAGCATCAAATTTAGTAAGTAGATTTCTACAAAAATGGGCAGATGTACTTTGCAAATAGAAAGTTTCCATGCTGTACCTTAAGAAAATTGTACACATGAAGAAAAAAATGAAGTTTTATAATTTTATCTCATTTTTCAAAACAAAATTCGATAATCAAATTCAACTCCCCAAATAAATTGTGCTTACCATCCTCAGAAAAGGAAAAGTATTCCATTAACTAAAGGTATATTGCAACAAAAGCCTAAGGCATAAACATTATAACTACTAATGTAAAGTTTCACCTTATTTCCTTTTATATCGTAACTTAATAAAGAAGAGCAATGCACTTCAAAAGTGTTGTATTATTTTGGTAATATTTACCTTTGTTTTATCTGATGTATATTAACTTAATGGGCCTTTCATTTTGTTGTCATTTGTGAATGAAAAATAAAGTGACAAATAGAAGAAAAATGTTTTTGTTAGAATATACTTTACACATAGTATGAATTAGTGTATATATAAAGTGTCATTTAAATAACATACTGTAACATTTTGATTTATGTCTACAATGTTTTTCTTTGACAGAAGCCATATGGTAGTTCAAAGACATAATAGAAGGCATCTGAGGTAATACATCTAATATTTAAAGGAACATTTGTAATTTAAATTCAAAACCCATTTAGACCATTGATAATATCTTATAAGGTATAAATTACAAACTCAATCTTTACAAGGAAGATAATATTTTTAAAAATCATTTAGTTAGAACTAAGAGTACATACTAGTTTCTGGTTATATAATAAACTTTTTAATTAATCAATTATTTGGGGTGTATTTTTAAAACGATCAGGCTATGTTCTTTTATTCCCCTGCCTTACAGAATTAAACAAAGTATTCAGAATAAAAATATTGTATTAATTAATTGGTATGTTTTACACATTTATTGAACCTCTCCTATACTAAGTACTATAAAGGCTTAGTACTTTACTCAAGTGTCTAATAATGCAGTGAAAAAACAGATGTAAAGCAATTGAAATATAATTAATCTACAACAAACTACAAAGTGTATTTTAATAACAGAAGAAATAATACCAGAATTTACCAGAATAGGCTAAAGAGAGGATTGGGGTAAAATTGGGAAAGAAAATTTGAGTGGAGGACTCAAAGATTAGCAAGAATTCTCACATGAGGAGGAAAGGGGAGGCAATTTGGAAAGAAAGGCCAACAATGAGTGGAGATGTGCATGGAAGGTCAGTGAAGTTAACTCACAATATGCTAAGAATTTGAGATTTCTATGAAGTAGGTAATAGAAATTATTTGACACTTTTTGACAGAGGATAGTTACATATTTAAATATGCTTGTATTCAATGTGTATGAAATTAGAATAGGAAAGTCAATTAGGAGGCCACTGCAGTAATTCATGGAAGAATTTATAGATATCTAAACTAGGGTTATGATAAAGAGGCTGAAATGGAGATAATGAGGATATAATTAATAGTTCAAAGGCTGAGAAGCTGTTTGGGGCAGAAAAAAGCTTCAGAGGTAAGAGTCACACCTAGTTTTAAATAACCAAATGTTAGACATTTTTAAAAACCTGAACAAGTTAAAAGTCTCTCTCTCTCTCTCTCTCTTTCTCTTCCTCTTTCTCTCTCCCTCTCTTTCAATCTTTCTCTCCCTCCTTGCCTCTATCCCCCTTTCTTGTATCTCTTAATGTACACTTAAAAGTTGTTGTATTAGTATTTGAATTGTCTCAAATATATCTTTACTGAACACTAATGACTAACAATTCTTTACTTGGGTACAAGTCTCTGTCCTGAGCTCTAGAACATCTTACCCAAGAGTCTACTTGGCATTTACCACGTTTTCTCATGGGACCCTGCTCCTTTTCCTGGCACAATTGCTTACCAGATGCCATTGCTGGAGATTTTGGTGTTAGCTTAATTCTTTTCTATTTCTCCTTAATATTTAACATTAATTGTCACATTCAGTAAATTTTATTTATTAAGGGTAGCTTTGACTTTTGAGCACCTATTAATTTTGAGGACCACACTGGGGTCTTTACGTTTATCATTATTATTGTTGATAATAAATGAGACATGTAAGGATACATGATAATAATGATAAGGATAAATGATGAGGAGCATCTTGGTTGTCTTCCTTTTTCTTTTCTTTCTTTTTGCCTTTTTCTTTTGAGGCAGTTTGAGTCAGGGTTTTGCTCTGTAACCAGTCTGGAGTACACTGGCGCCATCATGGCTTACTGCAGACTTGAACTCCTGAGCTCAAGTCATCTTTCCGCCTCAGCCTCCTGAGTAGCTGGGACTACAGGGGTGCACCACCAGGCCTGGCTCTCCTGGTCTTCTAACCTCCATTGATAGGTCATCTTCTCCAAAATGCCTTACCCTTGTTCCTTCCTCTTCCAGAAGTAACACTACTGCTCCTTCACTAGTCCTTCAATGTTGTCTTACAACACTATGCATATTCTTAACATAACACATAGCATATACTATTCCAGTTACTTTTTATTTGCCTGTCTTTATCTCCTCAGAGTAAATGATTCTTAAGAATAAGAGTTGTGTTATATACATATAATTAAATCTTAATTGCCCAGTATAGTGCCTGATACAAAATAAGTGCTGGAAAACATCTAGTGAAAGAATGAATATGGGCCATAAAACAGTGTATTGATATACATATGACAAATTGTGAAAGAAGGATACACATTCTTTCCATCCGTGTATTCAAGTTTCCATTGCGTTGAGCCTCGCAATTTTTCTCATCAAGAAGCATAATCTGTTTATCAATTCCTTTCATCTGGGCTTGGCCCAGCAACTCACCTTTCCTAATGCAATTATTAGGAAACAGGACTTAAGCAGAACATTGAGAAGTGCTTATACATTTGTGCTTTCTCTGTCATCTAGCACTAAGTAATCAAAGTCCCCATTGTATACAGTTTTTGTGAAATAGAAAGCTCAAGTGCTTCTCTGAGCAGAAGGGTCCTTGATGTATATTTTTACCGAACTTTTCCCTCTTTCCAACTAGATAAAATCAAAAGTCAGGCACGGGACCTAAATTTAAACAGCATCTATCTCCAGGGATTAGGAATTTGAAACAAATGACCGAAGAAATACAGAACTAGTTATCTATTTTTTCCAAGGGTGGAAGCAATGTGAAATACTTGTGTTCTTCTGTTGAGATCTTCCTATGTTGCCCAATTCCCAAATGTATTTAAAGTTTTTAATTTTCAATTGTTGTGGGTATATAGTAAGTGTATACATTTATGGGATATGTGCAATATTTTGATATAGGCATACAATATGTGATACTCACATCAAGGTAAATAAAGTATCCACAGCCTCACACATTTATCCTTTCTTTGTGTTACTAACAATCCAATTATACACTCTTATTTTAAAATGCACAATAAGTTATTGTTGACTGTAATTACCTGTTATGCTTTCAAATACTAGAACTTATTCATTCTAACTATACTTTTAGTAGATGCTAGAAAGTGAGAAATCCCCAACAGAAAAAGGCTGAAGTTATGCCTTCATGTGCCCAGAAGTTGAGGAAAGAGTTGAACATTACTTGCGTGTAGAAAAGTATTCGCTTAAGTCAGGGGAATGCAAGGTGATAGGCTCCATTAGGGATAAGAACAGTTGACAAAAGAGAAGAAACGGCTTTAAGGATCTGCAAGGCTTAGAGGAAGGAAACCACTCAGCTAAGGAAAAGCTGGCCAGGTCCAATCACTGTCTTCCATCAACAACTTCAACCTTTTTGGAGAGTGAAAAAATCACCAGCTGGTGGAGGTAGAGGTCAACTGGGACAAAGTAGTGAGCAGGACTTGGCCCCAAGCAAGTTCCCAGCTTGAGGAGGTCTGAGATGCAAGAATGTAGAAGAATTAATAGTAGGACAAATTTGAAATTTTGTTTACTAAATGGGATTGAGTATTGTAATTACTGAATTGAGGATTGTTTTTAACTTTAAACATAGAACTCTCAACCAAAGATGAGAAGAAAAGCCACTAAATCTATCTCAGTTCTTATGTGGAATAAGATTATCACAGTTGAATAAAATCTGAAGGAATGGCAAAATATGAAATTGTGTTAGGAAGAATTACGTGCTGTTTGTTCAACACAACATATCATTATGATTTTATAACTATAGCTTTTCATCCAAAATGGAATAATTTTTCCCCCTTAAGAATGCTTGGTAATTGTGTAAGTCTTGGTAATTGTATAATTTTATTTAATACTAAAACATTTGTGTTATACATTTCTCTCTGAGCACTATAAAGAAAAAATGAAAGTAAACCACGAGCTTCTCCAATAAATAGATAACATTGTATGCTTGTCGTTTGCCTACTGACTAACAAATCCACTTCCTTCACCTTCTTACCCTGCTTCTTCTCTCAGGAAGCTAACCCAGCAAAATAGGTGTCCCAGGTTCCTTAACTATTTAGATTCTGGGTACACTTGGCCAATGAGAGGCCTGGTGGAAGACTACAGAATGAAAAGAAGGCAGCAACCAGGTTATTTCACCCCCTTCCTCCTTGAATCTGATACGGGCAGAGTAACAAGCGGAAGCCAGGTCCCCTCCCTGGCTTGAGCTTTTACTGCGTAGACCCTTTCTACAGTCTCGGTTCCTACTATTCTATCCCCTTAAGTCATCCCAAACTTTGATAATGCCAAGTTTTCCATTTGGATTGCCTCACCATATTCTGTTTGGACTTTAACATTTGAATTTGTAAATAGCTCAACATGTTATTACCTCTTTATTGAGCTACTTTGCATGAGTTTTGTTTATCTGACTAAAGTCTTACTCCTAACACTCTTGTTACATTCTGAAGACTTGATTTAGCAAATTTATAAATTTGTTCTGTTTTAGTAGCATATTTGTTAGAAATAGTAACTTATCCTCTCTTGCTGTTTTGAGATTTAGGTAAACTTGGCCCTGAACTCTAAGACCAGATCCTTTCCCATAAGTTCTTCAGATTTATGGGAGTCCATTTCCCTATTAGTTCTCATTATAATAAATTTCTAAATTATCTATAGGTCTTTAAAATGTAATCTCTGAAGTGATATGAAAATACACCTGGTTCAGACTATTCAACACCCATACGCATACACACTGTCTCTGTGTGTATGCTATCTACATTCTCCTTAGGTGTCTGTCTCTGTCTTTGCCATATAACCATCCATTTAACATCAGTCTTGTTGTAGATGATTTATATATTTACTCTGTGTCCTAATTTTTAGTGCTGTCTATATGATTGTGAAATTCTTAAAAAAAAAAGTATGATTGATCTCCCTCTGTAATGTGGATTTTGTCTAATTCATTTGTTTGTGATGACTTTTGCTGTATATAATGTAATGTGGTACTTGATAGTAAAAGATCAGAACTATTACATAACTGGATAAATTGTAGCTTGTGTCAATGCAGAAACATTTCTTTGTACCATTTATTCTATCTTGAAATGTTGAAATTTATTTTGGCTTAATTAAATATTAGTAAACCTTACATTTTACATGTACTTATATATTACATTTTGCTCAAACATTTATTTTAAGTAATTTGAGGTCTTTTATTTCACTTCTTTGTGTATAACATTCAAATAAAATTTGTTTTTTCATTCAGCATTATGATTTTTTCTATTTATAAGGAAACTAATCTATTCACAATTATTGTGACTGCTAATAATATTGGGTGTTTTTTCTACCATCAGATTCAATTAGTTTTCTATTTTCAATGTTTTTTGGTTGTCTGACTTTTGCTGGATTAGATGATTTCATTGCTCCTTTTATTCTTTCTTTTTTAAATGTTGGGGTTTAGAAATCATATAGACTCATGCATAATTTAGCAGACTGAAAACATGGTTTTATATTTAATTACATAAACCTTTCATTTCTCCACTGCTCAATAATTTTATACACATTCAAGAATGCAAAACTTCATCACCTTAAATATCATTTTGTCTATGCTTAATAGCCTTACTTCATGTGAATATGTGGCAAAACATAGACTAACTACAACAGAAGATTATCCTGAAACCACCCTAGAGAAGATGCATTAACATAGAAGTTAATAAAAATAACCTTATGCCCACAAAAAAAGACATCATCATTTTAACAGTAGAAATTCAAGTGACCACCTGGGCACACTGAAAGAAATACAGAGAATTCAGTACAGTCATAAACATTGATTTTGAAAGGAAAGAAACTGTTTTACTAAATGACTGTTTAATCAAGTAAAAGCTTAGTATAACAAAAACATAATTTGAAAACTCAAGAGAAATATTACACCCTAACAAAACTCCATATAGAGACTTTATTTTAAAATATATATTTATTTTAGAAAACTCAAAGAAGACAACATTATTCTCTTCTGAGGATGATGTGAGAAGTATCTTATCTGAAAAAGATAACAGGTAGTTTCAAGGGAGGAAGACACAGTACCATCATAACTGGCAAATTACAATGCTCAGAGGGCTGTAACAGTCCAGTAAATACCCAATTTTCCTTAAAACTTTACTTTGTAAATCCTATGAGCCACTGTGCTTTTACATTCCTTTAACTGTTATCTGAGGAATAAATATAGTAATATTACAATGGAATTTAGGCTAATTGAGCTCTTTTAGACCAGAGATGCTCTGCTCTAAATATCTTCAAAACTCAGTATTTGGCACAATGACTGACAGAAAATTAGTGCCAGTTTACTATTTAACAATGATGAAACGTTAGTTTAGGAATACCAAACTAATTTATAGATGTTACAATGGATTTATTAATATTTCATTTCATATTTGAACAAAATTTTTAAAAACCCTAGTTCGAATGAAAGAAAAACTGGATCTTCTTAGGCACATACAGAAAATTCAAGTTAAGCTTAGTTATTAAGAAAGCGAAACTTTATCACTTTGATCTGCTGTGTAATAGACACTACATAAATGTATCCATTACAGTTACACATTTACAAATTACAATATTCCATGCCAGGCTAGGGTCCCTTAAATTTTCAGAATTTTTTCTAGCACTTTGGGGTGCCCCAGCATTACTAGACTTCCACTTCTCCTCAAGTATTTAGACCAGGTGAATTCTAATAATATGTTTACTCATCTTTGTTCTCCACTAGAAGATAAAGGCAGGGACCAAGTCATGCTCATGACTGCATACACAATGCGTGTGATACATTAAACACTAATATACTTTAGCTAAATGAGACTTCCCCATTCCTGGTAAGGGAAAAACACTTCGTTATAAGATGACTCTGTCTAACTTGGGGTGTAGAAGTAAATAAAAAGCAGGGACATAAGAGTAAGCATCCCTTCACTTTGATTTTTGTATTTTTCACTTTTTCTTTCATTATTGTGATGTTGGATTTCACGTCTCATGACTCCTATCATAAGCTGATGAAAAGATGTTATGATTATGCAAATTCATCTTTTAAATTAATGGTAGATATTAATATTACTAGGTTACTACTTTTATTTTATTTGGAATAAATATATTTTCATCTGTGCTATTTACTTGCGGAAAAGAGAAATATTTAGGGCACTTTTCTTTGCACCAAGTTTGAACATAATGTAAGCATTTTCCATCAAGTATCTCCATTGCTCTTGAGGACTCCAGTCTCTCTTCTATTTAGACCTTCTTTATGTGACTAAGTAAAGCTAAGAATAGAGAGGGCATTAGATGCAAGTGTCTTTGACTTTTTTTCACCCATAGGTTGTGTAGGACAACTTTGAAACAGCTCCCTAAGATGCTTCTTCTAGACATTTATGATGCTTACATCATAATAAAGTTCAATTTCAGTAATTGAATCTTCCTTAAAGTAAAATCTAACTCATAGGGAAACAAAAGATTTAGATGCCATACAACCATAAATGTGGTTATAATTTATAGCCTCATAGAGTTAGAAAGCAAATTCAAGACCATTCATAAGCATTTGATTATGTTGTTTAGCCAACAAAGGATAGAGACTCTTCCAGTAGAAGTATACCTTAGAATAAATGTCTCCGTGTCTGTTTTCAATCATGTCCTATACTCCGTAAACCCAAGCAAAGTTTTCAATGTTTCATTCAATGTTGCCTATGTATTGCCAATATATTTCTGTGAATTACATATGAGTCATAAAAACAGAAGTCATAAATAAATCAGTCACTCTCAAATCTGACAATTTAAAAATAAAAATAGCCCCAGTGAGAAAGTCGACTCTATTTTTCTCTTCTTTCTCTCTTTGTGTGTGTGTGTGTGTGTGTGTGTGTTTGTGTGTGTGTGAGAGTATGGTCAGTATTTTTAATACAATAGGCATGACTAAAATGAGACTTTTTTTTTTTTTACAGAGGGATTAACACTATTTTAAGCAATTGCTTTTAGTTCAACAGAGCAGTTGATTCGTTGTGCTGTGATAGCTCAAGGTTAATTGAGCAAATAGTCATTTAATTTGGAGAAAAAATAGTGAAGAAGGAAGGTACAAGAGAAGAAATAGAAACATTGTGTTCCAAGTAGTGCCATATATATTTTACATACATCTTTTATAATTTAACTATTCAATACCCTAGTAAGATAGGTATTATAATTCACAATTATAAGAGAAAAAAATTTACCCAAAGTTCAAAAATTTACTTAAGGTCATGTTGCTAGTAAATGGCAGAAGTCAAATTTGAACTTAAAGCTGTATATAAGGCTATCTTTTCTCCATATGTACTGCAGTTGTGATATTCTGTGCAGCACAATATGAAGGTGAATAAATAATGTCTTCAAGACTTGGTTTTTGATAAAAAGAAAAATCGGGGTATAGTAATTTGTATACATAAATCTCCACTGAGCAATGGATGTTCAGAACAGAGGCATATTGCTTCTTGTAAGGGTAGGTAGGATTTCTCCAGCTGTGCTGGAGGTCTGGGAAGTGAAATTCCAGCCAGAGAGAAAATATGTAGACAAAAACAGGGCAGTGGAAATAGCAGAGTGCGAAAGTGATGAAAAGTAGCCAATTTTTATCATTCAAAGGATAATGCTGAGAGATATTTTGGGGTGAGGCAACAGAAGATAAGCTTGGGTTTCGTGTGTAAATGGACACAAATGTGGTCAATTCTGAGCTATGAGAGGTCTAATGTAATGCTTGGGACTGGATGTCAGAGCAGTCCCAGCCTGAATGCTTGCTCTGAGTAGGAATCAAGCTTTTGGAATCAAGTTTTATCCCTACTTTGCTTTTTGACCACACCTCTGTTTCTTAACTGCCTAAAGCACCCACTTCTCTTCTTAAGAGGAAGAAGTACAACTCAGCGTTGTCTTATATCCGTGTGTCTGAGCAGGACCATCTCTGGAAAGGACAGCGAGATGGCCACCAGCACGCACGGATATATTTTTCTGCCAGTCTGGAGGTTGCAGTTGTCTCCTCTGTGCCAGGTATGGCAAAAGAGCCATGGCCTCCCTTGGTCACAGCTAGTACTTAGCACAAGCTCCCATCTTTGCATAATGAAGAGAATGTGTATAAAGCAACTCGAAACTGTGACACATTATGCAAGTGAAAGAAATTATAATCCTCCATGAATAAATGTACAGTGAATGAGGCATCTCTGAGAATTTTCTCTTTAGTTCAAAAACTATCACTAAATTTTGAAAAAGAGTTAAACTCAACCTTTCAAACTATATTTTGAGCACCACATTTTTTTTATTATTTAGCCAATTATGTCTTGGTTCCTTTTGTTTAAAAATGTAAATAACAAGATAAAGTCAAGGAGTGGTCAGAAGAACCTATAAAATATGAAGAGAATATAAGCTGTAGTTTTGAACAAAATTTAATATTATACAAGTAACAAGTAGCTTCCTGGAGAAAGAAAATTATTTGGTTATAAAGTACATAAAATTTAAGTATATATAGTACAATAAAGGCAAATTTATAATTGTTAAAATTTCAGATATGCTCATTTTAATAAAGAAGTCTAAACGTGAAATGTGCTTTTATACCAATGTACCACATGACTAGGTCAAAGATTCCATTCCTGACTCCTGATTCTTTTTAGGAGTCTTGTGAATTATAAAAAGATAAGTAGGTTCATCATTAGTGAAGTATGGGGATTTAAATCTAATCCAAGGATGTTTCAATATTCCCTGTCAGAGGGAAAATAATTTTACGCTATTATCACAAAGGAACTGCTTTCTATTATGTAAAGCTTTACTCTGGTTTTGTTCTAAATAGAAAGTATAATCAGTATATTTTTATAAGTGTGCAATCGTTCTTCATGAAGGGGAAGTAAACATAATTAGTTGTGAATGATTATATAGTAAGGAGAAGCTAGGCTGCACTAGGCTGCAAATAATTCCTTATGCTTTGTTACAGTGCCCCTCATGCCCCTTAACTTAATTGACCACAGACAGGGGCCATGTATGCAAAGCACACCTATTTACAAAATCCTTTCAAAATAAAAAGCTTTATAGCAATGAATATAGGAGCAGATTCAGGTGATGCCACAACAGCCTGAATAATTAACTATTCATCAAAAACTACATTAAATATAAGTGCATATTTCTTGAAAAGTTTATCTGTAAATTTATATGCATTACATTAAAATTTACCATTCTGTTTGTCATTTCAACACCTGCCTTTTCCATTTGAACACTTATTGATTCTAGAAAGTAAAAGTACCAGGCTTAAATTCCTGGGATTCTACCCTTAAGTTTTTAAATTTTCAAACTTCTTAGGAAAACTATGTCACCACTCTGCGCTGAAAACTTTATGATTACAGACTTTGCTGTAATCCCACTCCTCTAAAACTTCCATTTCTGTATACAAAGAAGTCATATAAATGTATTAAGTTCGCAGCAGATATTATCATTTAGCAATATATTCCAGACATTTTGTATCAATACCCATTTAGTGTTCCAAATATTACTTGAGATATTAATAACGTAGGTGGTTAACTTCTTCATGCCAACTACTATCTAAGTACTTTGATTGGTTTAATCCTTGTAACAGCCTTGTTACAGGAAAGGAGACGTTAAGTAACCTACTCAAAGTTACGCAGCAATAACGTAACTTATTGAGCTAGGTTTGGAGTCCAAGCAGTATAGCACTGGAGTCTGAGCTCTTGTTCACCCCACGATGTTGCCTATGAAAATCAAACAACTCTTTTTAAAAGTGATTATTGAAAATAAAATGCAAAACCATTAAACGGATCTTTTGAGATAAGGATTTTCCCCCATTTGTTCTATCATTTGCTCATGTTAGGCTCTCATGGTAGCATAAGTGTTGTCTGTACAGAATTCCAAAGCCAAAGTTCAATCAATAATTTAATCCTGGCTCCCCTACCTTTGGCTGTGTAAAGTAGGCATTGTTTTTCTAACATCACTGAACTTCAGTTTCTCCATTTGTAAAGTGAAAATGATAATCACCAAACCTACTTAGGATTGCTGTAAGGAGTTTATGAGACAGCATATGTAAACCATTCGTTAATGTGGCTAGCAGGTTATTAAATGATTGGCTACCCGTTATATGTTAGTAATTGCCATCAGGCTTTAGAAAACAATGGGCCAACTATGGATTCGTATGACTGTGTTTACTAACTTGCCATTAATGGTAGCTTACCCTAATTACCATAATAAAATAACAGGGGAATTTTAAATTAAGAAAATGGAATTGTCACCTGTATTATTAAAACTCACTTTAAATTTCAGTACTTACCATATTGTTGCCTCCAGCTTAACTGTAGTAAATATATTAGTCATTATGGTTAGGAGTGGTAATTAGTGTAAAGGTTGTCAAGGTCTTGATCAAAAACTAGCATGTTGGTGGTGATGATTGTAGCAGTGACCAGAGCAGGGCAACACTGATTAGCTTATCTCTTACATATTGCATAAGGACATTATAAAAGCAAATGCAATTATTGTAAGTGCATTTATAATTCTGAAATGATTACTGAATAATGAATATAAATTTTGTGCATAAATATATCTTACATATAAAATCATATCTATAAAGGGAATGCTTAAGCTTGCAAGTATTAAATAAAAAATAAATTTTTCATAAAAATACTCCTCTAGCAAAACACAGGCTTTTAAACATAATTTGGTTGGTTCTAATAAAGATTTTTTTCTCATTTTCAAAAAGTTAATCTAAGAAGAAAGGATCATCCTGAAATCCTGAATCTCATTTTATTTTTTTTCTTTACAGTTATCATCTTCTGCATTAATCACTAGAGAAGAGCTTTGGAGACTGGTAAACTAGTTCATTCTTTTTTCCCCATGCTGTCTAGCCATTGAGATTTTCCTCTATCAGTTTTACATTTTTGTTAAATAATCATGATACAGGTTTTTCCTGTATTTCCAATCTGTTTGGTAAATAGCAATTCCAGACCTTGTCTAGAGTTGCCTATATGCCTCATTTTTATTTGTTCTATTTGGCAATATACTCAACTTTGGTTCTGTAATAATTAAGTGAATTACTTTCAGAAATAATAGTCTGCAGAACATAACTGCAAAAGAAGCTTAATTAATTTTTGTTTTAAAAGCAGGCCTTACTCAGCTAGTATTTTTTCATAATTGTATCTTTCCAAGTCAGCTCAAACTGGAATCAGAATCTTGACTTCTATATAAAGTAGACCCAGGTAAAACATCACTCCATATGTAGCAATACTTAAAAGGATACTCTACTTGAGTATTAATAAAGACAACAGAAACCATAATTGTAAATAATTTAGTAGACATCTTGCAATAAGAATTATTTTTACTTTATAATATAGTCACTTAGGCATTGAAATTCAACAAAATATGAATGTTGCATTAATGTTTCTTCACTGAGTAATGGTGAAACCTTGAGCTGAAGAGGCAGTATCACCAAGGGAAAGTTCTTTAGCATACTAACAAGAAAAGCTTTGAAACCAACAAACAAAAAAACTAGGAATACATTTAACCAAGGAGGTAAAACATTTCTATAAGAACTACAACACGTTGATGAAAGATACCCTAATTGACACAATTGCTATCAAATTACCAAGATAATTTTTTACATAATTAGAGAAAACAATACTAAAATTCATATAGAACCAAAAAAGACCTCAAATTGCCAAAGCAATCCTAAGCAAAAAGAAGGAAGCTGAAGACATCACCTTACGTGACTTCAAATCACACTACAAGGCTGTAGTAACCAGAACAGAATCGTACTGGTATAAAAAATTACATATAGATAAATGAAACTGAATAGAGAACCCGGAAATAACACATACAGCAAACTGACCTTTAACAATGTCACAAGAATATACACATGAGAAAGGACATGCTTTTCGACAAATAACATTAGAATGTTGGATTGCCATAGGCAGAAGAATGAAACCAGATCTCTATCTCTCACCATATAGAAAAATCAACTAAAGATAGAGTAAACACTTAAATGTAAGACCTGAAACTATAAGAATACTAGAAGAAAACCAAAGGAAAACTCTTCCGAATATTGGTCTAGGCAAATAATTCCTGACGAAGACCTCAAAAGCACAGGCAACAAAGCAAAAATAGACAAATTGGACTTAATTAAACTAAAAAGCTTGGACATCACAAAAGAAATATCAGAGTGAACAGACAAACCACAGAATGGAAGAAAATGTTTGCAATCTATGCATTCAACAGGGCACTAATATCCAGAATTTACAGGGAATTCAAACAATTCAACAACAACAAAATACAAATAATCCCATTAAAAGTGTACAAAGGACATGACGGACATTCTTCAAAAGAAGACATACAAATGGCCAAGAAGCATATGAAAAAAATGCTCATTATCACTAATCATCAAAGAAATGCAAATTAAAACCTCAATCACATATCATCTTACCTCTATGCAGAATCTCATTGTTAAAACAACAAAAAATAACAGATGTTGGTGAGGACCTGGAGAAAAGTGAGAACTTACACTGTTGGTGGGAATATAAATGAACCTCTGTGGAAAACTGTATGGAGATTTATCAAACAACTAAAAATAGAGTTACCATTTGATTTAGTAATTCCACTACTGAGTATTTACCCAAAGGAAGGAAAAGAAATCATTGTACTAAAAAGATAACTGCACTCATATGTTTATCACAGCACTATTCACAATAGCAAAAATATAGAATCAACCAAAGTGTCCATCAACAGAAGATTGGATAAAGAAAATGTGATATATATACACAATAAAATACTACTCAGCCATAAAAAAGAATATAAAATTGTGTCTTTTGCAGCAACGTGGATGGAACTGGAGGCTGTTATCTTTGATGAAACAACTCAGAAACAGAAATAAAAATACTGCATGTTCTCACTTATAAACAGGAGCTAAATAATGTGTACACGTGGACATAGAGCATGGGAGGATAGACAAGAGACCCCAAAGGACAGGGGAGTGGGATAGGAATTGATAGGGGGTAATAAATTAATGGTTACAACATGCATTATTCAGGTTATGGATACAGTAAACACCCTGACTTCACCACTATGTAACCTATTCATGTAACAAAATTATACTTGTATTCCTTAAATTTACACAAATATAAAACAAAAACACATTTTCAAAAAAAGGAATAGGAATTTTCTTTTTCTTTGTTAGAATGATCAGTCAGTTCCTTGGTTATGTTACTTGCCATCTCTCAAACTCTTACTTTTCTAATTTATAAGGTGTGAATAGAAGCAACCTTTCCATATAAATGCAGTGAGAAATTGGTCAGCTAATGTTAAGAATAGAAAATAGTAGAGGGTCTGGCATATAATCAGTGCTCAATACATTCTAAATGCTGTTACCAGGAATCTTGTCTCTGCAGGTGCAATCTGAATTTGTCTATTTCTGAGTTTGGCTGATTTTCTTCAGACTCCTGTGGTGATCTATTGCTTGTACTTGGATATGCATCCCTTCTCCTTGTTAATTTTACTGAATTCGCAATCTTTTATCTGCAATTGTTGAAAGTTCAGACTTTCCAGTAATCACCAACTGATTTCTAAGATTTCTTTTAAAATTTTAAATTTCTTTTAAAATTTCCTGGGGAAAAAAAAAAAAAAAAAAAAAAAAAACAGAACACTACCAGTGTTACTAGTAAGCAAGGTATGAAATCTTCTGTGAGATCCTTGAGGTCTTTCTGTCTTTCATTCTCCGTCACAGTTCATGAATCTTGCTGTTGGGTCTTTGGCCCTTCCTCTCAGTAGTTTTTCCTGTGTGCTGCAGACAGGAATGTGAGATGCCATTTCCGGTTGCTTTGTTTTTATTGTTTTAATTCATGTGTTCTTACTGAAGTTAAGAAAATGTTAACAGATAAACAAATTCCATAATATTTCATGTGAAACTTTACTAACATTTTTCTTTTTCTAGCTATAACCAATGATATCGTTTTACCATTTTACAAAACAAGAGACATCTTTAAAAAGGACTACAGAACTGCACTTTTTATACCTATCATTTTTGCAAAGTTTTTCCAATACAGTGACCATTAAAATGTATTCATTTTATTCTCCATTTTTTCTACAAAAAGTTTAATGACTGCTATTTGAATACAAATAAATTTCTTTCTTTTTATGCATTAACCGGGTTCAACTCATTCTGTGTTTTGACTGAAATTTTAGCTAACATCCTAATATCAGGTTGAACATAATCTGTATTACAATAAATAAATGCAAAAATTTTACTGACAAATAGCTATACTCCATCAAAATAAAAGAATAGTAGGCCTTCTTAATCATAGTATAAAGTCAAAATTCTTACAAAATTCTGAGGAGTGAAAGAAGAATTCCTAAATCATTTAAAAATTGAAACTGTCATGACTTTATAATGGATTTGGTAAATATATTGTTCATTCTAAGAATAAAATACAAAAATGGAAGAAATTTTAACTAACATTCAGGAAATTATTTAAATTTCTGAATAATGTGTACATGTACATTTTATTCTACTCATGTTAATCAAAAAGTATGCATAATTAATTTTTGACAATCATAAGTGATATAATGCATAATTTAAGCACTGTCCATTCACTTACATCAGCCATTCATTCAGATCATTTAAAATGACAATTCATGTTTTAAATACTTTATTCCATTTTATTTCATGATGTTTCAAAAGTTAAAAATTGATCCTTGGCAACAATGAACTTTTTTTTGGAAGGTATACATTAAAATATTCTGTGAGTTAAACATTGGTAAATATTGTTTGTCAGTCTTGGGAGTTCTGGCTAAGTGGATAATAAGAAAAAATTCAAAGAATTGAATCTTTATGAAATGTTAATGTAAAAACATTTCTTGAGAGAAAAAATATAATTCAAAAAATATTGTGTAAACTTCTCTGCCTTAGTAAACACAACACACTTTGGCCAAAGGACACCATAATAAGTATCAAATTTTGTTCTGTGGTGCTTGATCTTTGTTCTGTTAAACTTAAGGCAGACTGAATATTAACTCCATAAGATAGGTGAAAGTTATTTTACTGAGAAAGTCTCTGATTTCAAGTTTTTGTTTCCATTTACTTCTTTCTTATTGAACGACAATGTAGAATGTTGAGCTCCATGACCTGCTGGGCTCCATGACACTGTCCTTCAAAAATTAATTAGTGAATTGAAGGCTGAATCAGCCTTCTTCCAAGTAATTTCCTTGCTCTTCAAAAAGTTAACTTCTTTACTCTCATTATCAATGTCCTTTGCCTTGTCAGCAGCATTTAAAACATTATCTATTATTTCTGCATCACTAGCACAATGTCAGTGGAATGGGGTGAGACCCCTGTTGTAGAGCCAAACAGAATGGCAGGGTTAATCAGAGTGGCAGGATTAGCAGTGTCAAGCAATCAACTGGGCAACAACCAGGTACCTGGATTGACTTATTAGGTGCTGATGGTAACAAAGAGATGGATATCTGTCTGAAATTGCTTTAGCAAGTAGTGAACAACATCAGGAATACAAGACACTTGAACCTTATCTGGATCAGCTACAAACCAGGCTACAACAAATGTCTCCATGATAAACAAAGTCTCTTAGGACAAATGGAAGCCTGCATAAAGATAAAGATTAGGATCAAAATCTCAGTTCAGTTTCACAGAATTTAAAAAAAAAAAAGGATCATAGAAGCAAATAACCTGCTGGGAAAAGGATATCTTGAAGTGTTTTTTTTGTTTGTTTGTTTGTTTGTTTTTTTAATCCAAACTGTCTGTGCTGGGAATTCTTCTACATATGAGCTCTTCTCACAGATTCATCTTCCTTGCTCAATTTCCTTGCCCTTCTAATCAACACATGCATGTTTTGTGCCATATAATGCTCCATTTACTTCTAATACAATCATTGTTATTATCAGACACTCCTTGTCTACATGTCATATTTTAAATATTTTATATTATTTCAAGATGTTTTAAAAGTTGATAATTGATTATTGGCATCGTTATTGCTACTAGAATTTAATAAGAAGTGATTGTTGTTTTAATGATATTCTTAGCTTTTCAAAGAATGCTTAACACAAAACAAATTAAAAGGAATGAAAATATTAAAGTCAAGTTATATTTAATGAATACATTAAAAAGTGTAAACATCTTCCTGAATACATAACAGTAACACAACCCAGATTGTGATTGTTTTAGGGGAGCAAGGGGAAAGCATAAAACTGGGGAGTAAAATTGTGGTCTTTTACTGTTTATTAAGTAAAAATGTGAGAAAACATTACTGTTTTTAATTTCAGTTTTGACAACTACATTTTTTATTTTGTTTTCATTTGCAGCTTCCCTGAACCAGAAATTAATTAAAAGCATATAAGAGAAAGAGACAGAGAGAAAAACAGAGAAAGAATGAGAGAAATGGTAACCCTTTATTCCTTTGACATATATTTTTCTTAAATTAATCAAGTACTCTATTCTGTCTCTGATAATCTGATTCCAGTTTTCCATCTGTTCTGTTTCTTGCCATCTGCCCATTACTGATTTTAACTCCATTGTGCCATATTCCTTGAAGCTAATCTCATTCAGTCCTGTGAATTATAGATATGAAAGGTACCGAGAACCAGGAAACATGTAGAACCATGTAACCCAGTATGGGAGCCCACAGAGAAGAAGGGGCAGATTCAGGACCAGGCTGAGTGACAGTGACCTTGGTCACTGGCATTGTCAGACTACTAAGGGTCTAGATTGAATTTAGAAATCAGTTTTCTGAAAAGGGAACAAGATTATATTGCAGCCTCATAATTTATTTATTCTTTTTTGATGGACCATCAAATGTAGCTTTCTAATGTTATGAATATATTTAGAGTGACAAAATTGTGTTTGGGAAAAATCATGGCTTATTCAGTTGCATTTGTCCATAAAAATATTTGAAAATTCCAATTAAGATTGGGACAGAGATGGATCAATTTCTAATCTCCTAAGACCAATTTTATAAAAGTTTTCCAAATGAATAACACAGAGTATAACATTCACTGGCAAATTTCGATCATTTTGAATTTTTATATTTAATTGTAACACCATAAGTTTTGAGCTTATGGAAAAATATTGCTAATCTTCAGTAGTCATATTTTCACTAATTTCTACTCATGTGTGATTGTCTCCAAACTGCATTGTAAAAGTTATACATTATTTTTTGTAATTTCTCTTTACTCATATTTAGCACGTATTTTTAAAATACATATATGATAGGTGTTGCTGTTAGTCTTGCAAATGCTAGTCTCTCCTTTTACAGAGGTACCCTTCTTGTTTATTAGTTGAGAATATGGCCACCTGGAAAAAAATGCTATCCGATCCTCATTGCAACTAGGGTATCTGTAAGAAACTTAAGTTTTCGGCAATGGATTGTGAACAGAATTGGCATAAGCAACTTCTAGCAAACGTCTTTTTAAAAGGTGGGTGTGTCCAATTCCTTCTCTTTTCCTCCTTTTTACTAGTTGCAATCAGACATATTGACTGGAGCTGCTTTGAAAGACACTTAGAATCCAGTGTTTGAGTATGATGACTAAAAAGGTAGACAGTGCTTGAGTGCCTGATAATAATGCAGTCATCATATCAACCCGGAAAGCTGATATGGAACTCTATGTGAAAGGGAAATACACTTTAATTTTGATTAAACGTGAGCTTTCTCCACTTCTGGTTATACCAATCCAAATCCATGTTTTATGATGTATTATTATATACTACAGCTATCTCTATCTATTTTTTCTGTCTAGGAGGTAAACCACAAAATTAAAGGACTGTGTGAACACTTGATGTTTAACCATTGGCTATATTATAGCAACAAATGAACATTTAAATGCCCTACAGATAGCTGGAGTATTTTATTAGATTAAATCTAATACCTACGAAATTTTTTATCACCCTTCCAGGCTGAAGACTTTTCTACTCACTTTCACTGCCTTTGCTTTCCATAGATGCTCCTTCACTTTTTACTTCCTCTGTTTCTAACTTATTTAATTTGCATCACATCATTGATTTTTCCTCTTTGTTTCTTCACTATTATTCTATGTATTTATTTCTTTTCTGGGCTTCCATTATATTTCTTGGTTTGTAGAAACATTGTTCTAGAGTTCGAGGGCATTTTTATTTCCTTTGATAAAAGAACCAGTCACATCTCAGGTCAAGCAACTTTCGAAAATCTGCTCTCACTTCTTTCAACACTGACTGTGGGAATCTTTGTTTTTCCCCTCTCTCTCCTACATTAATATGTTTTTCTTAAACAATGAATATGCTGAACATCAGAAAGAAAAATACTCTGTATGTTTAAAATATTTTAAGAGGTTCTAGAAAGTATTAAGGATATTATAAAATAACACCTCTATTCTACTCTTTCAAATACTAGTGATGCTGCTTCTCAATTTAATAATAGAAAACTAATGATTATTTCTAATCATTATGTAATATTGGTTTATATCTTCACATAAAACAATTTACTGTTTCTATACAACTGAATCTCAGGCCAACGGAATGGGAAGGTGTAAGTATTACAGAAGCATGCTGTTGTGGCAGAGTTTTGAAAATCTTCAAATATTTGAGTCTGGCTTTAAAAAATCACAGGATTATAAATAATATAGTTCTATAAATATGTACCTGACATTTTAAAAAGACAAATTAAAGCAATTTTAATTGCAATCTAAAGAGGAATGTGACTCTTGGAAGGATAAGAACATCAGTAAAATAGCTAATTCTTTGAAATTCAACTGGTTCCATAGAGTATATGTGAAAAAGATCTGAATTAAAATACAGTATTCTGATAGTGCCAGTCATCAACCTGAAATCAAAATAAGAGAAATACTGCTGCCAGACATGGTCTTAACACATGATGCTGTTTTCTTCATTTTAAATATTTTTCCTGACAATTCTAAGTTATTTCTCATGAGAATAGTTGAGTTAAGTCATCCCCAGGAAAGTGAGTCATAGTATCTAAACACACAGGAGTACCATTCTGTGGATGAGTAAATGAGATCAGTTCTATTTCCACCATGCCAGAAGCTGTACATTTTCTGGAAAGGCTCAGGATTTCAGGTCTTTAGTGAGACTTCCCGCTAAGCTGAACATCTGTTCATAATATATTGCACACTTGCTAGAAACCTAAGAATGCTAAAATGATTAGAACATCTTGATTGTGTTTTCCAGTAGTATACAGACAAAAGAAGATGTCGAATTGGAGCACTGAGCAAGCAACAAATCACCTCTCAGCCACCATCCAAATACGTACCGTCTTGTTTCCCCACTACTCTCATTTATCAGTTGTTGGAAATGGTTATGAAAATATAATTGAGGTATTACTTAAGAAAATCCCATGCCTTTGTCCCTGAAATAAATGAACAGCCAACTATAAGGATATTTAGGAAAAATAAAAACAATTTTTATATACGCAAAATCATATCCATCACTTTAAGTGTTTTAATTTCCTTGGCTATTTTGTCTGTATTGTTTCTCTATACCCCTAAAATTATGAAGTAATGAATACAATTAGCATAACCTTATAGGACATAGGGAATTGATTGCTTTGTGAAATTGATCTTCCATTTAAACATTCTCTTCTTCCATTAGTTGACATCTGGTCATTTACCAAATTATTTCTTACTTTTTTAAACCAATGAACTTTTATCTCAAAATATTGTATTAAAAATGTATATAGTCTATTGGGAACATTCACACAATTACTGTAATGAGCATGAAAAGTACCCAAGTCAATGTACATTATTTGCAAATAAAAACAATAAGTTTTCTCCGACTGAAACAGTTCACTTATAAATCCTCTAGCTGATCCTCTAGATTCAGAAGAACATTAAGAATGCAATTATTCTCTTAGGCAGTACTCAATTAAACAAATTTGATGCAATTGATTGAATTATATGTGAGGAAATTCTAAAAACCTGAATATCTGGAAAAGTTCATAACATTCTTTTTTATTATTATTATACTTTAAGTTCTAGGGTACATACGCACAACGTGCAGGTTTGTTACATATGTATACATGTGCCATGTTGATGTGCTGCACCCATTAACTCATCGTTTACATTACGTATTTCTCCTAATGCTGTCCCTCCCCACTGCCTCCACCCCACGACAGGCCCCAGTGTGTGAAGCTCCCCACCCTGTGTCTAAGTGTTCTCACTGTTCAGTTCCCACTATGAGTGAGAACATGCGGTGTTTGGTTTTCTGTCCTTGCCATAGTTTGTTCAGAATGATGGTTTCCAGCTTCATTCAGGTCCCAACAAAGGACATGAACTCATCCCTTTTTATGGCTGCATAGTATTCCATGGTGTATATGTGCCACATTTTCTTAACCCAGTCTATCACTGATGGGCATTTGAGTTGGTTCCAAATCTTTGTTATTGTGAATAGTGCCGCAATAAACACACGTGTGCATGTGTCTTTATAGTAGCATGATTTATAATCCTTTTGGGTATATTCCCAGTAATGGGATGGCTGGGTCGAATGGTATTTCTAGTTCTAGATCCTTGAAGAATCGCCACACTGTCTTCCACAATGGTTGAACTAGTTTACACTCCCACCAACAGTGTATAAGTATTCCTATTTCTCCACATCCTCTCCAGCACCTGTTGTTTCCTGACTTTTTAATGATTGCCATTCTAACTGGTGTGAGATGGTATCTCATTGTGGTTTTGATTTGCATTTCTCTGATGGCCAGTGATAATAAGCATTTTTTCATGTATCTGTTGACTGCATAAATGTCTTCTTTTGAGAAGTGTCTGTTAATATCCTTTGCCCACTTTTTGATGGGGTTGCTTGATTTTTTTCTTGTAAATTTGCTTAAGTTCTTTGTAGATTCCAGATATTAGCCCTTTGTCAGATGGGTAGATTGCAAAAATTTTCTCCCGTTCTGTAGGTTGCCTGTTTAGTCTGATGGTAGTTTCTTTGGCTGTGCAGAAGCTCTTCAGTTTAATTAGATCCCATTTGTCAATTTTGACTTTTGTTGCCATTGCTTTTTGTGTTTTAATCATGAAGTCCTTGCCTATGCCTATGTCCTGAATGGTATTGCCTAGGTTTTCTTCTAGAGTTTTTATGGTTTTAGGTCTTGAACAATTAAGAAGAAAAGAAGGTTAAAATTATAGGTACAGGAGAGAGACGATTGTTACTAAAAATCATGATCATACTTAGGTTATTACTTGATTTTTCATACCATCTTTGAAAATGTGTTTTATATCTTCATTTTGAATTTTATTCAGATGAAGAGCATAGTACTTTGAGAACTAAAACTAAGTGCTGGAATTTTCAAAATTTAAAAAAAAATAATTGTGATCAGGGATCAGAATCAGTACCGTGCAAAACTGGGAAATAAGTTTGCCAAAGACCTGTTGAACTCTAGCTTCTCAGACTTAAAAAGCAGACAGATTTTTCAATATTTCTGACCTGATTAGACATGTGAAACTTTTGTCATAGTTTTTATATAATTATAATATTAGATTGCTCAAGGGAAAAAGTGATTTGGTTGGTGAAATCTAGTTCAAAATTTCAACTTTCAGCATAGTTCGTAGATTATTCTAGTCACCTATAGATGATATGAAAACAAAAAGATATAGTAAAAAAACATGTCATAAGACATCTTACTTAAGCTGCTGATTTTTATGAGGTAAATTCAAGAAAATATAGCAGCTGCACCAAATCTCATCAGTTGGTAAAATCTGCGTGTTTTGCATACATCTTTCCAAATGGCCCAATTCAGAGAATATCTCAGTAATTAGCAGTTAACCAAAAGGGAAAATCTCAAAATAGATTACTCAGACTAATGTACTATCTTCACCAGGATATTTTGTAATAGAATTGGTATGTTCTATAATCCAAAGCACTGCTGAAAACATACGTAATATATGACCCAATCTATTTACATATCTAAGAGGTATATATACATGTACGTGTGTGTATGTGTGTGTGTATTCTGATTTTGCTATTTTTCAAAAGTAACATAGCTTTTAACTATTGTTTTCATTTATTTCTAATACATCAGTTATTGATAACTTTGCTTGAAAAACAATAACTCCAAAAACCTGAAAATTTTAAATAGATAGCAAAGCAATGTGTTCATAGTTCTTCATTTTTTTAGTTCAACTTTATAATTTTTTTGTTTAAGGTTTTTTTTGTTGTTGTTATATTTCCTTCACTGAGTATTTAGTTGTATATTGTACAAAAGGAAATCATGATTCATTTATTCCCTTGGTGTATATTTTTAGAATTTAGATTTCACTTTGAAAAGAAGTAAAATTAAGGTAATTGTTAGTGCTGACGTGATTGCAAGAGAACTTAGCTCCTGTGAAGGAACTAGTGTCTTTTTTTCTCAGTGATTTTTATAAGAGAGCACAGAGACACTTATAGATAATATTGTTCACCTTTGCCTATGTTGAGTAGATATGAAGAATGAGGGGAAAAAGCCACAAGGAGGGAAACAGATAAATGTACCAAATTTAAACGTGTCACAAAAATCTCTGGTGTCAGACCTCATTTGACTTTTAATTGGAGTTATTGGAATATAAGAGGCCTTCCTAGATTTCCAGGTATTTCTAGATGTTTTTTACAAAGCATTTTTCAAAGTCTCTCATAATAAACTTGTGAGAAAAAATGGAAAATATGAGGTTGGAAGAAAATACTCAAGTTAATCAACCAGACATTTCGTTTCATGAATGGGTCAATGTTATAGAACTATCCTCTTTAGAGTTTTTGTCAAAGACTTGGCAGAGACATTAGCAGCATCCTCAAACATGTTTAAGTTGATACAAGTCTGGAAGTGAAAGCTTAAAAACACCTTTGGAAATTGGATTGATGGGCCATATCTAACAAGAACTTTGGTAAAGATAAATGTCAGTTTTTAATTAGATCTCAAAATCCGCTAAAACACTGGAGGAGAGGCAAAACATACTTCCAGCTTTTTGAGGTCATCATAGGGAGGCTATAGAGCACTGGATGGGAGAATGAAGTAAATTACTTTTTTAGGTTTTCTTCTACCTCTGAAGTTAAATAATTCTATAATGTATGTAGTTTACTCCACAAATTTGAGGATTTTTTGGAAAGTATTTATGAGTAAATATAGTTATATCTTTTTGGGCAGATAGAAATCTACTTGTTCATGAAAAGATTACTCTTGGCTTTCTGGCTGTCTTTAAAATGATCATGATATATCTAAGCTCAGAGAAAAAATATAGTTCTTCAAATTCTTCTGAAATTAGAACACTTTAACTATTGTAAGTAGTCAATTCATTTTAATGTTGGAGAAAGAATTTGTCTGCTTTCACCTTTAAGGAACTAGCTCTACTTCACTTAGGAGACATCTCGACTGTGTTCCTTTTACTCAAATAGAATAATTAGAATAATTTTAAATGCAGATCAAATATAAGGGTATAGTCATAATTTTGGTACAAGAGACCCTTTTCATATTCTTTTAAAAAGTTCATTTTTTAATAAAGCAGGTATTATATTGGCAGTAAGATTAGGTGGAAATGGATTTATTACAAATGATTTTTTTTTTCAAATAAAATTGGTGCTATATTTGGTGTAAAAGTTTTTTTTTTAAATGTGACATAGCAATCACATTAATCTTATGAGAACATTCCTCCCAGTGAGGTACCACGTTTAAAGTTCTTAAATAACCCAATTAAGGATCTTTAAGGAAAAGAAAGAGAAAGAAAGAAAGAAAAAAGAGCCTGGCCAAATGACGACTAATTAGAATGACAGGCGTTCTTCTGAATCATACGGGAGTCACAGTACCTAAGTAGTAAAAATAGCGTCTCATTAGTCTTTTAAACACTATTCCCAGGTTTCTGTGAAATTGATATTTAATCACTTTCCCAGTGTACAGCAGGCATTTATTACATAGGGAAGACATACGGAGTGAAAAGTTTATAAAATGTCTGTCAGTCTCTTCTCAATTTGAAGAATGACTCATTATAATAGGCCACCAGTGGCAGAGGGACACTAAATAAGAGCCTGTAATTAACTTCCCTTCCTACTTTATTGATGGCATTTGCTGAGTTTTGAGATTAGATGGTGTATCTTGGGGGATGTACCCTATGGAATATGTTGTACAATACTGTAAACTACATCTAAATCATGTCTATAGCTGTGTTAGTCATAACTCTAGATATTGGTTTTTAGAAATTTGGGGCTACTTTAAAGTATCTGGAGTCTAAGTTTGCTATTCAGAATAGCGCATGTAGAGACACTAAAGGAAGAAAATGTATGTTTAAATTTTGGGGCACTTCTCTAAAGAACAAAAATTTACTTTAAGATGATAGAGCCCAACTATTTTCTTTGAAAAATTCAGGCCAGGCATGGTGGCTCATGCCTGTAATCCTAGCACTTTGGGAGTCTGTAAAAGGTGGATCACTTGAGCCGCGGAGTTTGAGACCAGCTTGCAACATGGGGATACCCCATCTCTGCAAAAAAAGAAAGTACAAACTTAGCCAGGTGTGGTGGTGCATGCCTGTAGTTCCAGCTACTTGGGAGGCTGAGGCAGGAGGATCAACTTAGTCCAGGGAGGTTAAGGGTGCAATGAGCCATAATCTTGCCACTAAACCAGCCTGGGCAACAGAGTGAGACCCTGTCTCAAACACCAAACAAAAACAAAACAAAAAAAATGTCAGTACATTTAATCTCTGACTTGTTCCTATCAAGTATTGCTATTCTTTCAGAAGTGTTGAATAGTATTTTAGTATTGTTAGGTGCTTTAAACAAATTCAAAGTACGATTGTAAGAGCCATTGAATTTTGTCAATGAGTCCTAAATTTAGCTTTCATATACATACATGGAACCAAAAGAAATGTCAATCCAGCAACCCACCCCTGTCTCCCCCACAAAAAACAAAGATTATTTTTCTGCATTTCACCAAGAAAATAGAAAAGGGCAAACACCCTAAATTCTTTTTTTATTTTTTTGTTTTACTTTAAGTTCTGGGATACATGTGCTGAACGTGCAGGTTTGTTACACAGGTATACATTTGCCGCGGTGGTTTGCTGCACCCATCAACCTGTCATTTAGGTTTGAAGCCCCACATGCATTAGGTATTTGTCCTAATGCTCTCCCTCTCCTTCCCCGCCACCCGAACACCCTCAGTTCTTTCATTCCATTACTCATTTAAAAAACAGCCTTTATTTCATGGACATAGCATGACACATCGTGTTGCTGGTCGCTCCATAAGATGGTAGGAGGTCCATTATTTGTTTATAATTTCTATTCTAATAAAATATAGTCACGACATATTTACTATACTTCACACTGGTCAGTTGGTCTATTTTTGGTTCTCCATTCCATACCCCTCCTGGAAAAATAGTTTGTTTCACTAGTATAGGAGTTTGGTAGGGAGCCCTGGGCCATTTCTTGCTAAAGTACTACAGGGTTGTTGTCCTTATGCAGCTCATATTCTGATGAAGCTAAAGACATGAGAACTATTATAAAACAATACAATAGATAATTTTCTAGCATTTATTAAACCTTGGTTAGCAAGTGTTAGGAAAGCACTCATAGCCAGTCTTCATCAAGGCTAAAAAATAAGTAGTATTAATAAATATATTAAAGTAACTCAAGAATCTTTAAACCTATATTCGTATGTCCACTAGAATGCATTATTCTGTAAATCAGAAACTGGTTTTGCTAGAGTCACACTAAGTAAAATTGGGTAAATAATGACACTAAAGTTTAATTTACTGAAGCAAAATATCAAAACAGACATTCGCCTTGATTAAAAAAACAAGAATTATAAAAGGCCCTTCTGAAAATTGAATTATTACTTGACATCCACCCCAAAATTAGTTTTTAATATTCATATACAATTCAAAATTTAAAAGAAAATATATTGTATGATATGTAGAACTATTCCAACATCTGCGGCAGAATCATAGCATTGTTAAAACCTTCTTTATGCTATCATACATCCTTCATAAATCATGTGCTGAGAGCAAGACCTAAATTTTACAATGTGTATTCCAATTTTCTATTAAGTGAGAACCCTCTAAAGACCACAAAGGGGCCAAATTATCTAAAATATTCAAGGCTTATTATATTTCTACTAAATTATCAATTTTGTAAAACAATTAAACAGGGAAAGCCAATTAGTGTGAAAGTGGTCTTTAGAGTATAATCATTAGTTAGAAGCTCATTTGATAAGGTTAGGTCCAAATCTAATAAATTAAACCCCCAGCAGAACCATAATAGAGCCTTAGTGGCAGTTTTTAACAGTACCAGTCTCTAAATAGAAACCGCCAGAAATTAAGGAAATTAAAAAAAAAGAAGTTATTTTTGCCACAATCAACAAAATCTCTGTAGAGTTAGCTATGTCAAGTAGAATTAGAATAGTTTCTTAATTATGATCACTAGAAATTTATTTGTACTATGAATCAAAATTATTATTAGTTCCAGTTTCTTCCAATAGAGTACTGAGGACTATAGGTTAAATAATTATTAACAGAAGAGGCAAAATATAAAATAAAGCAAACACTTTGTAATGTTGGAAAAAGTAAAACAAGATTAATAAGGCAAACTCATGCAAACCTGATCCACATGGTCATCACTGTACTGTAACATTCCCAGCCTCTGTTAATTATGCCTCATTTATGTTCAGTAAATATTATTTAGGTAAAATAAAGTAAATCAAAAGAGAAAAGAAATGATTTGTGTGAATATATCTGTTTACATAACATGAACTCACTTAAATGTTAGAACAAAACTTCTGGGTTATGAGCCAATTTGCATAGGAAGTTAGACCATTATCACAAAAGAAGATGCAGCCTGAGCAATACTAACCTATTAGCCTATTTGAATAAGTGAAAAGTTATCCATTTTAGAATAGAGTTCTGTATTTTTAATCACACAAAGCATAAAATAAGGTCACCATAATTTATTTTTATAAACTTTTTTGGCCTCAGCTACTTACATTGCCCTTAGTTGCTATATGAATACACATGAATAAAAACTATATAGATCAGAAAAATCATGGTTTTTGTTCATCATTTCCTTCCATCTTTACAAACTTAGTTCTTTAAATTCTAAAGGAAGTAGATAATTCGTATGATCAGATAATCTACTCCTCAGTACATCCACATTCAAAACAGGATAGATTGGTCATTAGGGAACAGTTGGCTGATTACAATGTCTCTTATACCACCCCACACAAATATGTCCTTCAAGTGGTTATATAAACATTATAAACAGTTCTTTAGTTCTTACTATTCTTTTAATTTCTCCAATATTTATGAGAATATATTCTATAATTCACTTTTTAATACTGGTGCAATTTAATCATCTATTTTGATATATTTATTTTCAAGTATCAATATTTACTTTAAAATATTTTGAGTGGATATTTTGCTCCTTTTCACCAACAATATTCTGAACCTATACCTTATTGTAGCTGCATAAATAATCATGCCAGATCCCTCATGTAATTAAGAAATTTTAAAAAATGGGCATCTGTTTGTACAAATTAATAATGTGAGTGATAAGATTCAGGTTAAAGTTTAACATAGAAAAAATTGGACATGGTGCATGAATACAAAATGAATTATTACATGGCTATGTAATTTTACTGCTACCACTTAGTTAATTATGCTGTATATCAAACTGATAATTAAAGAAGCAAGCTCTTACTTCAGTGTTCTATTCATACAACTATCAATTACTATATACATTTAAAATTGTGATTAGACATAAATCTCACAGCAAGGTGTAATAACAAAATATACTTGGCCTCACTACTTCAGAATTTCACAAATGTACTTTTAAAATACATTTCAAAAGAAATCACGGTAGCTCTAGCAGTCATAGCATGATAATTAAAATACATGAATACAGAATAATCTCTGTTAGTTATCTAATGCTGCATAAGAAAAGTACTTCAAAACTGTTGGTGAAAAGAGTCAAACTGTAAAATATTTGGAGAGATTTATTTTGAGCCAAATATGAGGACTGTGACTTGCTACATAGCCCCAGGAGGTGGGTGCATGTGCCCAACGTGGTTGGGTGACAGCTTGGTTTTATAAGTTTTAGGAAGGCATAAGCCATCAATCAATACATGTAAGAAGTACACTAGTTTATTCTGGAAAGGCAGGATAATTTGAAGTGAGGCCTCCAGATCATAGGTAGATTCAAAGATTTTCTGATTGACAATTGATTGAAAGAATTGTTATCATCTAAAGCCCTGTAATCAGTAAAAAGAAGTGTCTGGGGGTAAGCTTAAGGGTTGCAGAGACTAAGGTTTTTTTTTTTTAATCATGCAGATGAAGCATCTAGGTTAACAGGCTTTGGAGAGAATAGATTATAAATATTTTTTACCAGACTTAAAAAGGTACCAGACTCATAACTAATTCTCTCCTGGATCAGGAAAAAGACTTAGAGAGAGAAGAGGAATCTTTACAAAATATGGATTTTCCCCACAAGAGACAACTTTGCAGGGTTATTTCAAAATAAGCCAAAAATATATTTTGAGGTAAAAAATGTTGACTTATTTCAGGACCTACTATCTGTCATATTGGTATCTTATTCCTACAAAGAGTCTGTTTCATCAGTCTTAAGGTCTCTGTTTTTAAGTTAATGCTGGTCAATTTTTCATTAATTCCAAAAGGAGGAGAGTATAGTGAGAACTGCCTGACCCCCTCTTTCCCATCATGGCCTGAACTAGTTTTTCAGGTTGTCTTTGGAATGCCCTCAGCTGAGAGGAGGGTCCATACACTCCGTTGGTTGGGGGACTTAGAACTTTATTTTTGGTTTATAAAATGTAGTGGCTAACAGTACAACGTTTAATTTGCTTCCTTCCAGTTTTACAATCTGGACATCAACAGCTGTGCTCCACATGGCATCAACAGGTTGACTTTACCGAGGTCAACAGTCCACCTCTAATGTGGCCTCTCTCACATTTCTGGAACGTTAGTGCAGGCTGCCAAGTGGGGAGTCAGCTGAGGCTGCTGTCTAGGAATATAGGTTATCCTTTTTGTGATAATCTCCAGTTGGGCAAGCTGGACTGCTCATAGCATGGGGCATGGGGCCTTGGGGTAGCCAGACTTATTACATTGTAGCTAGAATTCCCTAGAGCACAAAAACTATAATCTAACAAGCTTCCTTAAAGCTTAGATCCTGAATGGGTGCACCTGTGATTCTTCTGCCTTGTGTTAAAGGTCATGGGGCCAGCTAAGATTCAATGAGAAGGAACTGCACAGATGCATAAATATAAGGAAACACTAAAGTAATATTACCTCTCAATAAATAATTTTCCAATTTCCAAAAGTATAAGACAAAATGCTTATTAGTATAAATTTCATTTTAACTTAAGATAAACACATGTATATGTTTGAATTTTAACATTTTAATATCAGAGTAGCTAAACTTAAATGCCTTTTGTGAAAGCAATATAAAGTCTTAGGGCACAATTCTATGTATTTCATCCATATTTCCTGTTACTTAAGAAGATGTAGTAATGTTTATGCTCTCTTTATTAGATTGGGAATTCACTCATAGCAAGATTTCTCAAATTCTATTTCTGCAATATATAATACTCTTCAGGTTCATCAAAAGCAATAGTAATGAGGAGTTAAGTCCTTTTGTGAAAAGGGCTTTGGATTTCATGTATTAGATGATAAAATAGTAATGATAATTCAAACTAGTGATTTGTGATAGTTGTTTTTAAGGCTAATTGAAATGTAACCAAATTTCCCAATGACAAATTTACTTTTTTTTATTAATATTTATACATATTGGAAGCTAATTTTTGTTTATTTAAGTCACTCATGCTACCATTTACTGAACAGTACACCAAAGTTATAGCTTCTAATCGTAAACCAAAAATAAAATTTTCAGCCCCTCCAACCATCTGAACGGATCTTTCTTCTTGGTCAACAGCATAGCAAAGTTAACCTGAAAAACTAGTTCAGGCCATTGTGGTAAGGGGAGCCAGATATGCCTCATTATTCCTTTTGGAATTACCAATAGCAGGCAGTGGTTTCCATTATGTGTTTCTCTAATGATAGTGCTGTCCAATATTCTATACATACATTTGAAAATTTAGTTTAATTCCCCAATTAAAACACTTTCTCACAGTAATATACTGGCTTTATGTAAAATAATCTGTATGGTCTAACACTGCATAAATAATAAGCTGAGTCATTTATTACATAATTAAAGACAAACAGATACATTAAGAAAATTCTATCATTATCTCTTACAAATAACAACCTCATGATCTTGAATTTTGATACTTGTAAGGACAGATTAACCTCATAAAGTAGCTGGCAAAACAAATTTCATTGAAAGCATTTCACAGTTGACCCTTGAGCAACATGGAGGTTAGGGGCACCAACAGCCTGCACAATCAAAAATCTTTGGACGCCTCAAAAACTTTACTAATCATTACTGTTGACTGAAAGCCTTACCAATAACTTAGTCAATTAGTATACTTTTTATATTATATATATTACATATTGCATTCTTACATAAAGTAAGGTAGAGAAAAGAAAATGTTATTAAGAAAATCATAAAGTAGATAAATATATTTACTAATCATTAAGTGAGAGGACAATTATAAAGGTCTTCATCTTTGTCATCTTCACATTGACTAGGCTAAAGAAAAGGAGTAAGATGAAAGGTTGTTCTTGCTGTCTCAGGGTGGCAAAGACAAAAGAAAATCCATGTATAATTAGACCTACTTAGTTCAAACCTGTATTGTTTAAGAATCAGGCCAGGTGCGGTGGCTTACACCTGTAATCTAGTACTTTGGGATGCCGAGGTGGGCAGATCACCCGAGGTCAGGAGTTCGAGACCAGTCTGGCCAACATGGTGAAATCTTGTCTCTACTAAAAATACAAAAATTAGTCAGATGCGGTGGTGCATGCCTATAATCCCAACTACTCAGGAGGCAGAGGCAGGAGAATCACTTGAACTCAGGAAGCAGAGGTTTCAGTGAGCCAAGATCATGCCACTGCACTCCAACCTGGGTGAAAGAGAGAGATTCTGTCTCAAAAAAAAAAAAAAAAGGAACAAACTGTATTTGCATTTTAAAACACAATTATTGTTTTGGGTATTGCTCTACACAATTTAAAAATATTTGAAAAATCATATCTGTAGTGTGAAAAAATGGTTGAGTACTATGCTTAAACTTTACCCCACTCCATTCCTCCCCCCATAGTAGGCTCCAGTGTCTACTGTTGCCATCTTTATGTTCATGAGGACCCAAAATTTAGTTCCCACGTATAAGTGAGAACATGTGTTAATTTGTTTTCTATTCCTGTGTAAATTTGCTTAGGATAATGGCCTCTAGTTGCACCCATCATAAAGCTCCAAAATAATCTCCTTTGACTCCAGGTCTCACATCTAGGGCACACTGCTGCAGAGGGTAGGCTCCCAAAGCCTTTGGGAGCTCCACCCCTATAGCTTTGCAGTGTTTGGCCCTCAAGGCTGCTCTCACATGTTGGTGTTGAGAGTTTGTGACTATTCGAGGTTCAGGGTGCAAGTGGCTGATGGAACTACCTTTCTCTGATGTGGAGGACAGTGGCCCCCTTTGCATAGCTCCACTATGCAATACCTTAGTGGAAACTCTGTGTGGGAGCTCCAACTCCACATTTCCCCTTGGCACTGCCCTAGTTGAAGTTCTCTGTGAGTGCTCTGCCCCTACAGCAGGCTTCTTCCTGGGTACTCAGGTTTTTCCATACATCTTTTGAAATCTAGGCAAAGAGTACTAAGCCTCAATCAGTCTTGTACTCTGTGCACACACAGGCTTACCACCATATGGTAGCCACCAAGCTTATGGTAACATGTGTTCTCTAGGGCAGCAACACAAGCAGTATCTGGGGTACTTTGAGCCTAGGCTGGAGCCAGAGCAGCCAAGGTACAGGAAGCAGTGTCCTGAAGCTATTCAGGGCAGTGGGGCCATGGGCACAGCACACAAAACCAATCAGTCCTCCTAGGCCTCAAGGCTTATGATGGAAGGGGCTGCTGTGAAGATCTCTAAAATGCCTCCAAGGCCCTTTTTCCCCATTTTTTTAGATATCAGCACTTGGCTCCATTATAGTTATGTAAACCTCTCTAGCAAATGGTTTCCCCATAGCCTGCTTAAATTCCTCTCCCCAAAAAGCTTTTCCTTTCTCTGGCATATTGCTAGGCTGCAAATTTTCCAAACTTTTGTACTTTACTTCCCTTTTGAAGATAAAGTCCAACTTTAAGTCTTTTCTTTGCTCCCACAGGTGAGCTTAAGCTCTTGGAAGCAGCCAGACTACCTCTTGAATGCTTTGCTCCTTAGAACTATTTTCTGCCAGAAACATTCTCAAGTTCAAACTTCCGCAGATCCCTAGGGCATGAAAAAAAATGCAGCTAAGTTCTCTGCTAAAGCATAACACATAGGACCTTTGCTCCAGTTTCCAATAAGTTTCTCACTTCCATATAAGACCTCATCAGCCTGAACACTGTCCACATTACTATCAGCATTTAGGTCACAACCATTTAACCAGTCTTTAAAAAGTTCCAACTTTTCCTTATCTTCCTGTTTTATTGTGAGTCCTCTAAACCCTTCCAATTTATGCCCGTTACTCAGTTCCAAAGTCACTTCCACATTTTCAAGTATCTTTATAGCAATACCCTGCTCCTTGATACCAACTTTCTGTATTAGGCCATTCTTGCATCGCTATAAAGAAATACCTGAGACTGAGTAATTTATTTTAAAAAGAGGGAGGTTTAATTGGTTCACAGTTTTTCAGGCTTTACAGGAAGTATGTTGCTAGCATCTGCTCTGCTTCTGGGAAGGCCTCAGGGAGCTTTTAATCACAGCAGAAGGTAAAGCAGGAGTAAGTGAAAGAAAGGAGGGGAGGTTTAGGTGCCACACATTTTTAAATCATCAGATCTCACAATAACTCATTCACTATCATGAGGACAGTTCCAAGGAGACGATGCTTAACCACTTATGAAAACTTCACCACCATGATCCAATTACCTCCCACAAGGCCTTACCCCTAAATACTGGGTATTACAATTAAACATGCGATATAAGTGGGGATAAAAATACAAACTATACCAAATGTTATTGCTGTATAGAAATGTTATTGATTTTTGTATATTGATTTTTTATCCTGAAACTTTGCTAAAATTGTTTATCAGTTCTAATAGTCTTTTGGCAGAGTCCTTATGGTTTTCAAAGTATAGAATCATTGTTAGTGCAGAGAGATAGTTTGAATTTTTCTTACCTATTTGGATTCCGTATATTTCTTTTTCTTGCCTGATTTATCTGGCTAGCACTTCCAATACTATGCTGAATAGGAGTGGTGAGAGTGGCACCTTTGTCTTGTTTTAATTCTAAAGGAGAATGCTTACAGTTTTTGCCAATTAGTGATGTTGGCAGTGGGTTTACCATAGATAGCTCTTATTATTTTGAGGTATATTTCTTCAATGTCTAGTTTCTTAAGGGTTTTTATTTTCATGAAGGATGTTGAATTTTATTGAAAGCTTTTGTCACATCCATTAAGATAAACAGATGATTTTTGTGTTTAATTCTGTTCATGTGGTGAATCACATTTATTAATTTGCATATGTTGAAACAACTTTGCATCCCAGAAACAAAGCCTACTTCATCATGGTGAATTAACTTTTATATGTGCTGTTGAATTCAGTTTTCTAATATTTTATTAATGATTTCTGCATCTATGTTCATCAGGGTTATTGGCCTGTAGTTTGCTTTTTTCCTTGTGCCTCTGCTAAAAGTTACTCAGAAGCAAGTTGTTTGATGTCCATGTAATTGTGTAATATTGACACATCTTCTTGGCATTGGTCTTATTTGTATCCTACTGTGGTTTGAGAAGATAGTTGGTAAGATTTTGATTTTTAAAAGATTTATTGAGACTTGCTTTATGGCCAAGCATGTGCTCGATCTTGGGGTATGTTTAATGTGCAAGGGAGAAGAATATATATTATGTGATTGATGGGTGGATATTCTGCAGATATCTATTAGGTCCAGATATCTATTAGGTCCAAGTGTCAAGATTAAGTTCAGAATTATTTGTTAGTTTTTTATCTCAAAGATCTGTCTAATGTTGTCAAGGGGTGACACCATTATTGTGTGGCTGTATACATTTTTTCATAAGTCTAGAAGTACTTGTTTTATATATCTTGATTCCCATTGTTCAGTAAACATATATTTAGGAAAGACTTCTTGTTGAATTGAACTCTTCTTTATCATTATGTAATGCCCATCTTTTTTTTAAACTGTTGTTGGTGTAAAATCTGTTTTATCTGATATAAGAATAGCAACAGAAATTGGACCCGTTTCTTACACCTTATACAAAAATTAACTCAAGATGGATAGAAGACTTAAACGTAAGACTTAAAACTACAAAATCCTAGAAGAAAACCTAAGTAATACCATTCAGGAAATAGGCATGTGCAAAGGCTTCATGACTTAAACACCAAAAGCAATGGCAACAAAGCCAAAATTGACAAATGGGATCTATTTAAACTAAAGAGATTCTGCATAGCAAAATAAACTATCATCAGAATGAACAGGCAACCTACAGAATGGGAGAAAATTTTGCAATCTATCCATCTGACAAAGGGCTAATATCCACAATCTACAAAGAACTTAAACAAATTTACAAGAAAAAAACAAACAACCCCATCAAAAAGTGGGCAAAGGATATGAACAGGCACTTCTCAAAAGAAGACATTTATGTGGCCAACAAACACATGAAAAAAATGCTCATCATCACTGGTCATTAGAGAAATTCAAATCAAAACCACAATGAGATGCCATCTCACACCAGTTAGGATGGCAATCATTAAAAAGTCAGGAAACAACAAATGGTGGAGAGGATGTGGAGAAATACGAACACTTTTACACTGTTGGTGGGAGTGTAAATTAGTTCAACCATTGTGGAAGACAGCGTGGTGATTCCTCAGGGATCTAGAACCAGAAATACCATTTGACCCAGTAATCCCATTATTGGGGATATACCCAAAGGATTATAACTCATTCTGCTATAAAGACACATGCACACATATGTTTATTGCAGCACTGTTCACAATAGCAAACACTTGGAATCAATCCAAATGCCCATCAATGATAGACTGAATAAAGAAAATGTGGCACATATACACCATGAAATACTATGCAGCCATAAAAAAGGATGAGTTCATGTCCTTTGCAGGGACATGAATGAAGCTGGAAACCATCACTCTCAGCAAACTAACACAGGAACAGCAAACCAAACACCACGTGCCTTCACTCATAAGTGGGAGTTTCACAATGAGAACACATGAACACAGGGAGGGGAACATCACACACTGGGGCCTATTGGTGAGTGGGGAGTTGGGGAGGGATAGCATTAGGACAAATACCTAATGTAGATGATGGGTTGATGGATGCAGCAATCCACCATGGCACGTGTATACCTATGTAACAAACCTGCACGTTCCGCACGTGAATCCCAGAATTTAAAGTATAATAATAAAAAAAAAGAATAGCAACCTCTGCTCTGAGACAGCAGATTGATGTGTCTCATATTTTATCCAACTTTCCATTGTGTACCTTTTAAGTGGAGCACTTAAGCCGTTTACATTCAAGACTAAGTGGGAGCAATTAGGCCACTTACATTCAAGGTTAATATGTGAGGTTTGCGTCCTATCGTGAAATTTTTAGCTAGTTGCTTTGTAGTTTCTATTTATGCTTGCTTTGTAGGGTCTGTGGGCTACATACTTATGTGTGTTTTTGTGGTAGTAGGTATGGCCCTTTTGTTTCTATGCCTAGAATTCCCTTAAGGATTTCTTGCAAAGCTGATTTAGGGGTAATGAATTCTCTTAGCCCTTACTTATCGGGAAAAGATTTTATTTCTCCTTCATTTATGAAGCTTGGTTTGGCAGCATATAACTGTGTTGGAATTTCTTTTTCTTAAGAATGCTAAAAATCGGCCCCCAATCTCTCCTGGTTGGTAAGCTTTATGCTGAGAAATACACTGTTAGACGGATGGGGTTCCCTTTGTAGATGACCTGTCCTTTCTCCCTAGCTGCCTTTAAGAGTTTTTTCTTAGCATTGACCTTGAGGAGTCTGGTGACTATATGCCTTTTTGATGTTCATTTTGTAAAGTATCTGGCAGATGTTCTCTGGATTTCTCATATCTGAATGTCTACTTCCCTAGCAAAATCAGGAAAATTTTCTTAAATTATTCTCTCAATTATATTTTCCAGATTGTTTATTTTATCAAATTCAAAATTGCCGATAATTAACAGATTTTGTTGCTTTACATAACCCCATATATCTCAAAGGCTGTTCATTTTTTTTTTTTCATTTTTGTCTTAGTTAAAAAGACCAGTCTTCGAACTCTGAAATTTCTTCTAATGCTTGGTCCAGTCTATTGGTAAAGTTTTCAATTTTATTTTGAAATTCTTTAAGTGATAATTTTAATTTCAGAAGGTCTGATTGATTTCTTTTTAGTGTGGTTATCTCTTTTTTCATTTCCTGGATTCCTTTAGAAGTTTCTTTGTCTTAATTTGTAACCTAGTCTTGGATTTCATTGAGCTACCTTGCAATCCATGCTCTCTTTTTTTTTTCGGAGACAGAGTCTTGTTCTGTTGTTACCCAGGCTGGAATTTAGTGGTGATCTTGGCTCACTGCAACCTCCACCTCCTGGGCTCAAGCAATTCTCCTTCCTCGGCCCCATGAGCTGCTGGGACTATACACCATGCCCAGCTAACTTGTGTATCTGTAGTAGAGATGGGGTTTCACTATGTTGTCCAGGCTGATCTTGAACTCCTGACCTCAAGTAATCCTCCCACCTCAGCCTCCCAAAGTGCTGGGATAACAGATGTCAGCCACTGCACTTGGCCCATGCTTTGAATTCTTTATCTGTCATTTCTGAGTTTCTATTTCGGTCAGGGACCATTACTGGAGAGCTAGTGCAATCCTGTGGTGGTGTCACTACATTCAGATTTTTCATGGTGCCAGAATTCTTACATTGTTTCCTTCCCATATTGAGATGCTAGCACTTCAAATTTATGTAATTATTTTCCTGTGGGTAAGATTTTTCTTTTTCTTTCTTTCCCTGTATTATTAATTTTTATTTCCCTTTCTCTCCCCTCCCTCAGGGGTGTGACTATAGAGAATACTGCGTAGGGCCTTTTGGCTTTGCTTCTGTAGCCCTATGCACTTCTTTTGCAGGCTTTACATTGGGTTGTGGAGTTAAACCTAGAAATCTGTAGAAAGCTGGCTGCAGCCAACGTGGCTGGGTATGTTCTTGATCCCTGTTTTCTAGCAGAAGCTCTTTTGCTTATGATAATGGGCTGATTTGTGGAATATATAGTGGTCTGAGCTCCTTGTCCAGCCCTGTGGGGGTAGGAACCATGAAGGCCAGGGCCAGACTGGGTAGGTCTCTCTACAGGTTCCCTGATGGTAGGCCCAGGTACCGGTACCAAGAGAAAATCTATTAGTAGTAGGAAACTACCTGTGGGCATCACCCAGAGGTGTGAAGCAGGGAATCCTCCTCATTCCCAAGTTCTCTGCAAAGGGAGGGGGTGACCTATACTCTCAATCCAGGGAGTTGGTGCTACAGATGCCTGGGCAGGGAGCAGAGGGGCCCCCCGTGTCCCAAGACCTCTGCACAGGAGAAGTGGGAGTGACTCACACTGCTGAACCAGGCAAGTAGGTGCTCTGAATGCTCTGAATGTGTAGAGCAGAGAGGGCCTCCCTGCATCATAGTCTGTCCAGGAAGGGTCTGGGAGCTCAGGCTGCTGAACCAGGCAAGTGGTGCTCCTAATGCCTGGAGCTCTACCCGGGCATGGAGCAGAGAGAGCCCAGCTGCACCAAGATCTCTTTCAAGGAAGCATGAGGCAGCTCAGGCTGCTGAACCAGGCAAGTGGTGCTCCAAATGCCTGGATTTCTGCCTAAGGGTAGAGCTGAGAGGGCCTTCATGCACCAGAATATCAGCAGAGCAGGCTGGAGCACCCAGCAACAGGGTGTGGACCCAGTTTTAGAGTGCCAAGCTGTCCCCGGCTATAAGCCCTGCTGCTTAGGAGAAAATGCAGCTGTCGCAGTACTTCTCTGGAGACCCTAGAGAATTTGCTTAGTATGTGTAAGGAAGGGCACTCTGATATTCACAGAAACTGTTAAGAAATTGGTACTAACTATCTAGAAAACAGAATTCACCAAGGCGGCTGCCCTCCAAGGAAGCTAACCATAGATCATAGCTTCCTCTGCCTTCCATATTTCCTCACCTGGCTGACCGGAACTCTATATGCTGAATAACCCATGCCTTCAAACTGTTTGGACACAGAGATTAAGTACTTCTGATAAAGCTAAAGAATTAACATAAGACCAAGGAATACATCAATAAAAGACATTCTCAGAAGGTATTTATGAAAAACAAGAAACCCCATGTTTGCCCTTTTTAAGCACAGCTAACCTCTACAAATCTCCAGTGCAAGATGACCTTATCTAACCCGTTTCTCTAATTCATTCTTATCAGTGTCCTACTTCTTGATCCTGTGACCTATACTGGTCTTGTCTCAAACAGGCAAGACATATTGGTAATAGAATTATGAATAAATTAAATGAATAAATCCATCTTATCTACAATATTAAATTGTTTATGTATCCATATTTTTTTAAATGGAAACATTTCTTTTTGTTTCTAATAAAAGTAATATGTGTTTATTCATTGAAAATAAGTATAGAAGTTTAAGACCTCTCATAATCTTAACCTGTAACTTGTCTGTCTCTTTAAAACAAATTAATTTGGGCATGTATTTTCGGACTTATAAACACAAAGGCACATATACACAAATGCTACAGTGCTTATTTAACTTACTACACATGCTTTGAATATTTTAATGGCTGAATAGTTTACAGCTGCCTTCATTCACTATATTTTTTAAGCAATTTAATGTACATTAAAAACACAGATTTGATAAATCTGACAAGCATTTTTTTCTGCCTACAATTGCTTTTTTACTGTTGCAGCAATTATGTGTAAACATCCTAGGGCATACATATTTACACATTTCTATTTTGTTCTTATTTAATTTGTATACATTGTTCTTTTAAATTGACATATCAGTTTACATTTCCACTAATATTATTTTCAAGGTGGCATATACTGACACCTTTACTAGCAGGGGATACTAATCATCTTTTAAAATATTCTAATATTTTCTTGTTCATTTCAGTAGGACTTTGAACATCATAGGGAATATAGAAATAAACAACTAATATCCCAGAACTACAAGTTAGGAAAAAAAATTATTACACTAATTTGAAGTACTTTTATAATTTTCATTTGTTAATTAAAAAGAAATGCATATAGTGGCTTGCACCTGTAATCCCAGCACTGTGGGAGGTCAAGGCATAAGGATTGTTTGAGTCCAGGAGTTGAAGACCAGCCTGGTCAACAGAGCAAGACTCCGTCTTTACAAAGAAAGAAAGAAAAAATAAAGAAAGAAAACTAGGCAGGCTTGGTGGTGCACTCCTGTAGTCCTAGTTACTCGAATGCTGAAGTAGGAGAATTCATTGAGCCTAGCTGGGCGGTTGAGGTTCCCATGAGCTGTGATCACACTATTGCACTCCAGCTTGGAGGACAGAGTGAGACCCTATCTCTAAAAAAAAAAATAATAAGTTAAAAATGTTTTATTCTATAAAAATATATTTTATTTAACAGATTTGCTAAAGAACACTAATCCTCTAAAGTAAAAAGAACACAGAAATTTCTAGTCGTCATACCTTTTTAAAATATTTGTCAGGTTTTGCAAATAATTTTAATATATAGAAAATCAGAATATCAAAATACTTGACATAAAATGGAAATTTCATTATATGTGTGTGTATTATACACATATATAATCTATTCATTTGCATACATCTCAGCTGTAAACTGAAATCAAGATGATGAAGCTGTATCACATTGTTACTGGCATGTCTATGCTTAGGGTAGCAGACTGTTAACTGAAGGCAAATACAAACGTGCTCTAACTTAAGGAGAACACAGTACAATAGCTTTGGTGAGTTAAGCTCTTTTTATTCCAAAGCAGATGCTAATGAAAAGTTCCATTAGGAAAGAGTTGCCAAGGGGAGAAAGATACAAGTCAAATACAAAGTTAGAGACAAGGGTGATTCTGTATGGTGCCTCAGTTCAGAATTCAGTCATTCCTTCTTTCTGTTCACCACTAAGAAACCCCAGTAAGCTGCTTCCATGGTAAATCTGGACCCAGTGATAGCAGAAACAGGTATTTCTGAAGTGTCTTTCTACTTTTCTATAGACAGCTCACTGCCATTTCTCTCTCTCTCTCTCTCTCTATATGCATATATACATAGATACATATACCTATGTACATATATACAGATATTTGTACATAGGTATATGTATCTATTTATGTATATATGCACTTATTTTTATATGTATATATTTGTAAGTTCACCGACCCTGGAAATATTGCAGGTTTGGTTCCAGACTGCTGTAATAAAGTGACTCACACATGTTTATATTTATATTATAAAAAATATATTTTTGTATTCATATAAACATGCACACAGATATTTGTACATATGTATATGTACCTATTTATGTATATATGCATTTATTTATATATGTACATATTTGTAAGTTCAGACAGACCTTGGAGATATTGCAGGTTTGGTTCCACACTGCCATAGTAAAGTTAATCACAAATGTTTATATTTATATTATAAAAATATACATTTATGTTTATACATATATACACACAGTTATTTGTGCATATGTATATGCATCTATTTATATCTATATGAACTTATGTATATATGTATGTATTTGTAAATTCAGACAGACCTTGGAGATATTGCAGGTTTGGTCCCAGACTGCCATAATAAAATGACTCACCAATTTTTGGGTTTCCCAGTGCATATAAACTTAGGCTTACACTATACTATAGTCTATTAAGTGTACAATAGCATTATGCCTAAAGGTCAATGTTACAATTTAAAAATATTTGATTGCTAAAATATTCTAACAATCTTCTGAGCCTTCAGAGAGTCATAATCTTTTTGCTGGCAGACAGTCTTGCCTTGATGTTGATGGTTGCTGACTGATCAACATGGTGGTCGCTGAAGGTTGAGATAGTTGTGGTAATTTTTTAAGATTCTGAAATTTACCACACTTATTGACTCTGTTTCACAAAGGATTTCTCTGTGCCCTGAGATGCTGTTTGATAGCATTTTACCCAAAGTAGAACTTCTTTCAAAATCAGAGTAAATCTTAAACCCTGCCACTGATTTATCAACTAAGTTCTCTATTGTCATTTCAACAATGTTCACAGCATCTTCACCAGAACTAGAATTCAGCTCAAAAGAACCATGTTCTTTGCTCATCCATAAAAAGAAACTCCTCCTCTGTTAAAGTTTTTTTCATGAGTGTAGCAATTCAGTCACATCAGACCCCATTTGTAATTCTACTTCTCTTGCAATTTTTACCACATTTGCAGTGACTTCCTACACTGATATCTTGAACTCCTCAGAGCCATCCATGAAAGACAAAATCAATTTCTTTCAAATTTTCATTAATGTTTATATTTTGACCTTCTCCCTTGAATCACAAGTGTTCTTAATGGCATCTAGTGTGGTGAATCCTTTCCAAAAGATTTTCGATTTATTTTGCTCAGATCTGTCAGAAGAATCACTATCTATGGCAGCTGTAGCCTTGTGAAATGTATTTCTTATACAATAAGACTTGAAAGTCAAAATTACTTCTTGATCCCTGGGCTGCAGAGTGTTAGGAGGCATGAAAAAAAAAAACCTTTAATTTCTTTGTACATCTCCATTGGAGCTCTTGGGTAAACAGGTGCATTTTCAATGAGCAGTCATATTTTGAAAGGCACCTTTTTTCTGAGCAGTAGGTCTCAACAGTGGACTTAAATATCTAGTAAAATATCTAGTAAAGGCCATTATCTAGACTTGTTCTATTTGTAGGGCATAGGAAGAGCAGATTTAACAGTATTAAGGGCTTTTTAAAATGGTAAATGAGCGTTGCCTTCAACTTAGTCACCAGATGCATTAGCTCCTAAAAAGAGTGAGCCTGTCTTTCAAAGGTTTGAAGGTTTGAAGCCAGGCTCCGACTTCTCTCTAGCTATAAAGTCCTAGATGGAACCTTCTTCCAATCACAGGCTGGTTTAGTCTATATTTAAAATATCTCATTTAGTGTAGCCACCTTCATCCATCATCTTAGTTAGATCTTCTAGAAAACTGGCTGAAGCTTTCACATCAGCACTTCACTTTGCACTTTTATGTTATAGAGATGTCTCCTTTCCTTCAACCTCATGAACTAACCTCTGCTATATTCAAACTTTTCATCTGCCACTTATTCACCTCTCTTAGCTTTCACAGAACTAAAGAGAGGTAGGACCTTGCTCTGGATTAGGCTTTGGCTTAGGGGAATTTTGAAGCTGGTCTGATCTTCTATCCAGACCATTAAAACTTTCTTCATATCAGCAATAAGGCTGTTATACTTTCTGAGCACTCACTTGTTCACTGCAGTACCACTTTTAATTTCCTTTAAGAGCTCTTTCTTTGCATTCACAACTTGATTAACTTTTTGTAGAAGAGTCTGTTTCTAGCCTGTCAACATACCTTCCTCACCAAGCTTAATTTTTCTAACTTTTCATTTAAGTTGAGAAACTTGCAACTCTTGTTTTCACTTGAACACTTGGAGGCCGTTGTGTGGTTATTAATTGAACAAATTTTAATATTGTTGTGTAACAGGGAACAGGGAAGCCGAGGGAAGAGAGAGATATAACATTGTACACAATGTTATCTAAAGAAAAATTGTTTTTGATTATAAAAACTTCCTCTTTTTTTTTTTTTTTTTGAGACGGAGTCTGGCTCTGTCACCCAGGCTGGAGTGCAGTGGCGCGATCTCGGCTCACTGCAAGCTCCGCCTCCCGGGTTTACGCCATTCTCCTGCCTCAGCCTCCCGAGTAGCTGGGACTACAGGCGCCACCACCGCGCCCGGCTAGTTTTTTGTATTTTTTAGTAGAGACGGGGTTTCACCGTGTTAGCCAGGATGGTCTCGATCTCCTGACCTCGTGATCCGCCCGTCTCGGCCTCCCAAAGTGCTGGGATTACAGGCTTGAGCCACCGCGCCCGGCCAAAAACTTCCTCTTTAATCAAGGCTTTTAACATGGAGCAGATTTTTTTAATAAAATGGAAAGTTTCCGGTACATTGAAATGTGTATTGAAAGATCTTACATTTTTAGATACAATTCTGTATTTGTTTTTGTATTATCATTAAATTTTAAGTGATCATTGCATTTTTACTTTAAAAATGGTACTTTAAAGTTTGAGGGAGAGAAGAGAGAATGAACACTGCTTTCCTGTAATAGTATTTGGATAGCTACCATTTAATAGCTCACAGCCACTTGGCTTTTCTCTCACAGAATGGCGAATTGTTTCTGTGAAATTATAAACCAAAACAACAACAACAACAAAAACTATATAATTCACATTTCATAAATTTATTTTATTATGTAATATATATTTAATATAATTAAATTATAATTACATATATAAATATGTTTAACTTTAGTATTCAAAATAAGAATTACTATATCTTTGCACAATATATTCATCTAGTAACCTCACGCTCACTCTTTTAAACCACTACTTGGTTTAACTTTATGTGTTTTTGCTGTCACTCAAACAGTTTTCTATAAGTAAAAGGCAAATGTTCAACTTTGCCACGCTTATTCTTCTGGTTCAGTCCTTAAAGAAAAAAAAAAAAAAAACAAGAATACAAGGCATGTTTCTGCTTACTTATTGCTGGACAGGTTATTAAGAGACTATCCAGATTCACTTCCTTTAGAGGCAATGTTGTTACTTTTAGGAAGCTGGAAAAGATAATTATAAACAATCACAACTAATGAAAAATAGTAGTTGGTTGGGCATGGTGGCTCATGCCTGTAATCCCAGCACTTTGGAAGATCAAGGAGGGAGAATTGCTTAAGCCCAGGAGATCAATACCAGCCTGGGCATATAGTGAGACTTCGTCTCTACAGAAAATTTTAAAAATTAGCCCAGTGTAGTGGTGTGTGCCTGTAGTCCTAGCTACTCGGTAAGCTGAGGTGGAAGAACTGCTTGAGCACAGAAGGCGGAGGTTGGAGTAAGGCAGTTAGCCAAGATTGCAACACTGAACTTCACTCTGGGTGACTGAGTGACAGAGCAAGAGCTTGTCGGAAAAAAACAAAAGTAGTATTGAAAAAAGAGAAGGAGAGCTGTTCTATGTGGCTAGACATGCTCTTTACACGTTAGCATCTTTTGCTATTCCTTACCTAGATCATTAAATAAATACATAATTGTTTTTCTGAAAGCACTGATGTTTGTTAAAATTTTAATACATATTAAGATGGTTTCACTACAGGTATTACTGATATTGATACTTCAACATAGGCTCAGAAAATCTGCAATGCATGTCTTCAAACTAGTAAATTTTATTCCTTACCATTCTTGTCAGTATAATCTCTTTATTGCCACCAAGGGTCTGGGATCTAGGTCAGTCAGAATGTAGTAAAGGGATGTCAGAGCTATTGTGGTCAGTGAGTAGACATTAAACGGGAAGTAAATAAGATATTTTTGATATAGATCTATATCTAATATAGGCATATATTTCCATTAATTCATATTCATCCAGATACTAATATGAATTTGAGCAAGACTCTCCCTCTTGCATATAATGCATGTGTTCTAAAGACAATGGGCAGATTGGAGTTGGAATATACCAGCAAATGCAATCATTCTAAATTAGTGACCTGGGGGATTGGGCATGAATCCTAAACACAGTATGAGAATTTATTACTCTGTAGTAAAGGTTTCAGTAATACATTATACACATTTCACCACTCAAAACACCAAAAGAAATCTGTATACAAAGCAGCAACATGGTTGATACTGTTTCCCTATTAACTTTATGATGCATAATACTTATATAATGCTGTGAAAATGCTCACTTACAATGAAGGATAATGACTACAATAACACTTTATTCAATGCTTTAATTTGTCCCATGAATCATCCAGGTCTATATAATTGCATTGGTAATATGACACTATTGTATAAACAGGTCATGTGTGAATGGAATGGGCCCTTCCTAACTGGGCCATGCTAAGCACTTCTATGAAAAGATTTGGTAGGTTTTTACCTGAATGTATCTGCTCTCTCACAGAATTTACTTTTTTTTTTTTTTTTAATCTATACATAGACTAAACTTGATTATCTTACAACACTAAAATAAGATTGAGGAAGGTTTGCTGGGTTTTCAAGTGCTATATTGATTCCTAGAAAATATTTATTTCAAATGCATTAATAGTTTTATGCTACCTACTGTGGATATTATATCTACTTCTCCTCATAGTTAAGTGATGATGAGGCATTATAATTAAGTAATAAATTGTGAGCTATATTTAGTTATATAACAAGTTAATGAAAGATTTCATGTAAATGAGTGGCCAGATGGAGAAGTTTTTGAAAGATCAATGGGGATTGTAATGCTTATGGAATATATATCAACAATGAAATGAGATAATACTGATTTTCACTACAGAGAATGGTAATGCAATTATGACCAATAATATAAAAACATGTTTAAAATTATCTAAAATAGATGTATTATCCTTAAAATGCAGTAAGGAAAGGGTAAAATATGCCCTATTTGAATCCCTGTCAAAAATTCAGAAAATTATCAGAAACAAATCTATAGAAACAGGCTAAGATAAATTAAACTTCTGTAGACTCTGAAAAATTATAGTTTTTCAAAAGGTAACAAATTTTCTTATTCTTTTTTTCTTGCTTTTTAAATGCCTAATCTTTGAGGCCTGCAGTTTACAAAAAAATTCTCTGAGCATGATGATAACCCTAGGATCAGAACTGAAAATTACTACAGACCTAGAACCTTTCCGGGCAAAATACAAAACCAAACTGTAAAATAGGGGACTCAGTTTTGGCCTATACATTTTATATGATAAGATGCAGCCAATAAAATAAAGCTACTGAAGATCTCACATTAACTTAAGAATTACTTGTGTTATAATGTTATGTAAAAAAATCCACAACATAAAATTAGATCTCACATGATAACTAATATAGAATAATGGAAGAAGATATACAAAGATGTTAACAAAGAATGGCTTTGGATCATCAGAGAACAGGTTTCATTTTTCAATACTAGCAAATTTATTTTATATTTTAAAATTACTGTAGTAACTATACATTTTATAATTAGAATGTAGCAATGTGACTTGTAAAAATGTAACAGCTACTAAGATGTATTACAATCATGGAAAGGGAAAGGAACTCAGCAACAATGTAGAAATTTGAATCAGATAAAGATTGATTTAGGTGAAGAGCTTTACTTAGAGATATCTAAGTTACAGTCTGGAATATAGTCATCCTGTTAATGTGTTCAAATACCATATTTATTTTGCTGAAAGACTCCACATTTCACAAGAGTCATACTTTTCTGAAAATTCAAGTCTTGCAGTGGTATGGAGAAAAAGAAAAAAATAGAGCAGAAAGAGGAATCAGAATGCCAGGGGTTACAGGGACTTGAGGTGGTGGGGGCACAGTAGTAAATAAGGTTGATATGTTGGTTTCAATATGAGGGCAAGATTTGAGCAAAGCTTTAAGAGAGGAGAGAGAGTTATCCAAATCGATATATAGGCTACAGCGTTTTAATAAGCTGACATATTGCTTCCTTTTTGAAAGGTTCTGGAATCCTAGTAACTCTAATGCAAACAACCGCTTGACTTCTTTGGAACATTTACACAAATGACCCCACAGCACTCATAATTAAACTTAGTTTCTATTCTGAGTTGCTAGCTGAAATTATTATTCTATTAGGATTTTATTCTATGTTATTATGTTATTAGCACTATGGGAGTTACCAAGAGAAGCTGCTCAATGATAACAGCCCCATTAATGCCTCTAGTGAAATACTTTAAACAGTTCTTTATTGATCTTGGTTCCAAATACATCAAAATGTTGCATTACAGTTTTGTTGAACTATTCACCCTACAGGCATTCTCAGGTGGCTACATTCCCAGTTCAAAAGTTCTTATTCTTGAGCTCCAGGTAGAAATGAAGAAATAGCAAAACTGACCTAACTGAAAAATGTGGGTTGACTTTATTCAAGTTTTTAATCTTTTAAAAAACATTTTACTTCTTTTTTCCATATTAGGAATGTGCTACTTGTCATTTATTTGTATTAAATATATATATAAATATACACACACACACATATACACATACAAAGTAAGAAACCACAAGAATAAAGACAGCAATGAAAATATAATTTATTGTATGAAAGCTCTAAATTCTAATTCACTACTCTAAGACCAATCCAATTCACAAGTAAATTAATGACCTAAACTGACCCTCAGACAATTAATCAAGAGGTCTTGAATGCGTTTCATTCTAACCCTAGTAAAGATCTATTTAAATCATAGTTTCTGTCATGAAATATGTGTATATATTCTACTTGTGGCTGTAGTTAAGCCAAGCTAAATTTGTAAACAATTATTCTATATTTATCATTGAGCTTCAAGATATGCCAGTTGGCTTGGTTCTGATTCAAATGCATCATAACGGTAGCATATGCAATCTTGCAGAACTGAGCCTTCCTTTTGACAGTGTCACTATTGAGGGCCATAAGGAGCATAACAACTGAAGTCACTAACATAAACTCAAGAGCAGGTATGATTATTTAATTGTTTTACTTTGATCCAAGTAATTTTCTAACTTCATGAAGAGTAAGACCATCAACAGCAAGTGTACAGAAGGTAGATGTCATTAAATAATTTATAATCAAGTCCATAGTGAAGAATATATATGATGCTATTGTTTTCATAATATTCAGTTAAGGCAGTCATAGTGCCAACCATTTCACTATACTTAGGCAAACAGATATTTGCTAAAGTATTTTGAATCATTTATTACTCAATCCATTGGGTAAAACTTTAATCATACTGAAATTAACTGAATTTTGCCTTCTACATTTGATCTTAGCCAAAAGGCCAAGAAGTGATTGAATTTTGCTTCTTTTTCTATCTCACATAAATGTAGACTCATACTCTAAACAGTTTCCCTGTCTATTGTGAATAGTTTCTATGAAAGAAGGTCCTAATATTTTATATAAACTGTGTGTATGTATGTATGTATGTATGTGTGTATATATATATAGTAACAACAACACAGCATGCTATTTCAAACACCAAAAAGTATCATTCTTTAGAATGATGAAGTGCTCTACATCATTATAAAATGTTGATGAAATTAAATCAAAATTGTACTTTAGGAGTTTACCATCAGCCTGTAAGTAAGGTCATATCATCATTCTTACTCAAACATGAAATAATATGATTAAAATAAGATTTAAGTAATTAATATAAACACGTTAGATGTGGCAGAAAGAGAAAACTTCAATTCTCCAGCATTTGTGCCTCCAAATTGTATCCTTTATCACTACTGAAATCAGAAAGGAATATAAAAACACCAATTTTAAAATGTCAATTACTTTTTATTCATGAAGTTAGGTCTGCCATGTGTTGAACAGACTTTTCTCATACATTATACCTCAAAAACTTTATTTTTCATCTATTATGCTTTGAAGGTTTTTTCATTGACCTATCTAAAATAGTTGAGATGAAAACAGACTTATACTTTTTAAAAGCTAATTTAATTAGCCAGTCTGCATTATTTTTGCCAATATTTATTTTGGCAAAAGTAAATAAATCTATATTATGCTGTAATAAATTATATTGGAAAAAAGAAGTCTATAACAAGTTAATATTTTTTAAAATCTGCTCTTTGTCATTCTAAAATGCCAATGAAATTAAATCAAAATTGTACTTTAGGAGGCGGATCTGTTGACAAGAAAAAAGAAGCGTTCATGAACGCAGAGCATGCACCTTCTTTTAATTGACTACACTCTGGCTCATAAAAATGTGTAGTAAGTGAACTGTATGTATTTCATTGTATTACTGTAAAAGAGATTCATAGGAGGTAACTAGACTCTTTATTATTAATATTCAAAGGTCAAAGCAAAATTGGGAGGTGAATTCAAAAATACACATTTCCCCAAAGTCTCTATTATAAAACAGTAAGAATAAAAACTCTCACTGACAGCAGAAAGTTTAAATTTTAACCATATGCTCAGAGCTCATATATGATTTTCAGTTTCTGTGCCAAACTCTTCCATTTCTAAAAACCTCTTTCATTTTCTTTTCTACATGAAAATAAAGTATTTTAATATATAACTAGAGTTGAATAAGCATATATGTTTTGTATTTATCCTCCAGAATAAACATGTTGGTTTTTTTTCTTCCTACTATTAAGGCAATTTCATCTTGTGAAATCACAAAGCCTAGTGCTTTACTGGCCTCTATTGTTACAATCTCAGTATAACACTTCCACACATGCAGTGTAATATCCTACTGATACACTTGATGAAGAAATAATGTGTAGTCTAAGGTTTTAAATATGCCACAGAAGAGGAATCAAATTACTGTCAGATTATACAAAAAAATTAAGCAATTCTTTTTGAAATAATATGTGGCATATAATTGCCACACATCAGACATACATTGAAGTGAGAAAAAACTCATCTTCTAAAAGTTTCCTTAGTTACTTTTTATAAATCAATTAGATAGTGCTTTCTGTCCCAGATCATATACGTTCCTAGCAATCAAGCTAAACACATCCTGGCAGAAATCCTCTATGCATCTTGCCAAATATGATGTTAATACAGATTGAGCATTTCTAACCCAAAAATCTGAAATCTGAAATGCTCCAAAATTTGTAACTTTCTGAGAACCAATGTGAGATAGTGACACCTTTGCTTCTGTTAGCTCAATGTACACAAACTTTATTTCATGCACAAAATTATTTCAAATATTGAATAAAATTAGCTTCAGGCTATGTGTATAAGGTGTATATGCAACATAAGTAAATTCTGTGTTTAAACTTGGGTCCTAGCCCCAAGATATTTCATTATGTCTACATAAATATTTCAAAATCTGAAAAAATTTGAAATCTGAAACACTCTGGCCCCAAGCATTTTGGATAAGGGATACTCAACATTTTTAAACTTTGTAATGCTGAAGAGGGATTGTGTGAAGTAAATAATATATACTGCATTATGAAAAACACATCCAGGCCATAATTAATTTATTTAGAGTCAAGAGGTTAAGCCTGTATATTTCCTGTGTAGAGATGGTAACCATAGAAATATCAATTTTACCAAATTTTAGTCAAAGAACGTAACACAGTTTTTGCTAGATAAGATACCAAGGTACACAATGTTATTAGAGATTTATTTCAATGATACATTAAATGTTTCTTAAACTTTTATTTGAATAAATAGAGACAATAAAAATAGCAAAGAGATGCTTTCTAGGGCATTAAAGAATAGGAGAAGGGTCGGGCACAGTGGCTTATGCCTATAAGCCCAGCACTTTGGGAGGCCAAGGCAGGAATTCGAGACCAGCCTGGCCAACATGGTGAAACCCTGTCTCTACCAAAAATACAACAAAATTAGCTGGGCATGGTGGCACCGCCTGTAGTCCCAGCTACCCGAGAGGCTGAGGCAGGAGAATTCCTTGAACCCGGGAGGTGGAGCTGAAATCGCATCACTGCACTCCAGGCTAGATAACAGAGTGAGACTCAGTCTCAAAAAAAAAAAAAAAAAAAAAAAAAAAAGGAATAGAAGAAAATAGCAGGAATTGTTGTCTTAAAAATGTCATTAAGTATGCAATAATCATCTTGGTCTTAATGTAAATGCTAAGCTGTCATCTTTACTGACAAACTAAGGCTTTACTATAAAGCCTAAAAGACTGACTCTCCAGGTAGTCCTTTACCTCCCAGCTATTGTCTAGATCAGTACTTTCCAAAAGAAAGATAACGTGAGTCAAATATTAATTTTTAAGTAAAAAGAATAAGTAAAAGAAAAAGAAGAAAGTGAGGGAGGGAGGAAGGGAGGGAGGGAAGGAAGGAAGGAGGGAAGGAAGGAAGGAAGGAAGGAAGGAAGGAAGGAAGGAAGGAAGGAAGGAAGGAAGGAAGGAAGGAAGGAAGAAGGAAAGAAAGAAAGAAAGAAAGAAAGAAAGAAAGAAAGAAAGAAAGAAAGAAAGAAAGAAAGAAAGAAAGAAAGAAAGAAAGAAAGAAAGAAAGAAAGAAAGAAAGAAAGAAAGAAAGGAAAGGAAAGAAAGAAAGAGAAAGAGAAGGAAAGAAAGAAAGAGAAAAGAAAGGAAGGAAGGAAGGAAGGAAGGAAGAAAGAAAGAAAGAAAGAAAAAAAAGAAAGAAAGAAAGAAAGAAAGAAAGAAAGAAAGAAAGAAAGAAAAAGAAAGAAAGAAAGAAAGAAAGAAAAGAGAAAGCAGAAAAAAGAAGGAAAGGACAAAGGAAGAGAGGAAGGGAAAGGGAAGTAAGGAAGGGAACTTCTCAAAGATATAATATTTCTGAGTTGGGAGAACATGATAAAATATATATGCAAAATATTCAGAACGTGAGAAGGTGTTAAGTGCAAGAGTTAAAAATGGAAAAGGAAAGAGGGATAGATAGATCCAGAGGTTGAGGGCCAGTTTGCACATTTAAAAGGGTGATGAGAGAGTGTATTATAGAGATGGTGGTATGTGAACAAAGACTTAAAAGTGTCAAGGAAGTAAACCATATGTATAAATATGGGGAAGAGTTTCTCAGGTATGGGGTACAGTAGATGAATAATTCCTGCTAGGTGCATATCTATGAAAGACAGGAATAGCTGGATTTCCTAGGCCAACTAAGAATTCCTAAGTCTAGCTGGGGAAGGTGACTGCACCCACCTTTAAACATGGGGCTTGTAACTCAGCTCACACCAGACCAATCAGGTAGTAAAGAGGGCTCACTAAAATACAAATTAGGCTAAAAACAGGAGGTAAAGAAATAGTCAAATCATCTATCATCTGAGAGCACGGGGGAGAGACAATGATTGGAATATAAACCCCAGGCATTCGAGCCAGGAGTGGCAACCCATTCTGGGGGACAACCCTCTTTGGGTCCCCTCCCATTGTATGGGAGCTCTTTCGCTGTATTAAATTTTGCAACTGCACACTCTTCTGGTCTGTGTTTGTTACCGCTCTCACTGAGCTTTCACTTGCCCTCCACCACTGCTGCTTGCCGCTGTCTCAGACCTGCCGCTGACTTCCACCCGTCCAGATCCAGCAGGGTCTCTGCTGTGCTCCTGATCCAGTGAGGTGCCCATTGCCGCTCCCCATTGGGCTAGAGGCTCGCCATTGTTCCTGGGGGCCAAGTGCCCGGGTTCATCCCAATCGAGCTGAACACTAGTCACTGGGTTCCACAGTTCTCTTCCGTGACCCTCAGCTTCTAATAGAGCTATAACACTCACTGCATGGCCCAAGGTTCCATTCCTTGGAATCCGTGAGGCCAAGAACTCCAGGTCAGAGAACAAAAGTCTTGTCACCATCTTGGAAGCAGCCCATCCCCATCTTGGGAGCCACCCACCACCATCTTGGGAGCCCTAAGAACAAAGACCTGCCAGTAACATCTAGTGTCAGAAACAGTCAGCAGACCTATGAGACTTAGGCAGAGTGTGGCACTGGAAGAAAAATAGAAGATGTGGGCTGAAAGGAGATGGATGACTAAATCATGAGGCACCTTATAGACTATTACAAAGACTTTAGCTCTTAATGTAAGAATTAGAAAGCCTACTAAGGATCATTGCTGGCTGCTAACACTGAGAATAAACTGTACACAGCCAAAAGAAAGAGGGAAAATTAGAAAATATGTCCCGTAACTGGGTAAGAGATAATAATGTCTTATTCCAGGGCAAAGGTGTTTATACTATAGTCATGTTCTGGGTATAGCTTGAAGATTAGGTCAACAGAATTTGCAGACAGATCAGAATTTGCAGACAGATTTTGTTTTTTGTTTGTTTGTTTGTTTTGGAAGGAGTCTCGCTGTGTCGCCCAGGCTGGAATGCAGTGGTGCAATCTCAGCTCACTGCAACCTCTGCCTCCCAGGTTCAAGCAATTCTCTGCCTCAACCTCCTGAGTAGCTGGAATTACAGGTGCCTGCCACCATGCCTGGCTAATTTTTTTGTATTTTTGGTAGAGATGGGGTTTCACCATCTTGGCCAGCTGGTCTTGAACTCCTGACCTCATGATCCACCTGCCTCAGTCTCCCAAAGTGCTGGATTACAGGCGTGAGCCACCACACCCGGCCCAGACAGATTAAATATAATGGACAAGAAAAAAAGAACAGTTAAGAGTAACTTTAATATTTACTTGAATAATTGGAAGAATGAAGTTGCCACAGATTAGATGAGAAAGATTGTGGGAAGAGCAGATTTAGAAGTGAAAAGAGTTCTGTTTTGGACTTGTTAAGTTTAAGGTATCTATTTAAATGTTTTGACAACTAGAGGCCTGTGAGGGAAAGAAAATAAAAAGCAATTTGCTTTCCTGTAAACCAGGTGGAAAGATGTGGATGTGCTTCAAGAAGGAAGAAGTAAACTGAATTAAATGTTACTAATAGGTCAAATAAATTGAAGACTGAGATTTGACTATTTCATTTAATACTAGAATAAAAAGAAACTTCTTTTTAGAATTTGACAAATAAAAGATATTTAAAAATCCATAGAATGGAAGAAAAAATATGATTTCTAAAAAAGAAGAGAAAAATTGCTGGAATCATTGGATTATGTAAGTAAAATCAGATGGATTCTAGTACAAAAGAAGTGAGGATTTTTAGCCAGGCATGGTGGTGGGCTTCTGTAATCCCAGCTACTGGGGAGGCTGAGGCAGGGAGAATTGCTTGAACTTGCAGAGGTTGCAGTGAGCCAAGGTCACACCACTCCACTCAAGTCTGGGTGACAGACCAAGACTCTGTCTCAAAAATAAGTGAAAAAGAAAGAGAGAGAGGGAAAGAGAGAGAGAGAGAGAGAGAGAGAGAGGAAGAGGGGAAGAGGGAGGAAGGGGAGGGAAGGGGAGGGAAGGGGAGGGGAGGGAGGAGAGGGAGGGGAGGGGAGGGGAGGGGAGGGGAGGGGAGGGGAGGGGAGGGGAGGGGAGGGGAGGGGAGGGGAGGGGAGGGAAGGGAAGGGAAGGGAAGGGAAGGGAAGGGAAGGGAAGGGAAGGGAAGGGAAGGGAAGGGAAGGGAGAATTTGGCCTAGGAACACTGAGAATTCATTCAGAATAATAAGAGGAAAACCAGGAGTATTTGTACAGTTGCAGGTAGATTGTAGACTTGTAGACATGACATGGAAGCATGTGAAAGTTCTCCTCCAATTTATTAAGCAAGTGTAGAAGTAGATGTTGAAGGTTGAAGAAGGGGAAACAGTGTGAATTAGGCATATGGAAGAGTGGATTGTGAAGTGTAGCATGATCACTGGATTACACAAAGAATGTTCTTGAGATTAGCAACAAAAAGCAGCCCAAGATCGTGCTCCTTTGACAAATCTCTTTCTGGGATCATGGCCTCTCTACACGTGTGATTTAAGAGTTCACATAAAATTCCCTCTACATCTAGTTTGAACATTATCTGACACTAGTAATGTTTGGCTTTATCTAACCTCAGTTGAATTCTTACCCACTGAAAATAGGTTGTGATTGAAAATTCTTCAGTGATTTTTAAATTTATTCATTCTTAATGGCTGATCGCTTCTCTCATTTAAACACAGAATTCACACTCATTAAATGATTACTTTTTAAATTAGAGAAGATAGTCTGGAAAAGTCTGTACTTCCAAAACTTTAGTACTTTACAAAGCACCTTCAGGAGTTCCTTCTTATCTAGTTGCGGTGAATGGACCTATGCCAATTTGTCTGTGAAGCAACTATTATGTACTTTGAGTAAATATTGGTAGCCTTTGGCAGTTTGAGGTAGGTAGGAGCTATTCAACTTTTCTCCTATTATCTCTATGCCAGCTGGTATGTCACAATAACTGCAAGTCTTATTCCAATTTCTGATAAAGATACAAATATTGAGAAGAAACAAAACAGCCAAGCAATCTGTTCATACAGGCTTAGTGGAGATCTCACTCTGTCCTGAGACATTCCAGGGAGTACCTTGCAAGAAGTTTCACGCTGAGGTAGAGTTAACACTCTTCTGATGGCGGGATCAGCCACACCGCATGTCTAGTCAGATTGGTTGGCAGAGTATTCTAGTTAATAAGAAGCCCAGGAATAAACAGATTTCCAAACCTGAAGTGGAAGTCCCTATGTGTGAGAATGTCAGACTTGGCATTTTCTTACTTGTAACTCATGCAAGGGTGGGAAACTGTAAAATATTTATAGCCAAAGCATGTGTTTTAATACTACTCATTAATTAAAAAAATACTGCATGCACCCCTAATGACAATTATTAAATGTCCCCACATAGACTTCAATGACAATATTGAAGTGCTTAAACATTCTGAACTATAGATTCCTGATTTGGATAGTGCAAATGCCAACCAAACACTTGGTTATAAATCAAGGTTCACTAAAACACAAAAATTCACATTGATTTAATATTGTTTATGTGCAGTAATTGATCCTCACTCACCGAAATCAGGACCAGATAATCAGTACTCTTCATCCCAGTTGCATATATGTATATGTAATGTGTCTACCTAAATGTCTTCCTGGTCAATATGCACATTAAATCATAAATTTGAGAACTAGTTACATTTCATTGTAAAAAATGCACTTTTAATAAATGCCTGACTCGAAAATGTTTGGTAGACAGTCTAAATGAGGATGCACTTTGAAAACTTAATAATTTTTAATATTCATCAAGGTAAATATAATCTTTGTATTAAAATTATATTTTCAGAATAGCATAAATATGAGATCTATCAACTCTGTACTATTATTAGTATTAATAGATTAAAACAGCACAAGCATTGCCAAAAAGTAAAAATAATTTTCTCTCCATGCAGTATCGTAGTGAAGCACAGTTTGCAACAAATACATAATTTTAAAAAATTTAATTACATTATTTTCCTATAATTCTATTTTATAAAATCTATCTTAATAATTATTTAACAAACTCTCTGAAAATAGACTCAGAAGAATCTCATCTCTCTTGTTTATTTTTAATTAATGTATATTACATTTCTCTCATAATAATTAGTTGTAAGACAAATCTCATTCAAATAAACTTTAGATACCAGTAAAGGATTCTCATTATGTCAAGTGGAACCTAAAGAATTAGCCTTTTAGTATACCAGATTTATTTATTTTATTCAGAAATACATATGATTTTCCATAATACTTTCCCTTACAGTCTTCATTTTACTATATATTATACAGATACTTTAAGAATAATTTTTTTTTTTTTTTTTTTTTTTTTTTTTTTTGAGACGGAGTCTCGCTCTGTAGCCCAGGCTGGAGTGCAGTGGCCGGATCTCAGCTCACTGCAAGCTCCGCCTCCCGGGTTCACGCCATTCTCCGGCCTCAGCCTCCCGAGTAGCTGGGACTACAGGCGCTGCCACCTCGCCCGGCTATTTTTTGTATTTCTTAGTAGAGACGGGGTTTCACCGTGTTAGCCAGGATGGTCTCGATCTCCTGACCTCGTGATCCACCCGTCTCGGCCTCCCAAAGTGCTGGGATTACAGGCTTGAGCCACCGCGCCCGGCCTAAGAAGAATTTTTAAAGTTACTTTTGACTACACTATTTTGTCCCAAATTAAATAAAAATGACTCATTTTCAGTCATTTGCATGATCATGAGCAACATTGTAGCAACAATTAATTAGCTTCCAAAATACTTGAAAACTGAATAAAACATTTATGTAAGTAAGGCCGTAAGGGAAAAAGTGACAGAATTTGAACAAAAGGAAGGGGAAAAGAGGAAGAATTTTAGAAGAGAGAGACAAGGCAGAGAGGCAAAAGATGCAGAAAAACCTGAGGAGAAAATAGTGTCAGATCCAAGTATAAGATTATGCTCTCCAGTTGCATTGGTTCCAAAACTCAAAAATTCAAAAATTTTAAAAATAAGTACCCATTTATAAGACAATTTTTAGAGATGCAAAAACTGGGGGGGGGGGGGGGGAATAACATGAGAGAGATTATATCAAAAGAGACAGTCTTGCCCCCTCAATCTCTAATAATCTCTACTCTTGACCCTGACTCTCATCTGTTGACTTTATTTCTTCTTCACTAAGTAAAACAATCAGAGAAAATCTTTTACAGACTCCCATCACTCTAAGTACCAACCTTCTATATCTGTACCCATACATTCTGCCTTCATGAATACTCTCCTGTCCAAGGCTATTTCCTTTCATATGTGATAGTTCCCATGCTCTTTTGTCTATTTATTAACACTGTTCCAGAAATTCTCTTCTCATTCTCATGATTGTCAATTTTTCTTCACACTTGATGATTTTATGAGCTCAAATATATGCTGTTATTTCTGTCATCATAAAATGTAAATGACTCTTGATCTTATTTTTCTTTCTGGGATAGCACCATTTCTCTCCTCCCATTACAACAGAATTCATTGAGAGATTTCTCTGTACTTAGAATCTCCAATTTCTCTTTTCTCATGAACCCACTATTTTAAGCTTTCCTCTCACCACCCTCTACAACTCTTATTAGTAGCACCAATCGCTGCCTCTGTTAAATATTCAAAATACTATAATACTTTTGTTTTCTTCTGCCTTTTAGGACACTCTCAGTCCATTCTGCAGATCTTGTGATGTCTCCAATCTTTAAGTGTTGGCATTCCCCAGGCTCATTACTTAGTTACCTTATCTGTCCCTATTCATTCTCCTGACAATCTTATCTAACAATAATTCGCTATGCCCAAATTTATATTTCCAATCAACCATTTCTCCTGAGCATCATGAGTACTTCATTGCTTTTTTGTCGAATTAACAAATCAAAACTACAGTTATTCTTCAAAACTTTCTTCTATGTCTTGTTTAATCACAAGTACCTATTCAATATAATCTCTCCCATCTTCTAGGAAGGCTACATATAAAGAAGTGAATCAGTACTCTTGACTTGGGGCAGCAACATCTGGAGATCGTTTTCACTACTGTGATTCTAACAGTCTTGAAGAATTTCTGCTCTATGTTAAGTGCCATTGAATGCCATGTGTGGATATTTCTCCAACAATGAAATAGCCAATGAAAATACTACATGGACAGTTATTTTTGAATAAAATGGGATACATCTACTCATGATAACAAATTTCTTCTAATTCAAAACTATAATCATATCACATTTTTAAAAAACCTAACATTACTATTATAAATTATTTCAGGGATTGGACTAAGGTATGAGGTAACTGGAGTAGATACTGTATTTTTTTCTTTTTATTTCACCTCAGGCTCTAATACACATTTAAAACTTAGTCTGCATTTAAAACTTAGATATTTTATTCATCTATTTTGCATTACTTTTTAATATTTAAATATTTCTTGAGATATTATTTGATTGTTGAGTTTTGCAGTAACTCCTTAAATTTTATGCATGAGGCAGTTGCTTCACTTTTCTCACTGTCATTCCAAGCTCTTTTGCAAGAGAGTAGATAAATATAAAAAGTACCTCCTACATGCCTTTATTTGCTTGGCATATTCCACAAAGCATAACTAGAACTCCCTGTTTTATTGGCCAGGATGATTTCTGCCCTCACCATATAAGTTGGACCAATACTAACAGAGCTATGGGAAGATGGGCCCTTGAGATTATTAGCAAGTGTTTCAGAATTAAAAGTCATAATCCTTAAAGAAATATATTTCAACTCTGGGTTTAATTAATGGGAAAATATATGTACACAGCAAACATTAAGTATAAGCTTGCACATGAAAATTAAGACTCCTGCTAGCCACCCAAGAAAATAAACTAAAAGCTATTAGAATTAACAAGACTAGCCATGTAAAAAAAAGAAGAAATCAATAGCTTTTCTTCAGACCAGCATAAACCAGTTGGATAATATAATAAGAACATAGAACACAACAAAACTTAACTGAGACATTTAATATATGGACAGAAAAAGAAATGAAACATCATTATATACTTGAACTGAAAAATAAAATACTACAAATTAAAATTCTTACATTAATTCACTAGTTCAGGGCAATACCAAATAAAAACCAACAAATGGTACTTTTTTGAGGAGTTTTGACTTCCAAAATGGCAGAGTAAGACCTCTGAAAATCTACTCCTCTATGAAATCAACAGAAACACATGCAAAAACTATCAAAATCAACTTTTTCTGAACTCTAGACATTAATTGAAGCATTGTAACAATTTGAGAAGTGTATATACAAGAAGAAAATGACTGGATATGTAAGAATATTACAATTTATGGCATTTTAACTTTCCCTAATCTCATCCCCCTCTCTTCAGTTTTAAAATAACCTGAGAAATCAAGTCTTTCAACCTGGTGTGATAATTTTCATGTGTAATCCCAATTACTCAGAAGACTGAGGCAGAAGGACTGCATGAAACCAGGATTTGGAAGCTGCAGTAAGCTATGATTACATCTTTGTACTCCAGCACTCCAGCCTGAACAACAAACTGAGACTTTTTCTCACAACAATAAATAAATAAATCATGAATCTAGTCTTCTTACAGTAGTACAATTCACAATTGCAATTGATGTGGAACCAACCTAACTACCCGTTGACTAACAAGTGGATAAAGAAAATGTGGAATATGTACACCATGAAATACTACTCAGTCATTAAAAAGAATGAAACAATGTCCTTTGCAGCAACTTAGGTGGAGCTGGAGATCATTATTCTAAGTAACACAGGAGTGGAAAACCCTTTATAAGCTTATACACGGGAGATAAGCTATGAGTATGCAAAGGCATACAGAGTGATATGATGGACTTCAGAGACTTCGAATGGCAAGGATGGGAGAGGGGTTAAGGATAAAAAACTACACATTACATTACTATATTACTACACAATGTGCACTACTCGGGTGACCAGTGCACTAAAATCTCAGAATTGACCATTATATAATTCAACCATGTAATGAAAAATCACTTGTACTCCAAAAGATATTTAAATAAAAAAATTTTTTAAAAGAAATTTAGTCTTCCAAATGCAATAGCTATTAAAATAGCAGTTTGGCAGCCACTAAGTGAGGCAGAATAAGCTAGAACTCCCTAGAAGTCCTCTCTGCAGAGATTTGTCACTATTTTAAGTGTCTGCAGCTTGTTAGAAAGCACTATTCTCAGGTTTTGTCTTTATCCGACCTTAGTTGGAGCTCTCACTCTGTGTGAAGAGCCCTCTCCTCAGGATTTTGCCAAAAATAATCAACGGCAATTATTTAACATCACAGCTGCCTAAGGTGGCTTTATTTGTTTGGAGGAACAAGAACTTGACCAAAATACAAAAGAAAAAACTGAGGACTGACATGATCATAAGGAACTTGCAAAGCTAAACATAACCTAGAAATCTAGGAGGCTACACACATACTCAGGACTGTGCACATGCCCAGGAGAGGACTGAGAAGTCTCTAATCTCTCACATCTGACTGACCTTGAGGCTCTGTGCAAATAAAAGCAACGTAGAGTGGTAAAATGCCGATCACAGCATTGAAATCAAGCCACAACACACACACAAAGCTTCTCAGCAAAGAATATGACACTAATTTGTTCTATGTATTTAAGCACATTTCTGTTCAGTCATTAGCTGACCACTAAGAAAATCAAGAACAGGCTTCAGTGGCCACAGAAATAATACAGACTATATATAATTAGTCCAAGAAAATCATTTTAAAAACTAACAGTAATAACAGAAAGCAATAAAAAAAACCCTGGGGAAGAGGAAGAATCTGATTGTTAGAATTGCATAATGTATTAGACAAAACATTGCAATCCAATGGCAGAGATTAGCAGAATGAATTTAAAAACTATTACCCAACCATATGCTAACTACAAGAGATACATTTTAGATTCAAAAACACAAATAGGTTAAAAGAAAATAGATTTTTAAACTATGTACTATGCAAAAAGTACTCAAAAGAGAGCTAGAATAGTTACACTAATAGAGATTTTAAGACAAAAATTGTTACTAGGGTCAAAGAACATTTTAATAATAAAAGGGCCAATTAATTAGGATGACATAACAATTGTAAGTATGTATGCACATAAAAACAACTCAAATACATGAAGCAAAAAATTACAGAATTAAAAGAAAAAATAGACAATTTAACAATAAGATTGGAAGACATTAACACCCCTCTTTCAAGTATTGATAGAAAAATTAAGAAGGGTATCAGTAAGGAAATAAAATACTCAAACAAAACTACAAATCATCTGGATTTAATAAACATCCACAGAATACTCCACCCAACCAAGAATAAAATACATTCATCTCAAGTGGACATGAAACACTCTAGAGGATAGTTGATATATTAGGCTTTAAATACAAGCCTCAAAAAATTTAAAAATTGAAATCATACAAAGCATATTTTCTAATCACAATGAAATTAAATTAGAAATCAACAATGGAAATAAATTTGGGAAATCAACCAATATGTGGAAATTAAACAGCACACTTTTAAGTAAAAACTGGGTCAAAGAAAAATTGTGAAAAATAATAGAAAATACTTTAGTATGAATTAAAGTAAAACCACAACATACCAGAGTTATGGAATGCAGCAAATACAGTGCTTTTTATAACTGTAATAGCCTACATTCAATACGAAGAAAGATAGCAAATCAATAACTAATTTTCCACCATAAGAAAATGGAAAACAAGACAAAAATACATAAAGAAAAAGAAAGAAAAATTATAAAAACTAGAATGTAAAGATATAAAAAAAAAAAAAACTAGAAAAATAATAGAGAAAATCAATGAAACCAAGAGTTTATTCTTTACTCCTAAGAACAGAACTTCAAGATACAAAAACAGGTAGAACTGCAAGGAGAAACAGTCACAAAACCACAATTATAGTTAATATAAGTAGAAGAAAGGAAATGATGAAATAATCAAAATAAGAGAATAAGTTAAGGAAATAGTAAACTAACAAACAGTAAAAGAAATGAAACAAAGCCAAAAGTTGATTATTTGAAAAGATCAGCAAAATTCATAAACACTGAGATAATTTTTTGTTCTTGGGTTATGCTCCTTCTATGACTAGTTTGTTGAGTTTTTTTATCATAAAGGGATGCCGAGTTGTTGGGAACAGATCCCCAAATCTGGCCATAAACTAGCCCCAAAACTGGACATAAACAAAGTCTCTGCAGCACTGTGACATGCTGATGATGGCCATGACACCCGCGCAGAAGGTTGCTGGTTTATCGGAATGAGGGCAAGGAACACCTGGCCCACCCAGGGCGGAAAACCACTTAAAGGCATTACTAAGCTACAAACAATAGCATGAGTGATCTGTGCCTTAAGGACATGTTCCTGCTGCAGATAACTAGCCATAGCTCATCCCTTTGTTTTGGCCCATCCCTTTGTTTCCCATAAAGAATACTTCTAGTTAATCTATAATCTATAGAAATAATGCTTATCACTGGCTTGCTGTCAATAAATGGGTCAAACTCTGTTCGGGGCTCTCAGCTCTGAAGGCTGTGAGTCCCCTGATCTCCCACTCCACACTCTATATTTCTGTGTGTGTGTCTTTAATTCTTCTAGCGCCGCTAGGTTAGGGTCTCCACAACTGAGCTGGTGTCGGCACTGAGTTTTATCATATGCTTTTTGTGTGTATATTGAGATGATCATATGCTTATTGACCTTAATTCTGTTTATGTGATGTATCATATTTATTGATTTGTGTGTGTCAAATCATCCTTGCATCCATGATATAAAACTCAATTGATCATGATATATTATCTTTTTGTTGTACCGTTGGATTCAGTTTCCTAGTGTCTTCATGAGGATTGTTGTGTCTATATTCATCAGGAATACTGGTCTGTAGTTTTCTTTCATTGTTGTTGTTGTTTTATGGTGTGGTTTTGGTATCAAGGTGATACTGACCATGTAAAATTAGTTAGAAAAATTTACCACCTCCTCAATTTTCTGGAGCAGTTTTAGGAGGGTTGGGATTTGTTCTCTGAAAGTTTGGTAGAATTTGTCTGTGAATCTGTCTGGTTTTGAGCTTTTTTTGTTGGGAGATTCTTAAATTACTGATTGAATCTTGCTACTCATTATTTGTATGTTCAGATTTCTATTTCTTACTGGTTAAATTTCGGAGGGCGTTGCATGATTTGAAGAATTTATCCATTTCTTCTAGGTTTTCCAGTTTGTGAGTATATAGTTATTCATAATAATCTCTGATAATCTTTTGTATTTCTGTGGTATTAGTTGTAATTTCTCCTTTTTGATTTCTGATTTTGTTTGTTCGGATCTTTTCTTGGTTTGACTAGCTAGAGGTATATCAATTTTATCTTTTCAAAAAATGAATTTTTTGTTTGTTTGTTTTTTGAGACAGAGTTTTGCTCTTGTTGCCCAGGCTGGAGTGCAATGGTGTGATCTCAACTCACTGCAACTTCTACCTTCTGGATTCAAGCAATTCTCCTGTCTCAGCCTCCCGAGTAGCTGGGATTACAAGCATGGGCCACCACACGCAGCTAATTTTGCATTTTTAGTAGAGATGGGGTTTCTCCATGTTGGTCAGGCTGGTCTTGAACTCCCGACCTCAGGTGATCCACCCATCTCAGTCTCCCAAAATGCTGGGATTACAGGTGTGAGCCACCGCATCTGGCCAAAATGAAATTTTTATTTCTTTGGTCCTTTATATTGCTTTCTTAGTCTCTATTTCATTTAATTATGCTCTGATCTTTGTTATTTTTTTGCTGCTAACTTCAATGTTTGTTTGTTCTTGTTTTTCTAGTTCCTTGATATGCAATATTAGATTGTTAATTTTAGATATTTCTACTTTTTTGATGCAGACATTTAATGTTATAAATTTCCCTCTTAGAACTGCTTTTGCTGTAATTCCACAAGTTTTCATATGTTGTGTTTCCATTTTCATTCATTTCAAAACATTTCAAAATTTCTGCCTTTATTGCTGCATTGACCCAAAGATGATTCAGAAGCATAGTATTTAATTTCCATGTATTTCTATAGTTTCCAAAGTTCCTATTTGTATTAATTTCTTGTTTTATTCTACTGTGGTCTGAGAAGATACTTGATATAATTTTGATTTTAAAAAAAGTTTTTAACCTTGTTTTGTGGCCTAACATATGATCTACCCTAGAGAATGTTTTATGTGATGATGAGGAGAGTGTATATTCTGGAGTTGTTGAGTAGAATGTTTTGTAAATGTCTGTTAAGTACATTTAGTCTAAAGACCATATATGACAAACCCACAGCTGACATACTGAATAGGGATAAATTGAAAGCACTCCTTGTAATGGCTGGAGCAAGACAATGATGCCCACTTTTACCAGTCCTATGCAACATAGTACTAGAAGTTTTAGATAAGAGCAATCCAGCAAGATAAATAAATAAAAGGTATCCAAATTGGAAATAAGGAAGTCAAATTATCTCTGTTTGCTTATAATATGAACTTATATGTTGAAAACTCTAGATTAAACAAAAAAGTTCTTAGATTTGATGAATGAATTTAGTAAAGTGTCAGGATGCAACATCAATGTATAAAAATCGGTAGCATTTCTATACACCAATAACTATCAAGTTTGAAAACAAAGCAAGTAGGCAATACTATTTACAATAGCTACTCAAAAAAAACAAAACAAAACAAAAGCCCTAGGAATATATCTAATGAAGGAGATGAACTATATCTACAAGGAAAACTGTAAAACACTGATAAAACAAATTGTAAGTTACATAAACAGATGGAAAGCCATCCCATGCTCATGGATCAGAAGAATTAATGTCGTTAAAATGACCACACTGCCTAATCTATAGATTCAATGCAGTCTATCAAAATGTCTATTGTATTTTTCACAGAATTAGGGGAAAAAAAGACTAAAATTCATATGGAACCAAAAAAGAGTGCAAATTGCCAAAGCATTTCTAGGAAAAACAAAACAAAACAAAAACTGGAGCCAACACATTATCTGACTCCAAATTATATTACAAGGCTACAGTAACCAAAACAGTATAGTACTAGTACAAAAATAGACATACAGATCAATGGAACAGAATAGAGAACCCAGAAATAAAGCCATATATTTACAGCTGTCCTTTGTCCACAAGACATAAACTTGTGTCCAAAGTCCACAAGAACATAAACATAAAAGGACACCCTATTCAATAAATGGTGCTGGGAAAATTGGATTGCCATATGGAGAAGAATGAAACTGGACCCTTAACTCCTAGCATATACAAAAATCAACTTAAGATGGAGTAAAAGTTTAAAGATAAAACTTGAAATTATAAATGTACTAGAAAAAATAAAAATACTGGAAAAAAGTATAAAAATACTAGAAACAAAACAAAAGAAAACTCTGCTGGACATTGATATAGGCAAATAATTCATGACCAAGACTGCAAAAGCACAAACGACAAAAACAAAAACAGGCAACTGGGCCTTAATTAAACTAAAATGCCTTGGCACAGCAAAGGAAATAACAAAGTGAACAGACAAGCTGCAGAATGGGAGAACATATTTGCAAATTAGGTATCCAACAGGGGACTAATATCCAGGATTTACAAGGAACTTAGCAACCAAAAACAATCCCATTAAAAAATGTGCAAAGGATATGAATGGACATACTTCAAGAGAAGACATACAAATGGCCAACAAGCATATGAAAAAATTGTTTAATATCAGTAATTATCAGAGAAATGCAAAGTAAAACCACAGTGAGATATCATCTTACACCACTTGGAATGGCTATAATTAAAATACCAAAAAATAATAATAATAACAACAACACGTGTTGGCTAGCATGTGGAGAAGAGGAAACATTTATACACTGTTGGTGAGAATGTAACTTAATACATCGTCTATGGAAAATAGTATGAAGGTTTCTCAAATAACTAAAAACAGAAATACTATTCAATTGAGCAATCTTAGTACTGGGTATCGACCCAAAAGAAAGAAAAGAAATTATTACATGAAAAAGATAACTGCACTCTTATATTTATCACAGCAGTATTTATAGTAGCAAATATATGAAATAAACCTAAATGTCCATCAATGGATGATTGGATAAAGAAAATGTGGTGTCTCTCTCTCTGTATATATATACACACAATAGAATACTACTCAGCCTTAATATTTATTTATTTTTGTAAGATGGGTCATGTGACTATGGGGAAAATATAGGCTTATTAGTAGATATCATATATATCATTCTCTTAAATGCAGAGTGAGAAAAATTATTTTTTTCTTTCTAAAGTATTAGTTTATATGTATTTCAGCTAAGTAAAGGAACATGAAAATTTTGCAACACTCATAAGAACAGTTTCAAATAAACCGGGCCAATAGTGTTCAGCAGAAGGTAAACTTGGATAACGAACTAATATAGCTAATGTATCTTGGAGTTTCAAACTACCGCCTTATTTTTTCAACTCTCAATAGTGGAGTCAACAGGTAGATGAGACTTCCTTGCCCCAGCTGTCTTTTTAAATTGCTGAAGAGTTAGTTTAAAATCAGACTTCCCTTTACAGTGAATGGTGCTATGGTAAGAGCCCAAGGTGGTAAAATTAAGCATTTTCCTCTATTCATTCATTTTTTAAACAGATGTCTTTCAGCCAAATATTTATCTATTCATTACATGTTTACTCACTATAAGGTAGGCAATTTAAAAAATAAATCTGGTGCTTTCTGCCAAATAAGCTAGTAAAATAGACTCAATCTTATCAACACATTTCTTAATCCCATTGACTCAGCAAGTCACATATGCCACAATGGATGACATATTAATAAATGTGACATTACTGCCAATCACAATATTAGTAGAGCTGTTGACAATTAAAACAAAAAAAAAATGAAGCCTAACATTTTCTGTTTTAACTTTTAATAAAATATTCCATGTTTATTAAAAATATATTTGGTTTTAAAAAATTATCGGTGGCTTCTATAGAAGGCATAATTTCCTTATATATATTTCCTTAGGAGTTGCTGTATTTTGCTTATAATATTTATAATATTAGCATGCTAGTCCTGAAGAAATAGAAGAGGTACACCACTGTTGAGTTTTGAGTAGTGAATCTTCCATTAATTTGTTTTCCCTGAATAAATAGCCTGAAACCACTAGAGGGCAAGCTTTACATTATAATGAAACAAGAATTCACTTTCACATCCACAGTAATAGTACACATTTAAGGTGTTTAAAATGACTATTTTGGGAATAGAAATCTAATTTCTATATAACTAACTTTTTGATTTAAGAGGTAAATTAAGGTAAAATCACATTTTATATATATTCCTAAATTTAGCTGCTCAAGTACAGTAATTTTTAAATTTTAACATGGCAATTTTTTTAGAATCAGTATTAGACGTATGAGTCACATGCTATTGATTCCACATCTTCATAAAATGATATTCAATATCAAACAAATACTGTTTCCTAGTCATTAATTTACAAAGAAGTTACTGGTTAAACTAATCTGTGTGCTTCCTAATTCCTGACCCCTAGATAAGGCAAAAGGAATTCAGCCTAAAACTTTGGCACCTAGGCTTGAGAGAAAATCTCTGTATATGGCACAGAGTTCTTTTCGTCATTGCAGAAACATTTAAAAATAATTCATTGATAGGTCACACCATAGCATGTGTGTATAATACATTCCATGAAATTCCTATTTTGCTATGAAAATCTGATAATTAGCTGAACTGACTCAATCTAATGTTGGCACAACTATGTATATATTGACCTACATTAACAAATATCCTGTAGTTTTTTTCTCTCTTCCTTGGGTGTGCTCTGCAGCTCAGGAAAACGTGGATCATTAGACAAGTACATTTGATAATTTGTAGCATGTATTGAGCACTTAACATTTAAATTGTATTATGTAACTTGCTCAAAGACACAAAGTTGGTGAGTAGTTGAGCCTAGATTACCACTGATACCTGATACTTTCTTCTGAAGTAGTAGTTATATCCCAAGTAAATCTTTAAGGTTCAAATAACACACAAAAAGAAGTGCTAGCTATTTGAATCAGATTGTAGTTTGAGAAAGAATGGTGTCAGACTAAGGAGTGGCTGTATTAGGCCCTTCTTGCATTGCTATGAAGACATTTCTGAGACTTGGTAATTTATAAGAAAAGAGGTTTATCATTCCATCCCTGGCCCTTCCCAAATCTCATGTCCTCCTCATATTGCAAAATACAATCATCTCTTCTCAGTAGTCCCCACAAAGTCTTAACTCATTCCAGCATTAACTCAAAAATCCCGAGTCCCAAATCCAAAGTCTTATCTGTAAATGAGTTCCTTCTACCTATGAGCTTGTGAAATCACAGCAAGTTATTTACTTCCAAGATACAATGGGGTATAGGCATTGGGTAAACATTCCCATTCCAAAACGGATAAACTGACCAAAAGAAAGGGGCTACAGAACCTGTGCAAAGTTGAAACCCAGCAGGGCAGTCATTAAATCTTAAACCTCCAAAATAATCTCCTTTGACTCTCTGTTTCACATCTAGCGCCTACTGCTGCAAGGGGTTGGCTTCCAAGGCCTTGGACAGCTCTGCTCCTGTGACTTTGCAATGTTCAGCTCCCACAGCTGCTCTCATGGGTTGTAGTTGAATGCCTGTGGCTTTTCCAGATGCAGGGTACATGATGCTGATGGATACAGCATTTTGGGTTCTGACGGACAGTGTCTCCCTTCTCACAGCTACACTAGGCAGCGCCTTATTAGGGACTCCGTATGGAGATTGCAACTCCACATTTTCCTTTGCAACTTCCCTAGTAGATGTTTTCTGTGAAGGCTTCCCCACTGCAGCAGGCACCCGCCTGGGCACCAAAGCTTTCTCACAAATCTTCTGAAATCTAGGTGGAGGCTACCAACCATTCTTCGCTCTTGTATTCTGTGCACCTACAGGCTTAACACCACATAGAAGCTGCTAAGGCGTATGGCTCTCATTCTCCAAAGCTGCAACTCAAGCTATATCCGAGTCTCTTAGAACCCCAGCTGGAGCTAGAGCAGGCATATGTGTGGAGCAGTGTCCTGGGATGCACAAAACAGTGGGACTCTAGGCTGGGCCTTGAAACCATTCAGTCTTTATAGGCTTCAGGGCCTCCAATGGAAGGGGCAGCCTGGAAGATCTCTGAAATGCACTTGAGGCCTTTTAACCATTGTTTTGTTTATTACCATTTGGCTCTGTTTTAGTTATGCAAATTTCTCTAGCAGGAGGTTGATCTACAGCCTGTTTAAATTCCTCTTCCAAAAGAGATTTTCCTTTCTCTGCTACATGGCCAGGGCAAATTGTTTAAACTTTTACACTTTGCTTTCTGTTTAAACATAAACTCCAATTTTAAGTCATTAATTTGTTCCTAAATCTGAGGATAGGTTGTTAGAAGTAGCCAGACTATATCTTGAACACACTGCTGCTTAGAAATTTCTTCTGCCGGATATCCTAGGTCATCACACCTCAAGCTCAAACTTCCACAGATGCCTAGGGCATGAACAGAATGCAGTCAATTTATTTGCTAAGGCATAACATGCATGACCTTTGCTCCAGTTCTCAATAAGTTCCTCATATCCATCTGAGATCTCTACAGCTTGGATTTTATTGTCCATATCACTATCAGTATTTTGGTCACAACCGTTTAACCAGTCTCTAAGATGTTCCAACCTTTCCCTCTCTTTCTATCTTCTTCTGAGCCCTCTAAGCTATTTCAACCTCTGCCTATTACCTAGTTCCAAAGTTGCTTCTACATTTTCAGGTCTTTACAGAAATCCCTCACTCCTCAGTACCAATTTTCTGTATTAGTCCATTCTTGCATTGCTATAAAGAAATACCTGAGACTAGGTAATTTATTTTTAAAAAGGTTTACATTGGCTCATGTTTCTGCAGACTGTACAGCAAGCATAGCGGCATATGCTTCTGGGGAGGCCTGAGCTTACAATTATGGAGGAAGGGAAAATGGGAGCAGGTACATCACATGGAAAGAGAGGACAGACTCTGCAGGGGAGGAGAGGTGACACATTTTTACATGACCAGATATCACCAGAACTCACAGCGAAATCTCCTTTATCACCAAAGGGTTGGGCTAAGCAAGAGAGATCCACTCCCATGATCCAAACACCTTCCACTCTTGCCCAACTCCAACACTGGGGATTAGAATCCCATATGATATTTGGGCAGGGACATATATTCAAACCATATCAGTGGCCTAGCTACAATCAAGTGACATTTTGAGTTCTTGAGTGACTACCACTTATAACCCCCTTAATAACTTGAGAGCTATCAGTTATAACCATCTAACCCTAAGTACATTGGAATTTTTTAACACAATTATGCTACATGAAGAAAATAAATGGATTCAAATTCAATATCATCAATTTATTCAGTGGAAATCATTTTATTTTATTTTTAGTAAACTTGAATATTTGTGACCCATTGTGATAGCCAGACTGTCTGGATGGCCCCAGTTAAGAGTTTTCCTGAATCCATGTCCTTGGCAATTTGACTTTGCAGCTACTCTCATTAAGAGGCAGAATCTGTTTTCCCACCACTTGTATCAGGTATAGTTTTACTTATGAAAGGAATAAGGCACATTCCTCATATATCTCCCAACTCCCTGAGCCCAGCACGAGCCCAGCACAAACACATTCCTCATATATCTCCCAACTCCCTGAGCCCAGCACGAGCCCAGCACAAACACATTCCTCGTATATCTCCCAACTCCCTGAGCCCAGCACAAACACAACCCACCATATATCTCTCAACTTCCTGAGCCCAGCACAAACACATTCCTCCATATTTCTTTCAAACTTCAGAAAAACATCACCTGGGAAATCTCCGATAAGGACACAGCGGGAACCAATAAAAAATGCTAAATATATAATATTAACCAATCGTAATGCTGTAACCAAGAGAACTACCTTGTTCCCCTGTAACTTTGCATATCCTGTTTACATCGGGCTATAAAAAGCAAGCATTCGCATTGTTCGAGGCCCTCTTGTACGCTGTGGAATGGAGGGACCAAGTTCGAACTTGTAGTAAAAGATTCTTGCCGCTTGGCTTTGACTCTGGACTCTGGTGGTCTTCTTTGGGGAACAAACGGTCTGGGTACAACACTTACTTTGGCCAAAAAAATAAAAAGAAACAAAAGTAATAGAGTGGCCAGTTCTAAACTGGACCTTAAGCAGTATGCATGCTTCTACTGACATTCTCCCCTACTCTTTGTTCATGCCATGTGTCCATAGCAAGCATGGCCTTCTGCAGGTTTGTGATCGACACGTGAAGGGTGAAACAAGGGGAAGAGGGCCAGCAATTAGCTGTAGAAGCAGAACTGCCTAGCTGATCCCCAGTTCAAAAGTAGGACCATGAGGGACTTTAACTGTTACCAGCTGTAGGAGGCAGAATAATGGTCCCCCAAAGATATCCACATTCTTATCCCTGGAACCCATGAATATATTATTTTAAATGGCAAAAGAGACATTGCAGATGTGATTTAATCTTAAAATCAGTAGGTTATGCTGTATTATTTGTGTGGGCCCAGTGTAATCATACGGTTCTTTAAAAGAGAGAAGGAGGAATGTCAGAGGAGATGTTCCGACAGAAGCAGAGATCAAAGAGAAAAGGGAACTTAATGATGCTACACTGTTGGCTGTGAAGACGGAGAGGAAGGTGCTATGAACCAAAAAATACAAGTGGCCTCTTGAAGATGAATGGAAGGAAGCGAAAAAAAATTTCAGAAGGAAGACAGCTCCGCAGACATTTTCATTGTAGCATTGTAAGACATATTTCAGGCTTCTAATCTTCAAAATTGTAAGATAACAAATTTTTGTTGTTTTAAGTTACTACATTTGTGGTAATTTGTTATCCACAATAGCAGAGAACTACTATACTAGCCTAATATATACCCCGCAGATGCATCACTTAAATAGTTGTTTTGATTTGAATTACTAGATTTTGGAAGTGTTTCTTACCCAAATGCTCACTGGTATACACTTTGAAATAGAAATTTTGTTTTTTCTGTATAAAAACACAACTATTTAAAAATGTGAGGCAAACATGTGAATCCCTAAACTAACAAAGTGTTTGCAAAATAACCAATTGAGAAAGAAAAGGAGAAAGAAGAGGAAGAAGGGGTGAACAAGTTGCATTACCAGCATTTATCTTTTTCAAAATGTAAATTCTCTCATTTAATATATAAAACAACCATAATGTTGTATATATTTAAAAATCTAAAATACATATATAATGTGAGTTCTGTAGCTAAGAATGCGAGGTCTTGAAACAGATGTGAGTCTCATTAATAGGGAAATTTATAACTTTTAAAATTGTATTACTAAAAAAAATAAATATAATAATAAGACATATAAGAACATTAAAAGGTTTTATAGTCAGTGCACAGTATTACATTAAATCCATGACCTAGGAAGTTTATAAGAAATTACCTGCTTCAGCAGAATGTATCTTCAGGTGAATGCTTGCCTCAACGAGAAATAATGTAGTTGTAATGCAATAGTCAAAACAGAAGAATATCATGTTAGCTTTGCTTTGAATGACTATATAAATAGTATTAGGAATGTTTGAAAAATTTTAATATTATAACGAAACATTCTGATGCTAATAACTTTGCTAAGAATTCTAGGGCTAATGGTGGTTTTCTAAAAGTCTTTTCTAAAGCTACTTTTGTCATAAATGTGCACTGTGTAATTCATCAGAACATCAATTCCAAGCATGAAAAAAGAAATACAAAGACATACAGTAGTGAACCACAAGAGAAAATATCACCTAGTTTTTCTTTTTGAATATATAGTTCCTTTGAATCGAAATAATTACATTTCATAGACTGGCATTCCAAAATATAACCAATAGCATTTTCATCACCTTCCCACAAAATTCTTGCTGTTTAATAAATGTATTTTCAAAGAAAGCACTTAATTTTATACTGATATTTAATTTATCATCTAAAGTAATCCTATCAGAAAAAAAAGAAATAGGTGATATTAATTTTAAAATACATTTTACTTAATACATTATAATGTATTAAATTTTAGATATATCTAAAATATTTCAAAAGGTAACCAAAAAATTGTTAATGAGCTATTTTGCATTCATTATTTTTACGAAGTCTTTAAGTTTCAATATAAGTTTTACATTTATTTCATAACTAAATTCTGATTAGCCCATAGGCCACAGTTAAGTGCTCAATAACACATGCTGCCAGTAGCTATCATATTGGAGAGTGCAGCTCTAAAAAGAAGTAGTGAAAGAGAAAAAGGGTTATTGACATCACCTTGCAAATAAAAAGATGAAAAAAAATAATTGTATTAATATCATAATCGCTTTTAGAAACTTGTGATTGTTAATTGTATGTGTCAACTTGACTTGGGTTAAGGAATGCCCAGGTAGCTGGCAAAACATTATTTTGGGGTGCGTCTGTGAGGATTTTTCTAGAAGAGATTAGCATTTGAATCAGTAGACTGAGTAAGGAAGATGGCCTCAACAATGTGGGCAGGCATCATTCAATTCTAAAAGCAAAGAAAAGGCAAATTCCCCCTTTCACCTTGAGCTAGGATATCCAACTTCTCCTGTTCTTGGACATCTGAGCTCTTGGTCCTGGGACCTTCAGATTCCAGAACTTACACCACTGGCTTTCCTGATTATCCAGCTTGCAGAGGGGATGTTATGGGCCTTTTCAGCCTCTGTAACCAAGTGAGCCAGTTCCTCTAATAAATGTCTTTGTGCTGTGTTCATATATATCGGTATATATTGTATTGGTTCTGCTTTCCTGGAGAATCCTGCCTAATACAGGATGCATCCCAGAGCTACTGAATTAAAAATGTTGTTTCACAACATTCGTAATTTTACAAGGCTCTTCAGATGCAGTTTTGTAGTTTTCAATATGGGTTTGGGGAACTACTGATTACTGTGTTAAGGTGGCTTTAAATTCTGACAGGTTACAGGGTAGCAAAGCTTGTAAAGTCATAGAGCATTGAGGTTATAGAGTCATGTAGACTTTGATTTGAAATCAGACTCTGAAGAATTACCAGTCTAATGTCACCAACTTACTTTACCTTTTCCTGAGCTTTGGTCTTTGATAAGATTAAGACTACATACCACATAAAATTATTAATGGCATAAAATGAAATAATATATGTAAAGGAATTTTCAGAGCACCAAGAAACCTCAGTTTTTGCTAATTATAATGTTTCCGAAATCCCTTCATAACCCCAAATGGCATTTCTAATTCTAGATATTTGCAAAACTGGGTGGCTTAAACAATAGAAATTTATTTTCTTATAGTTCTAGAGCCTAGAAATCCAAGATCAAGTGTCATCTTGGCTGGTTTTTAGAGATGTGTCTCTTCCTGGCTTGTAGCCTGCTGCCTTCTTGCTATATCCTCATAAAACCCCTTTGCTGTGTGAACGCAGGAAGACAGAACATGCTCTCTGGTGTTGCTCCCTCTTCTTAAAGGGAAAACAGTCCTATTAGGTTAAAATTGCACACTTATGACCTTATTTAACCTTAATTACCTTTTTTTCTTATCTCCAAATACAGTCACATTGTGAAGTAGAATTTTGAATATAAATTTCTTTAAGGGGAGGGACACAATTCAGTTCATAACTTTGTCATTAGTTAGTATCACTATGTACTTATTGTTCAAACACACACCTATAGACTTTCAGAAAAGTTAGGATGGCTTGAACATTAAACTTACTCCTTTGCTGCACTATCTCTAGCAAATTGAGAATATAATCAGTATATTGTACTGATGTAACTCTGGCCAATGTCTCTATATCTTGGAGATAGCTTTAGCCCGTACTTATCATTAAAATATTGGATATAAGCTTCCATAATTGCTCAGCAAATCATGCCAACTGACAAAAGAATCACCAAGTCAAGCTTTTTCTGTTTATGAGATAAGACTGTAAACCAATAAATAAGTTTTTCTCACCTGGAGAATATCTTTTCATGGATAGTAGCTGTATTTTAACTGTAAGTTTGCTTATTTCCATTTGTAGTCTCTTGGGAGAAACCAAGCTCCTTATCAATTCTAGTCTATGTACTATTGTGACAAGCACAGATAGTTATATCTTGGCTGATTGTGTATATGATATAGGACTCTAATTTGAGAAGCACTGTTTACAATAGCCAATTTGAAATGCTAGAAGTTAATAATCAAACTATAGCCCAATGATAATGTATTTTGAACCTGTTGCTAATATTCCTATTCCAACCTTCCACTACATGTAGTTTACAACATATTTGCATTTCTATTCTTCTTTTGTATTTTTATTTTTTTGAGACAGAGTTTTGCTCTTGTCACCCAGGCTGGAATGCAGTGGCATGATCTCGGACCATTGCAACCTTCACCTCCTGGGTTCAAGTGATTCTCCTGCCTCAGTCTCCTGAGTAGTTGGGACTACAGGCGCACACTGCCACGCCCAACTAATTTTTGTATTTTTAGTAGAGAAGGGGTTTCACCAAGTTGGCCAGATAGTCTTGATCTCTTGACCTCGTGATCTGCCCACCTTGACCTCCCAAAGTGCTGGGATTACAGGCATGAGTTACCGCACCTGGCTGCATTTCTATTTAAATTCACTTTTACATAGCTTTTCTTCCCTATTATAACTTACATTCTCTGTCATCTTATAATATATCCTTCTTCTGGTAACCCAAAAACAGGTAACCCCAACTTTTTTATTTATACTTGCTAAATATCAGGGATGACTTCCTTTTCTAGACTGAGCCTAAGAATCAGTTCTTTTAAAATAAGCAATAAAGTAAATAGTCCAGATACAAATGTTGCCTAGAAACAAACAAGTGGTATTCTTCTTACCTACATTCTCTACTAAAATCAGTATTAGATAGTCTCACATGTGTTTTATCTCTCATAAAAACTTTAATCTTTTTTCCCATAAGTTTAAACCTAACTGAAATTTATATTTTTTCATAACTTTTAATAGATTTATTTGTTGCTTATTTTTTATTTTGTGGATACATAGTAGATCTATATTTTTATGGGGTACATGAGATATTTTGACTCAGGCATGCAATGCATAATAAAGCACTGCTAACAATAGCCAAGATTTGGAAGGAAGCTAAGTGTCCATCACCAACAAATGAATTGATAAAGAAAATGTGGTATGCATTCACATATCTTTAAAGCTAAAAACTCTATTGTTTATAATTACGTGTTATTTCACAGGAGGGAGGTGTTCATGGCTCTTTTATAACTCTCTGAGACAGAGATACGATTGAGAGGTACAATCATACACAATCATAATTGTCTTAATGTACTTGGTCAGATTTAACACACAGTTCTTTCTTGTTTAGGTGTAACAATAAATAGTAAGAACCAATCTTTAAAGATATTTTTTTTTCTCAGAACTGATAAGCTTTACAAATTCATTTTGTTCTGAAATGTGAACTCTATCTGAGAGTATATACATAAATTGGTCAGAATTATTTGAGTTATATGTAGTATGATCAAAATGTATTATTGCCATAATTATCCTGAGAAAAAGAAATAAATATTCAAATATATATTAAATTTTAAGAATGTTTTGACATTTTAGGATATCCTGGAAAATACTACCATATTTGTCTGTCCCCAGTATTCTCAGATGTTGGTACCAGAAGATAGCTGTACGTGGTTTCACCCTCGACATGCTCCAAGCTTGACTTGCCCCAACGGCTCATCGCAAAGCAGGAAGATCCCGGACTTCTATTTTTAATGACAGGATTTAACAGTGTAGATGGAAACTTCTGCCTACTCATTGATAAAATACCTAATATTGCTTTTAAAGAAGGATGAAAAGGAATTTAAATTTTATTTTCCTAGTAATTCATAGCACAATTATTGTAGTATATGGCTATGTCACTAGCTCTATTAATTTTAGAAATTTAGTTCTTTTTTTGTAAGGGAAATTAGCCATCTCTCATATGCATAAAAAAGTACTTATGGCAGTTTATTTACATATCTTTTATAATTATTTGATAATCACTCACCAAAAACATAAATATTGTGAGTAAATGACAGCTCTATTTCCCATATATCTCATATGGACAGGCAAGTCATTCTCTGAAGATCTTTTTACTTGAAGAAGTTTTCAAGTAGTAGACAATAAAATTCCAGGAAAAAACATCAGGAATTTGACACGTAAAAAAATCTAACATGTCAAACACTTTTGTTCATAGCATTACATACATTCAGGTGCATCATATCTTAGAACAGCTGGAGTACTGCACTATTTTTTGACAACATGCAATTATTGCCAATTCCAGATAATTCTTGTTGTTTTTGCTATTGTTTTTGCCTTTTTTATTCTTGATAACAATTAATAATTGGACAAAATGGTCAAGTGTAGCTCAATGAAAAAATACAAGAGAACACAGAAAAAAATATATATGATTAAGCTGTAGTAGTTTAAAATAATTGATTTTTTTTTTTACCATAATCAACTGATGCAACATGAACTGCACTTTCTATCAGGAAAAAAAGCTTGGAACAGAACACACATAAGCCGGTTTTTTTGTTTTGTTTTGTTTTGTTTTTTCACACGAAGTCTCACTCTGTCGCCCAGGCTGGAGTGCAGTGGCATGCTTTGGGCTCACTGCAACCTCTCCCTTCCAAATTCAAGCGATTCTCCTGCCTCAGCCTCCTGAGTAGCTGGGATTACAGGTGCTCACCACCATGCTTGGCTAATTTTTGTATTTTTAGTAGAGACAGGGTTACATCAATAAACTACAGTTGCTCAGACTATTGCTTTGTATGAATTTTATAATTATTTCATCAATACAGAATACATCTATCTTTTATTTTTATTAGCAGCTTTTTAATGGTGATTAGAGGACTCTTACTCAAAAACATCTGGATAAAAATAAAATGAAAATTGATTCACTGCAGTTGACTAATCTTCCCAGTTTAACAATTCTTTCATGTAAGTGCCTAAAAGACTAAAAAGATTTTAAAAGTGAAGAAATTACCTGCATCGTACCATAAAAGCGGTAAATTTCTGAAATAATATATTAAATTTAGCCTTTATTATAAAGGTAAATATAGAGATAAGCATATAATTCAAAATAGGCAGAGTATCATTAGAGCTGTTATTTGGTATTGATTGATGCATAGATTGTGAAAAGTTTATTGATAAGATGATTAAATTACACTCATACTGAATATTATGAGAATCATTGACATTGATTATCACTAAAGCTTTTCACTTAATAAAATAAAAAGAACCTTTTCTTTTTGGAATTTGTAAAATAAATAATTGTAATGAGAAAATTCTGTTACTTTTCATAAAGATATTTTCTAGAATACATGACATTTATGGTATGTGTTTTCTTGTAGAGTACCTCCCTAGACTTGTTGGGAGAATGGAGAGAATCCTGGAATTTTATAGTTCCAGTGTGGTGTTTCTCTTTCCTTTAAATATCCCACTTCTTTCTTATATTTAGCTGTAAAATGTCACTTTATATAAAAATATTTATGAGACTATAATTCAGATGTTTTTCTCCTGTAACATTTGTTTAATATTCAATAAATATTTATTTACCTTTTACTTCATGACAGGTATTATTCTTATAAAATGTTATAAGAAAAAATATTGAATCATTTTCATTTTTGTTTATCTTTTCTACTTTTCTTATCTAACTCAGCCTTTAGGTTAAGGTTTAAGAAAGGTAAAGATCATTCCAAACAAATCAATCTGTAAGCCCCATGATTCTGATATGATAACACCAACCACCTAAATCTAACTGTATCTAGACATGTTCCAAAGACTGTGTATTACAGAAATAAATACATGTTCAGGGACCTTTATGCATAGCTAGATGTCAGAGAATGCTCACAAGTTATATGTAAGTATGATGCCAGCTAAAGAGCGGAGCTGAATGGAAAAGGTAGAGGGGCAGAGTGTGCCTAGTGGCTGATGAAACACAGGACAAAATGAATAAATGAGTCTCACCATTAATGGATGAATACTGAAAAAAGGTCTGAGATCTGCGCTAGCACTGGGGGTTAAAAAAGATGGGGTTCAAAGTGCACAGGACCAAGGAGGCAGTCTTGGGAAGAAAATGTTTTGAAAGAAGAGAGAGATGAAATGAGAGAGAGAAGTATCCTTGAAAGACTTGAAAATGAAGGAAAAGATGGAAACACATGTGGAAACTAAGCTTTATTAAACACTTGAAAGGAAGAACAAAATTAAAAGGCCCAGTGACGTAAACCATCTCTCCAACAAAACACACCATATGTTAAATAACCTAACTCCATGATAGCAGTCAAAGGGGGCACTGTTTAGCCAAAAATATAGAAACTGCTGAAACCACTATCTCCCCTCTATATACACAGAAAAAGCATGTTAATCCTTGTGATGGTTAACTTTATGTGGCAACTTGACTGAGCTAAGGGGTACCCAGATTAAATCTCATTTCTGGATGTGTTTCAGGTGAGATTATATTTGAATTGGTGCACTCAGTAAAGCAGATTGACCTCCCCAGAGTGAGTGGGCCTCGTTTAATCCACTGAAGGCCCAGATAGAACAAAAAGGCAGAGAAGATAAAGTTACCGCTTTTTGCTTCCTGCCTGCCTGCTTGACCTGGGAGACTGGTCTTCTACTCTTGAAATAGGACTTACAACATTGAATTCTCTATTTCTCAAGTTTTAGACTCAAACTGGAATTACACCTCTGGCTTTCCTGATTGTCTAGCTTGCAAACAGGAGATCATGGGACTTCTAAGTCTCCATAATCATGTGAGCCAATTCCTCATAAGAATTTGTCTCTTTCTGTCCCTCTCTCTCTAAACACACAAACACACACACACACACACACACACATTTCTTATTTGTTCTGTTTCTCTAGTGAACCCTGACTAATACAATCCTGGTCCAAGGAAATCCAACATAAATTAAAATGAATAGGTAACAACAGCCAACATCCACATGAGAAAACAAGAAAAATCATATTAGCTGATAATAATTCTCTCATCCAAACTAACCATAAACAAGATGAAAAATGTAGCACAGAAACACAATATGAATTATATATCCTCAAATAATATTTCTAAGTATAAAAAAGAATATAAAATTCAAAAAGCCAGAAAAAAGGACAAAAGCTTGCAACATGTAACACGAAAGGTGAAACAAACAAGAAAGATACCACAATGAGATACCATCTCGCACCAGTCAGAATGGCTATTAATAAAAAGTCAAAAAATAACATGCTAGTGAGGTTGTGGAGAAAAAGAAACACTTACAGACTGCTGGTGGGAATGTAAATTAGTTCAAGCACCACGAAAAGCAGTCTGGAGAGTTTTCAAAAAACTTAAAACAGAACTACCATTTGACCTAGCAATTCCATTACTGAGTATATACCCAACGGAACATAAATCTTGTGTTCATCGCAACGTCATTCACAATAACAAAGGCATGAAATCAACCTAGATGTCCATTAATGGTGGACTGGATAAAGAAAATGGGGGTACATTACATCATAGAATACCATGCAGCTATAAAAGGTCATGGTCTTCACTGGAGATGATGGTCTTTGCCACAACATGGATAGAGCTGGATGTCACTTTTCTAAGTGAACCCACATAGTAAAGAAAACCAAATGTCTCATGTTCTCACTTATATAAATAGGAGCTAAACACTGAGTACACATGGATACAAAGAAAGTAATAACAGAAACTGAGACCTCTTTGAGGGTGGAGGGTGGAAGAAGAGTGAGGATTGAAAAACTGCCTATTGAGTATTACGCTGATTACCTGGCTGACAAAATAATCTGTAAGTTAAACCCCTGTGACAAGCCATTTAACCATGTAACAAACCTGCATATGTACCTCTTGAGCCTAAAATAAAAGTTGGATAGAAGAAAAATAAGAAAAAAAGAAATCCAAAACCAGAAGGAAAAAAATCCCAATGAATTCAAGGTAGCCTATGATAAAAGTATAACAAGAATTCAATAGAAGAATAAAAATTAAGAGAATATAAAGTGAAGAAAGAGTTATACAGGATCAGAAAACAAATTCGACATAGACTATAAGCAAAGAAAACCCAATATAAAATTAATTGAAATTTCAAAACAGAAAAACAAATCAATGAAATAAATGCAATCCAAGAAATTTGTCAGAAACAAAAGAAGACCAAAATCTACATGCTGAAAAATTTTACCACATACCTAGAAAAACTGATATGGAACAGTCAATTCTGAGACATAACAAAGTACCTCAATTCAGCTTTAAGATAAAGAAAATATCCTTTGAAGCTCCAAGACATTTACAAGGAAGAAAATCAAATGTCATCAGATTTTATAACAGCAATATACAAAATACAAAGCAAAGCAAAAGTAGAGAAGCATTTTCAAAAGGATAAAAAGTAAAAATCATTAAAAGAAAAGGAAATAGACAACATAGAAGAAACACAGTAAATATAACATATGTATGGTAAGTATAAAATAACACAGTATGACAAAGTTGATTCTAACTATGTCAGACATAACATACCTATTAAAAATAATTTCTAAGCAAAATGAAATTCTGTTGGGTTTTGAGTTCTGTTGTATAGAGAGATATGTAAAGCAATGCTATTCAGAAAGACTAAAAGAAAGTAATGATAAATGTATACAAGGCAACTTCAAACAATAAAAAGGCAGGATTGCAATCTTGATGTCAGACAAAGCTGAATTCATAAAGCAGAAACCACAGAAATGGAAAGGAAAAATAGTAATGCACTTTCTTAGTTTACACAGCTTTGTTAGAAAGAGATCTAAATTTTCCAGAATTCCCTTTCCAGTGTAGTTCCTGCTGAACGTTGACTCCCCAAAATTTGCATATGTAGAGGCAGAAGTGAAGCAGCAGCCATTACTCTCTGAAACCCTTTCTGCAATTAGATGCAGTGACATAATTAATTTTCAAATAATTGGGAAAGAGTGAGGAAGGATCTGTGGTATTTGATTTGAATTGAAGACTTCAATATGAATTCATGATTTATTTAAGACTACTTCTCTCTCTGACCACTGAAATAGCCTAGAAACAATGACACCCTAGTAACAAAAAGCACGCCAATCACCCAGATCTAGCCTGAAATGTCTACACAGAGTTCTGCATCACTTAAAAGGGGACTTGGAACCATTTGTGCCACAAAACAAAAAAGTGGTAAAATTTTATGTGTACACATTGAAAGTTGATAGAAATTAGCTTGAAGAAGCTTCCAGTGGTCAACTTTGGGCAAGTTGAGCATCAAAAAGGATAATAGAAGTAAAAGATTATGTCACACTGAATAATAATAATAAACAATCCAAAATCATTGCTACAAAAAGCAGATTGGAATGGAAAATCTTTTCTTTACCAAAGAATGCCACATAACTATTTAGTTGGAATGACAGCAGAAAATCATGGATTTCTGACCACCAATGCAGCAACCAATCCAGAAAAGGTTATTATTTGTGGCATTGGGTGAAATGATTAACGAGTTGATATTCAGAGGTTCTCAAAGTATCATTCAACAAATGCTGACTAATTAGAAAAAAAAAAATAGAGATGTGGTGTCAAACTAATGGGACACACACACATTATATGACTTCTGATGTAATGGTAATGAGAGTAATTGCTATCATTTATGCAGTATCACTGCTAAAAATGTTTAACCTGAATCTAATAAGAAGTAAAATATAAACAATCACACATTGTGGAACTTTAGAAGTCAACCAGCATGGTGTCTTTAAGAATGTCAGTCTAATTCATGGGATAGCTTCAAAGTGATGCTCACTTGCCAACCACACAGATTATTTAGAGCTCCCAATCAACCTTTATGGTGCCACACTCCAAAATATAAACAAGCAACGGTCTACAATTTTTTACTAAACTCTCCAACATGTTAGATAGCTTGAGCTAAACAGGGAAAAAATGACATTGCAAGAAACATAAATAATGGGAAAAGACAAGAACTACAAATAAACACATACACATAAATGACAAGAATTACAACTGTGTGTGTGTGTATATATGTATATATACACACAAATATATTATATAATAAGTAAGTGTACAGTGTGATTCAAAAAGATACTCCATAGTTAAAAAAAAAAAAATAGATGTTGTGAAGAAGATAAGATGAACAGGGCAAGAATCTGCAGGAGAAAGCTTTCCAGAAAAAAAAAAATTTTAAAGAAAAAGAAAAAAAAATAAATTCAGTGGAAAATCCTACATCATGTGACCATGAAACATTCAAGATTGACAAATGTAATTAAAATAAAAATGTTTAAATGTTACCAGAAGCTCTATTAATTTCTTTGGTACATACCCACATACATACACGTGAGTATACATAATATAATAATACACATATGTATTTCAAATATATATATTTCAAATATATATTCAAATATATATATTTGAAATACATATTATATATTATTCAATATATATTATTCAATATATAACTAAATATATAATACATTATTCAATAATATATATTATTTCAAATATATATATTTAAAGTATGTATGTGTATTGGTTTTCTCTTTTTGTTCCCTAGCTCACCAGATCCATTCATGGGTCCTCTCTGCTTCCACTGTGGCCCCAAGAAATTGATACTTGTATTGATACTTGTGAAGGGCAATGGAAGGCACTACCTAGATAGCCCAGCAGGAAGGGAAACTAAAGTTAGACACTTCATTTCTTCTATGGTTTGGTGCAACTTCCATGACCACTCATTATCAGAGCTTCATGAAAGTTTCCAGCTTTCACTGGGCTTCCATATCTCGATTTCCTCCCTTTCTGTCTTCATCCCTAACAGAGAATCAGTCTCCAGTTTTTGCAAAGCCCTTGGTGCCTTATCATTTTTTTTTTCTGTTCTCCTAACATTATCTAAACTAAAAAATCTTTAATTAAAAGTTTCTTCTCAAAACAGAGAAGAATCAAATAGGCACAATAAAAAATGATAAAAGGGATGTCACCACTGATCCCACAGAAATACAAACTACCATCAGAGAATACTATAAACACCTCTACACAAATAAAGTAGAAAATCTAGAAGAAATGGATAAATTCCTGGACACACCACACCTTCCCAAGACTAATTGAGGAAGAAGTTGAATCCCTGAATAGACCAATAACAAGTTCTGAAATTGATGCAGTAAATAATAGTCTGCCAACCAAAAAAAGCCCAGGACCAGACAGATTTACAGCCAAATTCTACCAGAGGTACAAGGAGGAGCTGGTACCATTCCTTCTAAAACTATTCCAAAAAATAGAAAAAGAGGGACTCTTCCCTAACTCATTTTATTAGGCCAGCATCATCCTGATACTAAAACTTGACAGAGACACAACCAAAAAAGAAAATTTCAGGCCAATATCTCTGATGAACATCATTCTGAAAATCCTCAATAAAATACTGGCAAACTGAATCCAGCAGCACATCAAAAAGCTTATCCACCACGATCAAGTCGGCTTCATCCCTGGTTCAACATACGCAAATCAACAAATGTAATCAATCACATAAACAGAACCAATGACAAAACCAAATGATGATCTCAATAGATACAAAAAAAGGCCTTCAACAAAATTCAACAGCCATTCATGCAAAAAACTCTTAATAAACTAGGTATTAATGGAACATATCTCAAAATAATAAGAGCTATTTATGACAAATCCACAGCCAATATCATACTGAGTGGGAAAATGCTGGAAGCATTCCCTTTGAAAACCGGCATAAGACAAGGATGCCCTCTCTCATCACTCCTATTCAACACAGTATTGGAAGTTCTGGCCAGGGCAATCAGGAAAGAGAAAGAAATAAACGGTACTCAAATAGGAAAAGATGAAGTCAAATTGTCTCTGTTTGCAGATGACATGATTGTATATTTAGAAAACCCCAACCCAAAATCCCCTTAAGTTGATTAGTAACTTTGGCAAAGTCTCAGGATAGAAAATCAATGTGCAAAAATCACAAGCATTCCTATACACCCATAACAGACAAACACAGAGCCAAATCATGAGTGAACTTCCATTCACAATTGCTACAAAGAGAATAAAATACCTAGAAATACAACTTACAAGGGATATGAAGGACCTGTTCAAGGAGAACTACAAACCACTGCTCAAGGAAATAAGAGAGGACACAAACCAATGGAAAAACATGCCACACTCATGGAAAGGAAGAATCAATATCATGAAAATGGCCATACTGCCCAAAGTAATTTATAGATTCAGTACTATCCCCAGCAAGTTACCATTGACTTTCTTCGTAGAATTAGAAAAAACTACTTTAAATTTCATATGGAACCAAAAAAGAGTCCATACAGCCAAGACAATCCTAAGCAAAAAGAACAGGCTGAAGGCATCATGCTACCTGACTTCAAACTATACCACAAGGCTACAGTAACCAAAACAGCATGGTACTGGTACCAAAAAAGATACATAGACCAATGGAACAGAACAGAGGCCTCAGAAATAACACCATACATCTACAACCATCTGATCTTCGACAAACCTGACAAGAACAAGCAATGGGGAAAGGATTCCCTATTTAATAAATCATGCTGGGGAAAAAGCCATATGCAGTAAACTGAAACTGGACCCCTTCCTTACACCTTATACAAAAATTAACTCAAGATGGATTAAAGACTTAAACATAAGGCCTAAAACCATAAAATTCCTAGAAGAAAACCTAGGCAATATCATTCAGGACACAGGCATGAGCAAAGACTTCATGACTAAAGCACCAAAAGCAATGGCAACAAAAGTCAAAATTGACAAATGGGATCTCATTAAACTAAAGAGCTTCTACACAGCAAAATAAACTATCATCAGGGTGAACAGGCAACCTACAAAATGGGAGAACATTTTTGCAATCTATCCATCTGACAAAAGGCTAATACCCAGAATCTACAAAGAACTTAATCAACTTTACAAGAAAAAAAGAAACAATCCATCAAAAAGTGGGCAAAGGATATGAACAGGCACTTCTCAAAAGAAGACATTTGTGCGGCCAACAAACACATGAAAAAATGCTCATCATCACTGATCATTAGAGAAATGCAAACCAAAACCACAATGAGATACCATCTCACGCCAGTTAGAGTGATGATTGTTAAAAAGTCAGGAATCAACAGATGCTAGAGAGGATGTCGAGAAATAGGAATGCTTTTACACTGTTGGTAGGAGTGTAAATTAGTTCTACCATTGTGGAAGACAGTGTAGCAATTCCTCAAGGATCTGGAACTAGAAATACCATTTAACCCAGCAATCCCATTACTGGGTATATACCCAAAGGATTATAAATCATTCTACTAGAAAGACACATGCACACATATGTTTATTGCAGTAATTTTCACAATAGCAAAGACTTGGAACCAATCCAAATGCCCATCGATGACAGACTGGATAAACAAAATGTGGTACATATACACCATGGAATACTATACAGCTATAAAAAAGGATGAGTTCATGTTCTTTGCAGGGACATGGATAACGCTGGAAATCATCATTCTCAGCAAACTAATGCAAGAACAGAAAGCAAACAACACATGTTCTCACTCCTAAGTGGGAGTTGAACAATGAGAACACATGGACACAGGGAGGGGAACATCACACACAAGGGCCTGTCAGAGGGTAGGGGCTAGGGGAGGGATAGCATTAGGAGAAATACTTAATGTAGATGACGGGTTGATGGGTGCAGCAAAACACCATGGCACATGGATACCTATGTAACAAACCTGCATGTTCTGCACATGCATCCCAGAATTTAAAGTATAATAAAAAATAAATATAAAAATAAATAAATTAAAATAAAATAAAACCTTGTTCAAGCTAAAAAAAATAATTTCTTCTCTTAAATCAACTGAATTTTATTTCCTGTTGTATGAGACCTTAAAAACATACTGATAAATATGCAAACACATTTTTTTCCTGGAAATTATCAGGAATTATGAGAAACTACTAAAAGTGGAAAACATTGGGGAAAGGGTCCAGGGACAGCAGGGAGCCACAATTCTTAATGTTATACTTTTGTACACTCTTTAATTTGTCTAAGCGTAAGATCATTGGTACAGAATATGGAGGAGTTGTGTCTGAGGCCTTCATTTAAGGACAAGGTTAGTGATGAAACAGTGAAAATCCACTTGGAACAGACAGAATATAGGGTTGGTAATGGTGTCAGTCATAGTTATTATAATGATGTTAAGGAATTTTGAACAAAAAACCAAAATTTCTGAAGGCAAAAGAGAAGCAGTACAACAAAACAAAGAATTATTATTTTAAAAAATCCCCTGTGGTAAATCAATACAGATTACCTACACCAAATCTTTTCTCAGATAAGACAAGCAGGATAGAAGAGCACACCTAAAACAAAAGTATTACTGGACCGTCCTCTAGGTCTTTTTCAAAGAAGTATTGGATGTTTTCACTCGTCTCTTGCAAATACAGATAAAGGCAAGCCTTCTCATTCTCCTTCCCAAATTTATAAAGATTGGTGCAAAGCTGATAGCTGACAGCAACATGATTGATGAAAGGCAAAAGCATATTTCTTCAGCATAAAATTTATCTTTAATGAGAAATCTATAACTATTCTCACCTGGATATTGATTTTTAAATATTATCAAAGAAAACAGTTGATATACGGTTACATTCCAGGCCAGATATATTTAAAAATTATAGTAATATCAACATGACTTTCACAAATTCAATTTTGTTAGGCCAAAAGAATTCTTTTCTTTAGATTTGTTATGGTAGGAATATGAGCTTTTCTGTCATATAAATAAGATTCTCTTCAAACTAAAATATTCAACTGCAATTTTTTTATGGGAGTAAAAAAAATGATCTGGGCTTTTTCTACATGTTAACAATTACATTTAAGTTAAATCTAAAGAGCAAAGTGACATTCAGGCAACAGAATAGCACCTGCCTTCTTCCTTACAAGCATAATTTGCTTCTATGATTCTAAAATTAATACTAGAACAACAGGGCAGCAGAGAAAAACATACCTGTTACAAAAAGACCTGCAAAATGTATTTTTTTTATTTCTGATTTCTGGTAGACAACATAAATCATTACCTATTTGTGTCACATTAAGTTTTGTAATTTTGAGAAAATTTTAGGAACCTATTACTCATTGCATATAATATCTTGAAAGGAAAAAATGACCCTGAAAAGCAAGCATTCATGAAAAATGCAGATATGATTTTCCTTTAAGGTGTACTTTTTAAACTAAGCAAAATTTACATTTGAAGTACCAATGCCCCTCCATCAAAGATGACCAGAAACATATCTGTAATTGAACAAATTTGTATTTATTCACTTACTGCAAAGGAAAAAGCACATCATAGGAGATGTGGGATGTCTTAGTAAGAAAGTGTTAAGAAGGACTTGTTATAGGATTGTGGCTTGTGTTAGGCAAGTGTGGAAAAGCATTCAGGTAGAAGGGCTCTGTTGTAGAACAGATGCTGTCCAGAAAACCTTTTTCTAGAAGCTGAGAATACGGTGGGACTTAGGCTGTGACTTGGCAAAAAAGCAAAAGTTGCTCGTATTAGCTAGGATAGAGAGATCTTTAGTTGTATTTTGGCTTGGATAATGTTTATGATTTTTACAAATTGATATAGTGTTTGTCTTAATCCATCGTTGTTATATAGTGGCCTTTTCTGTGAAATTATTAATGTCAAATAAGAAAATATCACAGCCTAGCTGTAAGTGTGCCAGGCCTCTCTCTTCCGGCAGGGTCTGCTTTTTCCTTTATCAGAAAAAAATTCCTTTGTAGAGATGGCTCTTATATTCCCCAATTGATACACTAAGGCAATTAACGATGTCAAAATTATCACTTAATGATGGCAGCCATGGCCCATGTAGAGTGGCTGCTGCCATGACACCAACTTCAGTTGTGGAGGCATGGCCAGGGCTGTGTGCTCCAGGGAGCTTGCAGGAGCCAGAGGCAGGCAGGAGCCCTGCTCTCCTGGGCATAGCTGCAGCCACCCAACTCACAGCTGCGGACCCAGGACTCCCTGTACTCTTGGGGGCCAGGAGCAGGCAGAAACCCTGCCCTCCCAGGTGCAGCTGTAGGCACCCAAGCTGTGGCTGTGGACCTGGGCATCTCTACACTCTCAGGACCTGGGAAAGACCCCACTGCAGACTCAGAGGTGTCTGCTCCCACTGCCTGGCTTCTCCCCACTCCCAGTGCCCACTCTGATATCCAAACAAGGTTGAGACTGAGCCCAGGCCCTGTAACAGCCAGCTTGAGTGTACAAACACTCAGGACAGGACTGACACGCCAGCCCAGTGCTGCATCAGCCCCCTCCAAACTTTGGGCACTGACAAGCATGGGAAGGAGGTCGAGGGGGTGTTGAGGGCAGCTCAGTGCTGGCCTACAGGTGCCCTTTGGTATGAACAGCGTACGCACCATGAACAGCAGCATGAGGCAGACTGGCTTCTGGGTGGAAGGAGGCAGGACCGACATGAAGCCCAACCTTCAAATCAGGGAGATCCTGAAGCCTGGGGGCTGGGCTGCTGGTCCCATGGACTGGAATGGGAACTTGTGGTACTTTTTCTGGGCCCACCCATGGCCACGTATGGACCAAATGGCATATTCTTCCTCCCCTCTGAGGCCCATAAAAGCCCCAAACTCAGCCAGACTAGAGGAAACAACAAGATGACCAGCTGAGGAGAAGAGCTACCCACCCCATGGTCTCCTCTCTGCTAACAGTTGAACACTCAGGACGCTCTGCCTGCAAAAAGGAGCTACCCAATGTGGGTCTCCTCTGAGCTGTTCTGTCACTCAATAAAGCTCCTCTTCACCTTGCTGTCCCTCCACTTGTCTGCATACCTCATTCTTCCTGGATGCAGGACAAGAACTCAGGGCCAGCCAAATGGCGGGACTAAAGAGCTGTAACACAAACACAGCTGGAATACACCCCTTGCTCAGCACCTTACAGATAACAAGGAGAGAAGAGAGGAGAGAAGAGCTGTGCCCTTTTGGAGAGTCCAGACCTAGGAACTCCCTGAGCCAGGGCTGTGACACCCTCTTTGGGACTGCGAGGTTCTTGGCGTCTCCAAGTTTCCAGCCACTACTGCGTTTTGTGGTCCTAACTGTGGAAGCTGCCTGGTCCAGCCACAGCATCACATGGAGCCGGTGCCTGTAGCAGCCCACCCCATCACAGCTGGTGTGTCTAGCTATGCCCAATGGCCAGATCCTACGCTCACTCACACATCCCTCACCACTCCATATCTGGCTGGCCCCTGACAGGTGTGGGATCCAGGCCAGTAGCACAAGCCAAGTGCAGCCTGCCAGGCCAAACGGGTGGAAAAAGCCCAGTGGGCCCGTGCAGAACTCGGGCAAAGGTGCCACTGGCCACAGAGGTTTTTGGCAGGTGAAGTGACAACCTAAGGATCCTGTAACATTTATATCTTTCAATTAGGTATATTCTTTACAAATTATTTTGTAACAATATTCTTTGGACAATTTATATAATATAAAGATTTATACACATTAATTACAAAAGCAAATTTTACTAATGAAATATTTGCACACTATAAAAATGTTAACAGCTTTATTGAGATATAATTGGCATCCAATAAACACATATTCAAATGTGTCATCACATAAGTTTTGACAGATGCATGCACCTGTATCATCACCACTAATAAATGCACTCATCTCTATAAGTACAATTTTTTAAAATGTTTCCTTAAGAAAGTAATATTTACCTAATAAACATAACTATATTAATTTTATTTCTTCTATATTCCGTATTGGTCATTTATTGAGTTTATTTTCTACCCAATAAAATGGATTGACCAGAGTATAGCCCCGGGTAAGAAAATCACTAGAGAGAAAAGTCAGCAGAAGAGCGGATAGTAGAGGCCAGGCAAGGTGGCTCATGTCTGTAATCCCAGCACTTTCAGAGGCCAAGGTGGGCAGATCACTTGAGACCAGGATGGTGAAAGCTCATCTCTACTAAAAATACACAAATTAGCAGGGCATGCTGGCAAACACCTGTAGTCTCAGCTACTCGGGAGGCTGAGGCAGGAGAATCACTTGAATCCAGGAGGCCGAGGTTGCAGTGAGCCATAATCACATCACTGCACTCCAGCCCAGGTGACAGAGCAAGACTCTGTCTCAAAAAAAAAAAAAAAAAAAAACAAGAGTGGATAATAGAAATTCACTCACCTTTTTCAGCCAGGCAGAATATGGTGTCCCTCTTAAGCCACGTTGAGAAAAAATTCACTTTATCTTCTTAGTTGCAAGTGTAGAAATTGTCTTTAGCTGATTTAAGAATAGGATTAGAAATAGTTCACAGAATCACCTAGAATGCCGGGTAAACAAGCTCAAAAACTGGTCCAAATCAGGGAGACTGCACTTCAAGCCCCACTGAAAAATCTGCCATTGCTGGAGATTAGATGTTGCCACCAGTGTAGCCATCACCCACCACCACCTTGCATCTTTACATCAAAGTTCAGGGTGGGTGCATCTGAGCAGCCAAGCCTAGGTCAGGTGGTCATGCTCAGGTTTCAAAGAGGCACTGGCAAACGTGAGCATTCATGTTTTCAGCCTTGGGTTTAGGTAGCAAATTCTGCTTTTCACTAAGACATAAGATAATTTCCCCCACACTACAAATGGGAAATGTGGTGCAGGTCATGGATAGGAAATAATAAGTGACAACTTTCCACTACAGAGTCTAAAATGAGGTCATTTACAGATTAATTGGAAAAAGATATTTTGAAAGAGGAAATAGGCAGCAGTCTGTCCTAGTCTGTGATTAAACTTAAAAATCTGGTAGTAATATCCAAAGTAGCTGCTGAATAGAATGCTTGGCTCCTGACTGTCAGTTATCCATTCAGATAAATGAAAAGTAGACCAGAATCAACACAGGCCCTATAGTGCATCTTATTAAATATTTCCTGTGCCAGCTCAGCAGACACTCGATGGTGACTCTCACTCCTTTGAACACAGTGCTGTGTTCTGTCCCACCCACTCCTCATTTCCAGCTCACAAAGACACTGTGTAGCCTTGTGTCCTAAGGCAATGGATCTGCAATATCAACTTCAGTTCTCAGCTGCTTCAGAGCCACTCTACCACAACTGGGAAATACCTGCATCTCATCAATAATGGCACATGGATCTATACTAAGGCTTTACATCCACCTTCAAAAAGAAAGAAGCTTAATTATTAATATCCCTCACTCTGTGGTGCTTGACTGTACTATTTCATTTCTCCCTCTTGATTATCTATTGAACTTGAGGGAGGCTGGATCTTCAAGTATGTTGAACAATGGGCCCAGCTGTGAGCACTGGAGAGAGTAATCCAGGTATGAGTATGTTGAAAACAGCAAATCATGTCATACTGTAAAGGAGTCACCAGCAATTGAAACCACAACATTTACTGGGTCTCTTGTCAGATGCCAGAATTCACCTCCACTAGATCACCACCCCATCATCTTAAGGAAAGAAATCCCTCAACCGTGTGAGGAGTACATTGTTTACAAAAAAAGCTGTTTTCTCCCTCCTCCGAGGAGCAGGAGAGATAATATTTATATTCTCCTAATCCAAAGAAAGTGGGAAAGGGACAAAGAAAGTGGGGAAAAAAGGCTCAAAGATATTGGGGTTTTCTTCACTAAGGGAGGACTAAAATTTCACTCCTTATTGCATAGTCTGCTTAGGCAATAGGTTTAATAAATTCTCTGTACCATATCTAGCACAGGGGAAAAAAAAAACACTTGGGTCAGTTGGTCTGGAGGGGAAACTACCATATGGAAAGGTGATCAGTACCACACTCTTAACTTCCCAGCTCCTAGCTTGCAGAGACTATGGAATGAATCCGTGTATCCATCATGCCTGTAAAGAGGATAGAAGAAATGAAGTCCCAAGACCAGACTGCATAGCAAACAAGGAGGCACATGTGTCATAGCAGGTGTTGAGATGTCACTACTTGGAGTTCAGTAGAGACAGGCAGCCCATCTCCTTAGGATTCCAGGATCTCCATGGAGGCAAGCCACTCATCAGCAGAGCACATGGGTGCTCCATTTTAATCATGTCCAAATAAAATGAACTACAGCAGCAGTTAAAATCAAATAAAAAGTGATGTTAGCAATTTTCTCTCTCTAGCTTCCAAGACAAAACACCAGAGAAGCTAGTCCCAAGGAGACAATACAATCTGGGAAAGTGAGAGGAGGAGAGTGAAGGAAGTTTGCAGAAAGCGCTGTTCTAACAGTAGAATTAAAGTTTTTAAAGGGTATAAATAATGACGGAACATGTAAAAAGCTGGCATTGTTGAAGTTTTCTGTCTACAAAATAATAATAATACTAATAAGACTTTTTTTTTTAAAGCAGTATTAAGTTCACAGTAAAATTAAGAGGAAGGTACAGAGGTACAGAGTTCCCGTATGCTCTCTGCCCTCCCACACTATCAACATCCTGCACCAAGTGGTAGATTTGTAACAATTGATGAACCCATATTGATACATTATTACCCAAAGTCTATGGTTTACATTAAAATTCACTCTTGTGCAAAGTGGGTTTGGACAAATGTATACTAATGATATGCATTATAGTATTACACAGAGTATTTTCACTGCCCTTAAAAATTCTCTGTCCTTTGCCCTATTTATCCCTTCCTCTCCAACTCTTGGCAATCACTGCTGTTTTTACTTTCTCCATAGTTTTGCATTTTCCAGAATGTCATATATTTGGAATCATATAGCATCTAGACTTTTCAGACTGACTTCTTTCACTTAGTAGTATGCATTTAAGTTTTCTCCATGTCTTTTTGTGGCTTCTTTCACTTAGTAATATGCATTGTTAATCATATAGCATGTAGACTTTTCAGATTAACTTCTTTCACTTAGCAATATGCATTTAAGTTTTCTCCATGTCTTTTCGTGGCTTGTTAGCTTATTATTTTTTGCACTGAGTAATATTTCATTGACTGGAGGCAACACTGTTTATTCACCTACTGAAGGACATCTTGATTAGTTCCAAGTTTTTGCAAGCATGAATAAAACTGCTAAAAACATCCATGTGCAGGTTTCTGTATGGATATAAGCTTTCTCCTCCTCTGAGTAAACATTAAGGAGAGGGATTGCAGTGTTGTGTGGGCAACGGTAAGCGTAGTTTTTAAGAAATTGACAAACTGTCTTCCACAGTGGGTGGTACCATTTTGCATTCCCATCAGCAATGAATAGGTGTCGCTCTTGCTTCACATTTTTGCCAGCATTTCTTGTTGACAGTGTTGTGGGTTTTGGCCATTTGATAGGTTTGTAGTGATGTGCCATTGTCATGCCATCTTAATCTTGCCTTTCCCTGATGATGTAGATGTGCAGTATCTTTTCATATGCTTATTTGCCATCTGTGTATCTTCTTTGGTGAGATGTCTATGGAGGTCTTTGGCCCACTTTTTATTGGGCTATTATTTTATTTTTGAGTTTTTATTTTATTATTTTATTTTATTACTTTTATTTTTAAGTGCTCTTTATATATTCTGGATAACAGGCACTTTTTAAAAATCATATATATCATTCACAACTATCATCTCCCAACTTCTCATTCTCTTGGCAGTATCTTCCACAGAGCAGAAATTTTAAACTTTCTTCATGAACTGTTTTGTGTCATAGACTCCTGTGCAGATATGATAATTGTGTTAGAATGTTTGTTCAGATAAAGACTCCACACAGAAGCACACTTGGCAGGGGTAATGGTAGTTCACAGACTTTTTGTAATCTGTTTTATTCAGTTCAAAATGCTATAACAAATTGCCATAGACTGAGTAGCTTAAACAACAAACATTTATTTCTCACAGTTCTGGAGGCTGGGAAGTCCAAGATCAAGGTGCCTAGCAATTTGGTATCTGGCGCGGCTTTTCTTCCTGGTTTGCAAATAATCATCTTTTTCCTGAGTCCTCAGGTAGCAGAAAGCAGAGAAAGCAAACAATCTTTCCCATTTCTCTTCTTAAAATGGCACTAATCCTATCATAAGGGCTCCAACTGATGACGTAATTACCTCCCAAAGGCCCCGCCTCCTAATACCATCCCATTGGGTGTTAGGTTTTCAACATATGAGTTGCGCAAGGGGGTTATAAATATTCAGTCCATAACAAGGACCTTTATAGACTATTTGGGAGTTCTCAGACCTCAGTTTATGAAGATCGTATCTATTATTCTTCTTGAATAATGTAATTATTTTCTGTCACTGGAGGAGAAAATAGGAAGATGACTGATCTGATTATTATATTAGGATCTGCACAAAAGCAGTTCTTCTGTACAGAATACTTTTCCCAGCTCTACTAATTTATCAGGATTCTGCTCAGAATCCAGACTGTCAGAAGCCCTCCAAGACTTCCATCTGTAGGATGAATGAGCTGCCCTTCTGATTTTCTCTCAGAGTAATCTGGGTAGACATTTTTAGAGTACGTTTTATAATGTAATTGTAAATTCCCTTAACTGTAAGCATTATGATGTCAGAATCCTGTCTGGTCTACATTTGTGCTTTCTGGAGCCAGTATGGGACCTGGCACACAGTAGGTACACAATAAAAACTTATAAAATGGGTGAGTGAAGGGATGAATACATCTGTCATCTGGTATAATTTTACTTACATTCTGAAGTTTGTACCCAATCCTTCCCTCCATTAGCAAATTATAATATTCTGCTTATTAGCAAATGCTTCTGAGACTCTCTTCTCTTTCAAGATTGATTCCTCCATTTTCCTGAGGCCAAGGGAGCTCAATCCCAGTTTGGGGTGCTCACATCCTCCCAGCTTTCCTGCTATTGCCATTTTCTGCTTTAGCAGTTCTGTGCCCTTCCTGCCTCGTTTCTAGTGCTCTGTATTCTCACAATTCCCTGCTTGTTTAATTACTACCTGTGTCACCATAAGATTTCCTATATCCTGCACCTTTCTGATTCGGAAGCCCACCCATGGTTTATCTTCTTTCACAAATGGAGGAGATTTCATACCACCTGATCCAAGATCTCTAAAGTGACCTGGCTTCTGTGAAACAATGCAGACATATGGTACTGTCAACATTTACTAATTGCCTTCCCAACATCTTTTTCCTCTTTATATCACTAGGGATGATGGTATGATTATCTTTTGAGAGGTTTTGTCTCCCCTATTAACAGAACTGCATTTTGGTTGAAATTTTCTTTTTCTCTTGACTTTAAGAGTGAAGCCTTACTGTTTTAAATAAATTTTGTATATTTTATTCTTTTAGGCCCAGCTGGTCATCTGACCCAGTAAAGGACAAAGCATAGAAAAAAATTTCATGCCTTTTCCAGGAACTACTGGACAATAGTCTCAATTTTCCTCGGTATGGTATAATGTGTTATAGGAAAGCTAGAATTATTGTAGTCATTTTGCTATCTCATTGAAAGAATCTAGAGTTTTGGGGGGCCACGAGAGATGGGTGCCTAAAAATGTAGCTAGATTTGGTTCCCTCGGAAATAACTCCTATCGTTTTGCCCAGATTTGAAAAGTACTCTTTATTCTTTAATTCAATTTGAGGTTTTCATTCTTTCTGTTACCTTTGTCTTCTATAATCAAAAGAATCTAAACACAAAGACTTGGATCACACTGAAGATTTTATATCTCACCTAAATAACAGGGCTTTAGAGTTCAGATACTGAAAAAAAAGTTATGCTAAGAAACAAGCAAAGTAATAGGTAATTAGAGGAGGGAAATTAGAAAAATCATCATGACAAAAGTAGGCTTCAATTAATCTGGATTGTTTTTGAATAAGATGCTAAGATCAATTAATCAATTGATAGTTAATAGTTAATCAAGTTGATCCCCAGTATGTAAAGATGAATATATGGGAGATCCAAGAAATAAATCAAGTCTTATAACTTTGTGAAACTGAATGGCTGCCACTTTATCAGTATTGCCTTGTTAACTTGTATATTTGTTAGGATCCCCGCTCAAGTAATGGAAGCTAAGAAGCTTTAACTCAAGAAGGGGATTTATTTAATGGACACTGGAATATCAAGATAATCCAAGAACAGATAGGCAGCTCAACCTCAGGAACAAATTAGAACCAGGAACCTATTAGGATTCTGCTCTATTATCTTTACATCTCTCTGCATGTCTGCTGCCTTCTCTTTCTCTAAGCAAAATACTGTCCTCTGTCTCTCTCTCCTTTGCTCCTAATTCCAAATCCTTGGGAAGGAGATTGTAATTGACCTAGCTTAGGTCTGGAACCCAATCTGCAATATGTAACTGATGCCATGGAATGGAGTCATAGTATATGAACATATACAGAAAATTCAAGGAGTTGGAATTATGGTACTTCCCTGAAAAGAAGGAGAGTTAAGTCAACCCAATTGGTGCCCACAGTTGTTTAAGGGAACCATACACTATAGCACTACAATGTTATGGGACTCTTTTTCTGTCTCTTTCTATACTATAATATCAGATTATTGGCTTTTACATCCACTGTTACTATGCAGCTTTTCAATCTTGTTGCTCTAGCAAAAGAAATAAGAGACACATTTTGTCTGTGTTTTTGTCTGGTTTAATGCTGGGATGTAAGCTTGGAGTCACCACTCTCTGAGGTGACATGTAAGCATCTCCAACACAGCAACTGTTTATTGACCACAACCACAAAGGAGCACAAAACTCATCATTCCTAGACTTGTCAGGTATTAGCAGACTACATTTTTATATAACTCATTTCCCAAAAGCTTACCATTGTATTTCTCTCCATAGCATTGTCCTATTAAACAAAGATTATTGCATTAAATATGTATTATATACTGCAACAAAGCTTAAAAAAATGATTTTCTTCATTTTCAATTGGCCTTTCCTCTTAATTTCAAGCTCAACTTCTTGATACATTCTCCCATTTATTTATTCAAAATATTTAGTGCACAATCCACATAAGGTGATTTCTCCCTCCGCTTCTTTTACAAGGTGAAGTTCTAAGTACAACTTCGTTGACTTGATTTTATTCTTCATGCAACTTTGTTATTCATTCTACTGCTCAAAAATGAAAATTATACAATTTGCTGCAAAACTAAATCTTCACAAATTGTTTGTTCAAGCCCCAGCAATTCTTAATGATCAAATCATGAACACCAGGAAATAGGAGTCTAAAATAGAAATGCTGACAAGCACTTAAATATAACACATTGAATGATGCTGCCATAATGCACTATATTAGATGTACTCCTCAGAGCTTATTGCCAGTGGTGAGTCTATAAATTCCTGAATTAAACCTCAACTGCTCACAGCTTATACTTTTAAATTAGATTTCCTACTTTAGTCTCTCCTTAGAGAAATCTGAGCTGCAGAAGCAAGTATACATAGGCAAATACAAATAGAATAAACTAAACTACTTATATCAGATCTAAAATGCATTTCTAGCATGTTGCTATTCTAGAAAATGGTGTGTTCAGCTCACAACATATGTGTTTAGGCATATTGTATTAAATAGCTGTGGCCATTTCCAATAAATAAAGGAAGAGCAGAGGGAGGACTGACAAATAGCATCCTCTGAAATGAAAACTAGATGATTTAGAAATTTTGGATAGCATTGGTTAGTTTTAAAATATTTTGTTCAGTATTTTTAATAAATTCAGATTTTTCCTACTATTTAAGATGTGAAATAATGACAGCCTTTCTCATTTTGTATTCATATTGGTAGCAAATTTCACCCATAGATATATCGGAATCAATTTGGTTTTAGATATTTTACAGTTTTTTTAAAAATTATTTATTTATTTATTTATTGTATTAGACTTTAAATTGTAGGGTACATGTGCACAACGTGCAGGTTTGTTACATATGTATACATATGCCATGTTGGTGTACTGCACCCATTAACTCATAATTTACATTAGGTATCTCTCCTAATGCTATCCCTCCCCCCACCCCACCCCATGACAGGCCCCGGTGTGTGATGTTCCCCACTCTGTGTCCAAGTGTTCTCATTGTTCAATTTCCACCTATGAGTGAGAACATACCGTGTTTGGTCTTCTGTCCTTGCGATACTTTGCTCAGAATGATGGTTTCCAGCTTCATCCATGTCCCTACAAAGGACATGAACTCATCCTTTTTTATGGCTGCATAGTATTCCATGGTGTATATGTGCCACATTTTCTTAATCCAGTCTGTCACTGATGGACATTTGGGTTGGTTCCACGTCTTTGCTATTGTAAATAGTGCTTCAATAAACATACGTGTGCATGTGTCTTTATAGCAGCATGATTTATAATCCTTTGGGTATATACCCAGTAATGGGATGGCTGGGTCAAATGGTATTCCTAGTTCGAGATCCTTAAGGAATCGCCACACTGTCTTCCACAATGGTTGAACTAGTTTACAGTCCCACCAACAGTGTAAAAGTGTTCCTATTTCTCAAGATCCTCTCCAGCACCTGTTGCTTCCTGACTTTTTAATGATCACCATTCTAACTGGTGTGAGATGGTATCTCACTAGGGTTTGATTTGCATTTCTCTGATGGCCAGTGATGACGAGCATTTTTTCATGTGTCTGTTGGCTGCATAAATGACTTCTTTTGAGAAAGGTCTGTTCATCTCCTTTGCCCACTTTTTGATGGGGTTGTTTGATTTTTTTTCCTGTAAATTTGTTTAAGATTTTTGTAGACTCCGGATATTAGCCCTTCGTCAGATGGGTAGATTGTAAAAATTTTCTCCCATTCTGTAGGTTGCCTGTTCAGTCTGACGGTAGTTTCTTTTGCGATGCAGAAGCTCTTTGGTTGCCATTGCTTTTGGTGTTTTAGTCATGAAGTCCTTGCCCATGCCTATGTCCTGAATGGTATTGCCTAGGTTTTCTTCTAGGGTTTTTACAGTTTTAGGTCTAACATTTAAGTCTTTAATCCATCTTGAATTAATTTTTGTATAAGGTGTAAGGAAGGGATTCAGTTTCAGCTTTCTAGATATGGCTAGCCAGTTTTCCCAGCATCATTTATTAACTAGGGAATCGTTTCCCCATTGCTTGTTTTTGTCAGGTTTGTCAAAGACCAGATGGTTGTAGATGTGTGGTATTATTTCTGAGAGCTCTGTTTCTCTTCCATTGGTCTATATCTCTGTTTTGGTACCAGTACCATGCTGTTTTGGTTACTGTAGCCTTGTAGTATAGTTTGAAGTCAGCTGGCATGATGCCTCCATCTTTGTTCTTTTGGCTTATGATTATCGTGGCAATGCAGGCTCTTTTTGGGTTCCATATGAACTTTAAAGTAGTTTTTTCCAATTCTGTGAAGAAAGTCATTGGTAGCTTGATGGGGATGGCATTGAATCTATAAATTACCTTGGGCAGTATGACCATCTTCACGATATTGATTCTTCCTATCCATGAGCATGGAATGTTCTTCCATTTGTTTGTGTCCCCTTTTATTTCATTGAGCAGTGGTTTTTAGTTCTCCTTGAACAGGTCCTTCACATCCCTTGTAAGTTGGATCCCTAGGTATTTTATTCTCTTTGAAGCAATTGTGAATGGGAATTCATTCATGATTTGGCTCTCTGTTTGTCTGTTATTGGTGTATAAGAATGCTTGTGATTTTTGCACATTGATTTTGTATCCTGAGACTTTGCTGAAGTTGCTTATCAACTTAAGGAGATTTTGGGCTGAGACAATGGGGTTTTCTAAATATACAATCATGTCATCTGCAAACAGGGACAATTTGACTTCCTCTTTTCCTAACTGAACTCCCTTTATTTCTTTCTCCTGCCTGATTGCCCTGCCCAGAACTTCCAACACTGTGTTGAATAGGAGTGGTGAGAGAGGGCATCCCTGTCTTGTGCCAGTTTTCAAAGGGAATGCTTCCAGTTTTTGCTCATTCAGTATGATATTGGCTGTGGGTTTGTCATAAATAGCTCTTATTATTTTGAGATATGTTCCATTAATACCTAGTTTATTGAGAGTTTTTAGCATGAAAGGCTGTTGAATTTTGTTGAAGGTCTTTTCTGCATCTATTGAGATAATGATGTGGTTTTTGTCTTTGGTTCTGTTTATATGATGGATTACATTTATTGATTTGCATATGTTGAACCAGCCTTGCATCCCAGGGATAAAGCCCACTTGATGGTAGTGGATATGCTTTTTGATGTGCTGCTGGATTCGGTTTGCCAGTATTTTATTGAGGATTTTTGCATCAATGTTCATCAGGGATATTGGTTTAAAATTCTCTTTTTTGTTGTGTCTTTGCCAGGCTTTGGTATCAGGATGATGCTGGCCTCATAAAATGAGTTAGGGAAGAGTTCCTCTTTTTCTATTGATTGGAATGTTTCAGAAGGAATGGTACCAGCTCCTCCTTGTACCTCTGGTAGAATTCGGCTGTGAATCCATCTGGTCCTGGACTTTTTTTGGTTGGTAAGTTATTAATTATTGCCTCAATTTCAGAGCCTGTTATTGGTCTATTCAGGGATTCAACTTCTTCCTGATTTAGTCTTGGGAAGGTGTATGTGTCCAGGAATTTGTCCATTTCTTCTAGATTTTCTAGTTTATTTGTGTAGAGGTGTTGTTTATAATATTCTCTGATGGTAGTTTGTATTTCTGTGGGATCGGTGGTGACATCCCCTTTATAATTTTTTATTGCCATCTATTTGGTTCTTCTCTCTTTTCTTCTTTATTAGTCTTGCTAGCGTTCTATCAATTTTGTTGATCGTTTCAAAAAACCAGCTCCTGGATTCATTGATTTTTTGAAGGGTTTTTTGTGTCTCTATCTCCTTCAATTCTGCTCTGGTCTTACTAATTTCTTGCCTTCTGCTAGCTTTTGAATGTGTTTGCTCTTGCTTCTCTAGTTCTTTTAATTGTGATGTTAGGGTGTCAATTTTATATCTTTCCTGCTTTCTCTTATGGGCATTTAGTGCTATAAATTTCCCTCTACACAGTGCTTTAAATGTGTCCCAGAAATTCTGGTATGTCATGTTTTTGTTCTCATTGGTTTCAAAGAACATGTTTATTTCTGCCTTCATTTCGTTATGTACCCAGTAGTCATTCAGGAGCAGGTTGTTCAGTTTCCACGTAGTTGAGCGGTTTTGAGTGAGGTTCTTAATACCGAGTTCTAATTTGATTGCACTGTGGTCTGAGAGACAGTTTGTTATATTACAGATATTTTCTAAGACAGAGTCATTTGGAAAATGTGACTTTCATTTAGTTAGTCTTGACACATGTATAGATAATATTTATTTAGTTAAATGGAGATGGTTAGTTCACATTATTTTTCAGGGATTCTGAATGTGAGGATTGGAGTATATGAAGATCATGAAAAATGTTCTTCCTAGAATCTGTATGATTTATTAAGTTTTTGATGTTCAAATATTTTATAAATTCAGCTGGAATTTCATCTTGAAACTCTACTACAAACTTCAGAAGGTCAAGAATGAACTGCATGGAAAACCATCATTACATTATTCCTGTAAGTCTCTCAGAGAAACATACTTTTTTAATCATTTTTATTTGTGATGGTAAGCAAGTTGTCAATAATCAAAACAAACATTCATGTTGAACACATCAAGATGCATACATAAAAGCCAGGCACAGTGGTTTGTGGCTGTAACCCCAGCACTTTGGGAGTCTGAGGCAGCAGGTGGATCACCTGAGGTCAGGAGTTCGAGACCAGCCTCGCCAACATGGTGAAACCCCATCTCTACTAAAAATACAAAAAATTAGCTGGGTGTGGTGGCACATGCCTGCAATCCCAGCTATTCAAGAGCCTGAGCAAGGAGAATCGCTTGAACCCGGGAGGTGGAGGTTGAAGTGAGCCAAGATAACATCATTGCACGCCAGCCTGGGCAACAAGAGCAAAACTCCATTTCAAAAAAAAAAAAAAAAAAAACTTGACTATTTAGAGAAAATGATTTATTTTATGGTCTAAATATTTTAGAAAAATACAAACAGAATTTATTTGTTTAAGTCATGTCAGCTTTTTCCATAGTAATAAAATCAAAAATATATTTTAACTTGTTTCATTTGCTTTCAAGTAATAGGCTTTTAAAAGTCTTTTAAATAAAAAGACTTTCAATTAAAAACTCAACATGAAATGAGAATGAACCAAATTGAATAAGAAATCACCAAATCAGATAACAATCTTGTTTCCTTAAATTGACTTTTTTTATCAGGCACTTAGATGCTAAAATATAGTTATTAAATATGTTTTGGTATTTTGTTAATTGTAGTAATACTTATGTAGGAGCCAATGCCCAAATAGAAATGTAATCTTCAGAGATAACATTCCCAGTTAGAATGCATCTCTGAGATCTAAAGTTTTTGTGCAAACTTAAAACCTATGCAGCCTTAAATCCAAACCACCATCATCAAGACTGTCCTCTGGAGAACACATCATGGTGTTAAGGAAGGTGCCTCTTTCTTGAATTATTCACTCATTTAATTTAATGGAAAGTTTTAGAGACAGTATTAGATGTGGAGTCATTGAGAACCCACCCATGTGTGGAATAGTTAGTTCAACTGCTGACAGTCTTTCCAAATTTCCTTTTGCAATTTAAGACTTGTCTTCCTTGTTGGAGATAATGTGATTAGGCTAGATCCTTAAATAGAGAGGTAAATTAAAACATTATCACCCAAATTCATCTGTTTGTCATTTCAACTTCTTAATGAAGCTTAAAATAAACAGCATAGTGTTAAACTATATCACCTATTCCTTCTTTTGTATATTTTTGTTAGGACGATGGATTAGAATCTATGCTCGTAAGTTTTTGACTAATAGACACTTACTGATTTAAGTATAAAACCAGTTGCAGGAAATCTCTGGAATTTTACCTATGTGAAATGCCTCCCATAGCCAGAAATTGCACAGTCTCCTAAAGCTAAATGCTGAAAACCAATGGGGTATCCTGCTCCTACTTTTATTTCCCTCATAGAAAGAAAGAAGGTCTGAACTAAAGGGTGCACTTTCATCTCTACTATCCTTTTAGAAAGCTGCTTTAATGAACCTTTTATCCTTTCTGTGTAAATGTAAAACTGCCAGTAATATCTTCAAAATGAAAGGGAAAAAAGTCCTAGTATACAGACATTCCTTATACGCAGGCTCAGGCCTCTTCAGCTTTCTTTTCATATTTTCTTCCTAATCCAACCCATCTATCCCTCTAATTCAGAAGTTAGCAATTTTTTTTTTGTGTGTGTGTGTGTGTGTGTAAATGGTCAGGTGACAAACATTATAGGTTTCATGAACCACGTGGTATCTGTTACAACTATGAAATCTACCACTGTAGCATGACAACAACCATGGACAATACTTAAATAAATGAGAGGAGCTATGTTTCCATAGAACATCATTTACAAAAAAATGGACGGCAGGCTGTTACAATTGGCTACAAGGGAACTTAGCTAAATATCACTAACATTAATGTTTGCAAACTTTCTCTTCCTGCTTCCCATTGAGAGACCTCTGGCATCACACAATTTTTGCTTTTTTTGTTTTTAATAAATCTTAAAGTGGTTTCTCAGATTGTTAAAGGTGAGGTGATTTTATAATAAAAAATAAAGAGGATAATATGATGAGAAATACATCTCAAGATCGGAGGATACATTTTTCACAGTTTAGAGGAGTGGAAGCTGATAGAAAGCAGTAATACTATGGTGCAGGTGTGTGACTGCAAAATAGTGAACATGTTACGTAATAGACTTTTAGTACCTACTCAGAGATAAAACAGCCTACACATCACCCTGACCATGTGATATCACTTGCATTAGTATGCTTTCAGGTGTTAAAATTCAAGAAGAAGTTTATGAGAATGTTTTCCTGGCAATGCTTATGCTGTGTGACCTACTCATAGACACATCTTTTTTGGATATGGGACCCTGGTTTTCTTCTTTAATGGCCATTATATCTTCTCTATCAAATCAACCATATTCTGTGAAGATCTTTGGAGTTGTGCTTTTGTCCTGTAACATAAATTATTTTGAAATTACTTTTGTTTGAATGGACAATTTCTATAGACCAACTAAGACACGACTCTAGGTTAAACACAAGGGTATCATGAGCTCTGGACAAAATTGTGAAGTGAAAGGAGTAAATGAAAGGAATTTGAACTTCATTCTGCATATGAGAGGCCATTTAGTGTGGTGATAAAAGCATGTGATTTGGGACTAGATACATCTATGTTCAAATAAATCTCTGCATTTTCTATCTCCAGGATTGGTCAGGCTGCTTAGGGTCTCCGTAAAAGAGAATAATGATAATCATGTCAGTTAGGTCTAAAGAGGTTAGGCAATTTTCATAAAGGAACTAAATGATAGAGATTGGATTTGAACACTGCCACCCACTCCAGGCCACATCCTCATTAAGAAATCCCTGTCTCTTTATATGTAACTCATCATTTCTGTATGTTTATTCCTAAGGAGGGGTCTTCCTCCTCCTATTCCAACATTATTTCATCTTTGGTAAGTTTGTTCATCAGTCAGAATTCCTACTTGAAAATGTAAGAAGCCACACTCTGGTTAACATCATATGAAAAAGAAATTATTGAAAAGATGGCAGTATGTCACAGAATCAATGAGAAGACTAAAGAAACAGACTAGGAAAACTAGCAAGAGTTGAAATAGACTATGGAAAAAGAACTGCAGCCAAAACCATTCCAAAGGAATAGTAGGTAGGCTGTATGCTGCCCCTGTTGACACCACCACTGTGACTGGTATGGAACTTGGATGAACCACCATCACAAACGGCACAGCATCAGAGGCTGCCTCCGCTGTTCCTTCCAGAATGAATTACAACATCTTTAGTTTTTTTCTGGCATTACTTACCTCATATCCAAAGCCCTGAACAGGAGTATCCAAGCATTTTAGCTAATGCTCACGCATCCTAGGAGCTGGGAGCATTGGTTGGGGTCGTACTTCTCAGCTGTGCTGGAACTCCTCCATCAGGTAGGGTGTCTAGGCAGTAAACATAATAAACAGCCACTTTAGTGGCATGTTCTCCACTAAAGTGCAGTCTCCCTGACAGTAGGTACCAGAGATATCCTGTGGAGCCCTCATTTTCCTATGACTAACTCAGAAGCACTTCCCTTTCCTATTTACATCTATTTTTTTTCTTCTCCATCTTGGGGTGTCTCTCTCCTCCATAGATTATCTTGGAAGAGCATAGATGTGTCCTTCCCAGTCACCAAATCATTACTAATTCCTTTATTGTTTTAGTATTTCAAGATCTTAAATCTGAAAAAAATAAAAAAAATAACAAAATTTTTTTAAAAAGGGATTTTGCAAAGTATCAAGGAGTCTTATAAAGTTCTTTGGGGTACAATTTCTAATCTAAATCCTAATTTTCTTACTAGATTGTATGCAGAAGTCTTTTACATGAGGCAGAAAAGCAATCAGATGAATTGTACTTTAACGCAGAATATATTTACACTTTTACATCTACAATTGCCCTTGTTAGTAGCAATTGACCAATCCTTTTTGAGGTCTTTCTACTATCTCCTGGAGTGCAAGCCCTTCTCCATTTGCTCTTGTTGTTAAAATTTTAGATTGTGGCTGAGAGATCCATATAAATTTTCACCAATAGGAGAGATATGGTAAATTCAGGATAACCCCCCCTCTAGTCTAGCAGTTTCCTGTTCCAAATTATAAGCATTCAGTAAATATTTCATTTGAATTGAAGCAAAATGATCATAATCCCCCTCCCACTGCCATGATGGAACTTCCAGATTATTTACATGTGAGCCTTAGAAAACAGCTTTATTCAGAGTAATGACTGACTCTGGTGAGTGAGAAAAACTTCTCTACTTGTTAGATTTACAGTGGTACCACACATTTTGGTTAGAGAAATGATTACATACATGTCTGCTTTATTTAAATCTAAAATTTAATTAAATAAATATTACTCTCTTTAGTTAAGAATTGTGTTCCATTTGTACAACTTGAATGAATGTCTTAAGAAAATTTTTCTCAGCAGACTGGATTATAATTATATGACAAATAGGAGTTCCCCTCTCTCCCCCAAACTCAAATCACTAGAATAAAACATATTTACAAGTGCTTTTTTTCCTCATAGTTTTCATTGTGTTATTCTTTATCAAACTTTCAGTTTAAGCAGATACAGTGCCATCTGGAAGTTTAAAAAATAAGATAAAGATACATTTAACCGAAATCAATAGAGAAAAAAATGATAGTCACCCATGTTGTTTTATAATTATACTATGGATTTTCCTTCCAATAAATTACTCTAGCAACACATCTAGCAAAAATTTAAATTATCCATGGAGGATTTTACGGATGATCAGTGATGACACTAATATATAGCTTGGCTGAAATGCATTATGCTAAAACAGGAACCCAGTGCTCAAAGGTTAAAAATATAATCAATAACTTGCTGAAAGAAAATGTATTAGAGAGGATCTGCAACAATTTTATGGAGAATAAAAGAGGCAAATATTAAACAAGGCAGATAAAAATAATGTTTGATTTCTGATCTGTGAAAGCATTAAATTGGTATTAGTGAAACTCTATACCATTATCTAAATAGTTGCCTTTGTTTTCCAAATTAAGTCAACCTAGAACACAGTGGTTAAGTAGTAAACTGATATATATCAGTCGCTTATACAATAATTAGGAAAATTCAATTCACAAAGTCAAAATTAGGCAGTTTTGGCTTTTGTCTACTCAAAGCAACCCATTGTGACTCTCTCAAGGGGAAAATTAATCTTACAAATAAATATAACAGAATTCCCATGCTAAATATTCCTTATCTTCTGATTCTCAGGGCACAGTTCTCATTCAGGTTCACATACCTAGAATTTTAAAATTTCAACCTTTGACAGAATGTAAGGCATAAATCCATGTATCGAAAACCAAGCAAATCTGATTATTATCTATCTCTCATATATTTGTCAATTAAAGAAGAGTAGACAAACTGGGAGCATTCGTACATATTTTTTTCCCATCCAAATTCATATATTCCGAAAGGTTACAAAGTAACTTCCTCAGGGCACATTTTATTGAAACACACATAATACATATCAAATTTTATTTTTCTAGTACTACATTAATTTAAAATGTTAAAATGTCTATTTAGTAATCCTTTTGAAATTTTTCTTACAATAACTAGTTAATAGTAACACAAAGACCAAAAACATTTTATCAAACAAAGGGAAGTCAAATTATTATTGTTACTCATTTATAGTTGTGTTTTTCATTGCATTCCAACTCTTCAATAATTTATAATTTTATACTGTTATAATATACCTACTCTTTCTCTTGACCAGAATATTGGATTTGTATAAACTTCATTCCCTTAACTTCACAGACAGCAATGTGTTTGCTTTTACAATATTCTGCCTAATATAGCCATGCAAAGTGTTGAATCTCCAGGCTCAGTTTTGTGTCTCACAGGTTTATGCTACACTTGCCTCATTGCTGAGAAAAATAAAACAAATAAAATGCAGGCTAGCAGCTGGAGCTTGGGGTACTCATTTTCAGTTGAGAGCTGATAATTAGGCTGCATCCGTTCAAGCACATAACTAAAGGTAAGATGGTTCTGCTACAGACAAAACTACTCTGAAGGAATTTCATTTCTAATTATGGGTCCTGATAGAATATATTTGTACCTAATCCATAATGGAATGTAACCTCCTGGGAAATAAAGAAACCAAGATATGAAAATCACATTTTAAATTTAGAAGTTAGGGATAACTCCTGTTTGGAAATGTTTTATAAATATGAAAAAGAGTAATTTGTGAAAAGACAAAAGTCTACAAAAGAAAAGAAACATTTTTCACAAGATCCTGGCTGGGATAGTGGGGTTGTTTATACTGATATACCATGTAGCTGTGTATACAGATATAGAGATATATATCAAAGAAAGAGACATGGACAAAGGCAGAAATTGAGGCCAAGATGGAGAAGTTGAAACTTGTATTCAAAGATATCTGAGCACATGCATATGCTCTGTCCTAAATTCTCCTAGTTAGCTTTCAAATGAAGGTAATTACTTTGAAATCATCATTAAATTTGTCAGGTCACCAAAGCAATGAATTTAAATGCCATGAATTGATAAATTCATTGTTTAAAAACTGTTGACGTTATTCCACGGAAAAAAAAAGTATACACTTAGGTAAAATAGGCTCAGTCTTTTTATTACTGCATCACTTTGTGGTGTAACAAACTCATGCTGACTGAATTTACACATAGTTAATGTTTTGGATGCCGAATAGGACTACCAATGTTCTAGTAACCTAGAAATTTCCCTAGATTCATAAAACATGCCTCTCTTTCCATGTGCATGTAATATAATTCCAAATAAACCAAATAAGTAGAATTACAAATGCATAAAATTGTCTCTAGTCTGAAACACAAAATGGCTACCTTTTAAACCCAGTTACAGAATCAGAGTGGTTGAAATTAGGTTAGGGAGGGTCTGACTACAGGGTCCTCCATTCAGATACTAGATACAATGTTGGTTCTATTTCTTAAAAAATGAATTTGCAATTTTGCTTCTTATTCAATGGTCTAATCCATGGGATGCATTCAAAACTTCCTCATATTCCCTTAATTCAGGTTCCTGTGTTCTCTAATGTGGCATGTAATTGTAGTTATTAGAGAAATACCACCATTACAGAATTTGCCCAACTGAAAAGTTTGCACATCAGTACCACTTAAAATTTGAAATATCTACTGAATTCATTTGTCAGGGTTTCTAGACTGTATCAATATGCTTGACTCAAAATGTAATTCAGTGGTGTTCAAACGATTACAAGGGCTGCTTAATGGGGTTGTATCTCTAAAGAAATTTTTTGTTGCCTGATTTGAAAAACTCATTGCATGTGACATTCCCCACCCTGTGTCCAAGTGTTCTCATTGTTCAATTCCCACCTAAGAGTGAGAACATGCGGTGTTTTGGTTTTCTGTCCCTGTGATAGTTTGCGGGGCCTGTCGTGGGGAGGGATAGCGTTAGGAGATATACCTAATGTAAATGACAACTTAATGGGAGCAGTACACCAACATGGCACATGTATGCATATGTAACAAACCTGCACGTTGTGCACATGTACCCTAGAACTTAAAGTATAATAATAATAATAAAGAAAAACTCATTGCAATATTTCTCAAATTCTTGAGATTCAAAGAAATACATATTCTTGTGAGAGGCTCAACAACAAAAAAAATTCAATGTGGAAATATATTTTTCAAACCCTCTGAACTTATTTTTCTTCTTAGAGAATCAAAATACACATTTGAGTAATAAAGAGTCTGAGGAATCCTGATCAAAAGAAAGCTATTTATATTTGTTAACTTTTGTTTTTCGCAGCATTTCTTAAAAACATATTTGACTAGAGAGCCAACGCAAGACTTTTAGTATCAAATATTTTCACATGCAACAACCTATTTATCTGAAGAACACTTTGAAAATGCTTGCTTATTGAAACGTACAGTTTTACTGCACACAAGGTAATAACAATTACTTAATTGCAACTCCTTAATGCTTAAATTTAATTTCACATCTTGTAATCTCTGATACAAGTTTGTAACCTGGGTTCATGGGCTGTATGGAGTTAATAAGCTCTTGAAAACTGTATGTAAAAACGTGGGTATATTCATATTTCTCTAGGAGAGACTAAATAACCTTCATCTGATTATAAAAAGTCAATGACTAAAACATTAGGTGTCCTTAATCTGTTAAAGGCTAAACATCTATTTCAAAAGTAAGAATTTTTAAAATGCATTAATAAATATTTTAAGTGCTTATGAGTGGAAACAAAGGTGCATATAGTCAACTCCATCCTGAATAGGTGATATTATGAACAGAAAGTAAGTTTCACATCAATCATACATATGCATTGTGGAAAACAGCAGCAATTGCACCTGCTTCTTAGCTTCTGATATCACCTCAGTTTATGCTTCAGAATAACTCTGACATCTTTACTGAATCACTCTTGTTTTCCTACTGTGACTAATTCTCTTCCACCATGTTACACCGAAAAAATGTATTTTCTATGTTTATCATGGTAGCGTTCAAGGAATTGCCTTTTTCCAGAATTGAGTTGAGGAGGATGACTCTTGCCAGTTTATAAATTAATTGTTCATGAAGAGGTCAATTAAAAAAAGGTAAGTTTTTATTGTGGTTAAAAAAAAAAAAAAAAAACCACTGAGTATCTCCAGTGTTTTATTCTCATAAAAATTGATACAAAGTTCAAGTGATGGAAAAGAATAAGATTATAATCTGAAAATGAAAACTAGGATCCCTACAGGGTTCTTCATCTTACATACTTTAAAGAAATCCTATTCAAAGAGCAGACAGAAAGTTTTATAAAATTTCTTGATTTCTTTTTTATAACTTGTTAGAAAGCAGCCAAGTGCCTTTGGGGGTATAATAATTAAGTTGTTCTGATTGGATTGCAACAAACTGCTATTTTTTTGGAAATAAGATGACATTCTTTTAAAATTTAACAGAGATATTGGATGCCTACAGGAAACTGGAGTATCTGTTATATAGGTAAAAGGCATAGAAGTTAGTTGATGAGGAAAAATGAAACAGAGTGAGAAAATTATGGATAAGAAGAAGTTAAAATTGAAATATTTTGTATTTATTTGACCAGACGAGTGGGAGTTAAAATTGAGTATTGTCACTGTTCAGGAAAAACTGAAACTGTTCACATGATTACTCCCAGCTACTTACAGAAATGATTTTCCTCCTGTAATATGCTAATAGCACTATTATAATAATATATTTTAATTTAATACATGATAATTTTTTATCATGTCTTCATTTTCTTTGGCTAGACTGTAAAAGGAGAAATGTCAGTTAATAGCATTCACTTTTTATTTTATAAAATAAATACGCATTTATTGTTTTAAGTATGCAATTATTGTTTTATAGAGTTTGGGAGAAAGTTATTTGTTAAAATCCAGATGAGATGTTTAAGAGGCAAATTTACTTATTTGGTACTTACTTGATTTGAAATTCAAGTTCTTCCCCCACCCGCCCCCCCCTCCCCCGGTCAGAAAGCAGTCAAGTGCCTTTGGGGGTATAACGATTAATTTGTTCTGATTGGATTGCAACAAACTACTATTTTTTTGGAAATAAGATGACATTCTTTTAAAACTAACAAACATACAAATGGGGAGAGGGATTAAAAATGTTTAGATTAACCGAGCATAGTAGCAAGCACCTGTAGTCCCAGCTACTTGGGAGGTTGAGGTAGGAGAATCACCTAAGCTTGGGAAGTTGAGGCTGCAGTGAGCAGTGATCACTCCACTGCAGTCCAGCCTGGGCGACAAAATGAGACCCTGTCTCAAAACAACACCACCACCAAAAAGGTTATATGACTACTAAGGAGATTATAAGTGTTTGTTCTAGAAAGAATGAAAAAAGCCTATCCTATCTAGACCCCAAATAATTAAGGCTAGAGTAATAATAAATAAGCACATAGTAAAATATGTGTTTTCTTAAATAAAGTATTTCAGATGCCCAGAACATTAAGATCTTATTACAGCATAGCTTATACACACATGAACACACATACACACACAAATAACAGTTTTGGTTTTTATTTAATCCAAATGTAGTATTCTACCCACTGAAATTCAGATACAGTGACATTCTAAATGTTAAATAACTATGAATTCATGACCCAATAAAAATTGCAAACAATACTCAAATTTTTTCTACTGAGAATTTGGTGTGCCGTTAATGAGACTCTAATTCTTATTTATTTTGGCAATTCCCTCTTGAAGTTACTGAGACATTTTTAAACACTCAAAGCACATAATACATAACACAACATGTCCATTTATCCTACAATGTCATTAGAACAGAATCTGAGATTGATAAACTTAAGAAAAATTAAGGTTAATTGGGCATTAAGGGATAAATATAGATAGTCTAGTCAAATAAGTCTAGAAATTCTGAGGTTGAGATTAATTTTAACATACAGTAGTAAACCTACAAGAGTTTATCTGTACTAATAATGCTTTTCACACTACAAACTCTGGATGTCAATGCTCAGATTTCAAATGTGAAAGGAACTAGGAAATTGTCAAAAAATAAGAACAAGTATAAATTGATTTATTAGCATTTGCTAATGTTATTTTATAAAATGCAAATGTATTTCTCCAATCACAACAAATAAAATACCCTCTACACTAAGTATTTAAAACACATAAAGTAGGCTATTTTAAAACTCTAATTAATTTTTTTTATTTTAATGCTTTTATCCTTCCTGTTGGGATGAGATTCATGAGTAGACAAAGACATTAGATGCCTACAGGAAACTGGAGTATCTGTTATATAGGTAAAAGGCATAGATGTTAGCTGATGAGGAAAAATGAAACAGAGAATAAGAAAATTATGGATTAAAAGAAGTTAAAACTGAAATATTTTGTATTTATTTGACCAGACGAGTGGGAGTTAAATTGAGTATTGTTAATGCTCAGGAAAAACTGAAACTGTTCACATGATTACTCCCAGCTACTTACAGAAATGGTTTTCCTCCTGTAATATGCTAATAGCACTATTATAATAACATATTTTAAAAGATGGAAATAAAAGAAGCATTAGTTGAAAGCTAAGCCTTCTTATGTTCTCACAGCTTCACTTTGGAGTAAATCTGGGGAGACATTCTGAAGGAGGTTGTTCCATTCTAAAAGAATGGTAAGGTAAGGGTCCAGTTTCATTATTCTTCATATGGCTAGCCAGTTATCCCAGCACAATTTATTGAATGGGATGTGTCCCTCCCCTATTGCTTGTTTCTGTTGTCCTTGTCAAAGATTAGATGGTTGTAGGTGTGCAGCTTTATATCTGAGTTTTCCATGCCATCCCATAGGTCTCTTTCACCATATACAAAAATTTACTCAAGATGTATTAAACATTCAAATATAAGACATAAAACTATCAATATAAAAATCCTAGAAGAAAACCTAGGAAATACCCTTTTCAACATCAGACTTGGCCAAGAAATTTTGACTAAGTCTCCAAAAGCAATTGCAACAAAAACAAAAATTGGACAAGTGGGACCTAATTAAACTAAAGGGCTTCTGCACAGCAAAAGAAACTGCCAACAGAGTAAACAGACAATCTACAAAATGGGAGAAAATACTTGCAAACTATGCATCTGACAAATGTCTAATATCCAGAATCTATAAGGAACTTAAACAATTGAAAAAGTGGAAAACAAGTAACTCCATCAAAAATGGGGCAAAGGACATAAACAGACACTTCTTTAAAGAAGACATACGTGCAGCCAACAAACGTATGAAAAATGCTCCAGATCACTAACCACCAGAGAAACGCAAACCAAAACCACAATGAGATACCACCTAACTCTAATAAGAATGGTTATTATTAAAAAGTCAGAAAACATCAGATGCTGGCAAGGTGCAGAGAAAAGGAAATGCTTGTACACTGTTGGTTGCGAATGTAAATTAGTTTAGCCACTGCTGAAAGCAGTTTGGAGATTTTTCAAAGAACTTAAAATAGAGCTACTATTCAACTCAGCGATCCCAATACTGGGCATATACTCAAATGAAAATAGATCATTATACCAAAAAGGCACATGCACTCATGTTTATCACAGCACTATTCACAATAACAAAGACATGAAATCAACCTAGGTGCCTATCAGTGGCGGACTGAATTTTAAAAAAATCTCGGTACATATGTACCATGGAATACTGCACAGTTATAAAAAATAAAAACAAAAACATGTCCTTTGCAGCATTGTGGTTGCAGCTGGAAGCCATAATCCTAAGCAAATTAATGCAAGAGCAAAAAACCAAATACTGCATGTTCTCATTTATAAGTAAGAGCTAAACACTGAGCACACGTGGACATACTCATGGGAACAACAGATGCTGCAGCTACTAGAGAGGGGAGGGGAGGGAAGGAATGGCATGATTGAAAAACTATTTATTGGGTACTATGCTCGCCACTTGGGTGATGGGATCTTTACCCCAAACCTCAGCATCATACAATATACTCATATAACAAACTTGCACAGGTACTCCCTCTATCTAGAATAAAAGTTGTAATTTTAATAAATAAATAAAAGTATTAAAAATGGCTAAAGATAGATGGCAAGAAATTTAAATGGAAGTTGAAAGAATCAACTCAAGCTTTCAAATTCAAAAGAACTTTTGTGTATCACAGACATGTTATTGCTCCTGCTGAATGGTCATGTCAAGGTAGCTAATAAAAAAGATGTTGTCTTGCTTATTCTATCCACTTTTTGGAAGAAAATTCCAAGACAGACGGCTGAGGCTCATTCTCTTGACTCTTGTATAAACTGTATTAGGGCGGGAGAAATTGTACTAGCCTTCTTTTGTTTTCTGGCTATGACAGAGTTGGGTCCATCCAGAGTGGCGAGCGGCAGTTCAACTGGGAGTCTGCAAGGGAACCCCAGTCATCTCTAAGAGAGTGTTTAAATAGGTATGAACAGTCATTATTGGTCCAATCAATATCAACTCAGGAGTATGGTATTATCAGTAAACAAGGGAGATGGCGGACAAAATTAAATAGCTTCCTAGATCCTTCTAAAAAATAATTTCACATTGTGATTTTATTATTATATTCAAAGTATAGCAACTTCCCAGAATATTAGACACAGCCGCAACAAAGTGTTCCTACAGAAACACATTGTAAAGTATAAACAGGCAAAGATCCTTGGTACTCATGTCACTAGGCATTTTTTCCTTTCATTTTATAATTATAATATCCTTTATGTATAAAGAATTCATTACAAATGCTAGATATAAAAGGTCATAAATCATACTAAGAACTTAAATTGTTGTATTTAGCTGCGATATCCCTTTGATCTGGAGATAGTGTAATAGAGGAAAATTAATGTGGAGAGTCAGATAGAGTGTGTTCAATTTTGAGATCTGCTATTTCAATGGCATTAAATGGCTGAAAGCATTTTGTGTAGATTTAATAGCTAAGCATTTACTATGGGATATTGATTAGTAATAGCAGAAATCATACATTTATTTTCCTGTTGTGACAATTCGAAATAACCACCAGGACTCCACGGCTTGAACTGCCTAAAATAACTGACAACTTTCAAGAGATTCAAGTACTAAAACACTCTTGTTGTGAATTTTTTCAAGTATCTAAATTATATTTAAAAAAATTAGCATCCTGTTTTGTTGCCCCTTGAATTATTCAGAAAATTATGATCATTTACAATTGTCCTTGAGGCCTTATTTATTCTGATTTTACAATTACATACATATAAAGTTACTCAGTGGGATACAAGAACTAATCTTTTGCCCTTTGTCTAATAAAGAGGGTTGGAAAGAGCAGTCATGTCGAATATGTCCAGTAGTCAAACTCAGATGCCTCTCAAGATCGTCACCAATATTCAGAAATAATCATTTTCTGTTTCACATTCTCCCTGAAACTCATTACGCCTAGGTCAGCAAGGCCATGGGTTTCATTCCCAACACTACCAACCATGGCAATATATGCCTACCTACATGTGGTTATAGTCACAGATTGTTTACTATAACTTAAATAAATAACAAGAAATTATATGAAACTGGGATTTCAAAGTGAAAACATTTTTATGTTTATATTTATATTTATAAAATGTATTTATAAAATAAGTTTTATAAATAAACAGAAATAAAATGCTCACTAAATATCTATGACTGATTCGTTGTTATTGCGGATGGTATTGAATCTATTAAAATATGGAACTTTGATTCCAAGCCTATCACAAACCTAAATATTACCTATTCTAGATGCATCATTTATTTTATCTTATGAACAGTTCCTTGGTCATCACAGTTGAAGATTTATATCAGAGTTTACATTTAACATCTCAAAACCAGCAATCTCATTTTAAATATTCTGATTATGCAAAAATTGTTTCATATCACCCTGCTAGTATTTATAAAATTGAATATCCTAAGTAAAAATTTACATGATATATTAGAGGAACATTCAACATATTTAAAATAAATAAGTAATTTCAGCTCATTCTGAGAAACTTTATCCATGTTACAAGGAGCAAATGAATTGTACAATTCTATTTGGCTACGGTAACCAAAGAGACCTGAGAAACACACTCACTATGGAATTATTAAATATTTGGTGAGACCTCAGGGAATTCTGTTTTCACAAGAACTTAATAGAGCTTCTAAAAAAATAGTGAATTGAAAAGTTATTGAGAGTTTGATTCTGGGACTGAGACTTGAAGAAGAAAGGAAATCCAATTTAGCAGGGCATCCCTAAATGGCCAAGAAAAACCCTTCTTCCTCACATCCAGGTTAGACAGAATCAGTGTCGTGTCATGTTACAGCACTAGATAGTTATTAGTGGATGGATACAGCCACAGCTTAGGAAATATTAGTCCCCGCTTACACTGTACTTAACGGCAATCTCTGATTATAGATTTCCAAGGTACATGTGTATTTTCTTTGGGCCAGCTACTCTACTCAGAAGCCCTCAACTAAGTCTCTCAATTTTGGGCATACATTACTTTCCTTGCTCTAGAATCCTTCACTCTAAACTTCTCAGATAATGGTATGACGCCTTCCATTAATATCACACTCAGTGAAACCAGAACTTCTACTTTAGGCTGTAATCTTGTAGCTAAAAGATTGACCTCTCCATCATGTGGAAGTTGAAGAGCTTAAGAGATGTCCCTCAGGCATACAGAGTAAGTGGGCATGATGGTTAATTTTATGAGTCAATTCGACTGGACTAGGAGGTGCCCAGATATTTTGCATGACTTTGGGAGTGTTTCTGGTTTACACTAACATTTCTACTGGTAGACTGAGTAAAGCACATTGTCATCATTGTGGGTGCACCTTATCAAGTACATTGGAAACCTGAATAAAACAAAAAGGTGGAACAAGGGAGAATTCTCTCTCTGTCTCTCTGTCTTCAAGCCAGGACAGCAGTCTTCTCCTGCCTTCCACTTGGACTTGGACTGGAGCTTACACCATCATCTTCCCTGGTTCTCAGTCCTTCAGACTCAGACTAAAACTATACCTTTGGCTCTCCTGAATTTCCAGCTTCCTAACTTCAGATCATGGGACAAGAGCTCTTGATTTTGTCTATCTGAAGAAATTAGACTAACACACTAGGGGAGAAGCAGAAGGAGAGAGACACTCTGGCATACAGTGTTTTGCCACAAATGGTTGTCCTTTAGAAAAATAAAAATGTGAACATTCTCTGAGAAAATCCTGCAAATTGGTTAACCACAAAGGTATTTATAACCTTTCTCCCTTACATCCTTCTACAGAGCATGGAATATTAAAACACCCATCTGCTTATAACTGAGATTGGCCTGGGTTCTACCCCTACAGAAGAAGATATAATTAGAGTTTTCAGTAGACAGCTCTGGCTACTATTGATAGACTATGCATCTTTGGTCCTTTCCCCTTTTCAGCTTTCTTTATACTTGAAAATACAGTACTATGTGCTTCCTTACCCTGAGCATGAGAACGATCCCCTTAGGACAGGGGAGCAGAAAGGTGGAAAGTACATAGGGGCTTGATGACATTATAGAGCCACAACAAAGCATTGCACTTACAGGTCTTGCTGGAAAAAATACATAAATTACTGAGTTATGCCAGCTACTATTAATTAGATTTTTCTGTCACTCACAACCAAAAACATTTCTAACTGATACAACTTCTTATAAATGCAGTCATTTCTATAATTTAACACCTAGGACATCTAATTTACTTTGATAACTATTGCTAAAATTATTAATGTCACCAAAAATAAAATATGATTTAGCATACTGAACCTTTGGCAAGGGCATCTAAACCATGTGATAATTTCACAGAAAAATCAATTTCTGCAATAATCAAATCTATTCAGCAGCCTTAATATGGTTAAGAAACTCAAAGAATAGATCTTGATAGACCAACTGTTGCTTATTGGTGTGAAAGTACAAAACAGCTGAACAACACAATAAAAGTATATAATTTAATGGTATCAAGCACTGTTTGTTGATTTATTCAGAGAACACAAGAAGAGTCAGGTACCAATGCAAAAAGACTACCAAATAATAGAATTGTAAATATAGGCCCATTTCACAGAATATAAAAATTATTTGTCAATAAGAGGATCCTACAATCAAAGATATTATGGTAGCTAGACAAAATATTCATGAAGATCAAACCCCAAGCTGTGTCAAAGTAGTCTTTTTAAAAAGTTGGAATTAAAGTAGAATTTTGAGGAAGTATCTAGGGATATGGATATTATTACTTTATTTCTATTTAAAAGGCAATTTGGAAAAAACCTACTCATGAGTTTAGTGTCCTTTGTATTTGGTATCATTTATTTATATGTAATAATAGTCAGTTCTAAAATGCTGAAAGGTATTTCCTCCACACTTTGGTTTAGGAAATGCATGCTAAATTTTTCCAAACCATTTTTGCTCAAGCAGTCTTTTTGTACAAGGATAATACAAAGGGAAAAATATCATCCTCTCTTCAAGGGTTCTTCCATTTCCAATTGATGAGAACCAATTAAATGAGATTTTCTTCCACATACACAAGAATGTTAGCGTTTTTACTTAGCCAGATGGAGGACTGTTCCTTATTTACCTCCATTGCTAATCTTAAAAGATCTGGTTTTTCTAAGTTCACTCTAATAAGTCCTTGACACAGAAAAGTTAGTTAAAACAAAAATATTTACTTCCATAATAAGTATCCATATTCTGGGATTTATTAGTACAATTCTCTCCATTTTGTGTGTGGGAGGAGGGGAGGAAGACAGCTACAAAAACAAACAGCAAATTCCTGAACCAGTATCCTCATGAATTCATTTTTTAAAGATTTACTGGTTTGTGTGGGCAGGATCAATTTTCTGTCTAAAGAAGACACCTTAGAAATGACTTAGTTTAGGAGATATAATATACCTAATGTAAATGACGAGTTAATGGGTGCAGCACACCAACATGGCACATGTATACATATGTAACAAACCTGCATGTTGTGCACATGTACCCTAGAACTTAAAGTAAAATAATTTAAAAAAAAGAAAATAACAAAGAGATGAGCATCCTGTAAACTATTTGTTACAGAACTTAACCTAGGCATCTGTGCCCTGCGATTAGAAAGCAACCTTTTCTATTTTATGAGGAGATTTGTAGGAAATATTATAGTACCAGAAACTAAGACCGATTGTTCCAGATCATTCACTCTCTTTTGCTATGTGATTTAAAGGAGATATTTCTTACTACAAACTGCTAAAAAGCAATCTAATTCCATCCTGTCCCTGTTCAGTCAAATAAAGTTGAGGATGACAAATTCAAAGCTTATAGGCTAAGGGCCTCTATAGTCTTTTTTGCCCAGTACTCTACAACTTTATAAAAAGCAATAAAATGTACTTGACTTTCAAAAAAAAAAAAAAAAAGAAAGAAAGAAAGAAATGACTTAGCTTTAGCCCATTATTTACATATGAAGGAACTGAAGCTGGGAGAAGTAATGTGATTTGCTCAAAGTTTCCTCCCTGCAGAAGCTAGAACTTGAACATGAGCCTCCTGATGTTTGGACTGGTGCTTTTGTGATAACATGGCTAACTTGGCTCGACTTTGTGATAGCCCAGAAACAAATTGCACTTACATCTTTTTAACACTAGAGTAGCTATACTGAGAATAGTTGCTTGCTCCTTTTCCTTGATCTTAATTTCCCTTTGTGTTTTTGTTTGGTTAGATATGTTAAATCTGTCTTTTTATTTAAGTTTCTCCAAATTGTCTATAAAAAGGAGCATAATACATATATTTTAAAAATAAAATACTTGTAAACTCCCACATATGTGTTTGCAATTTAAAATTTTATAGCAAGGATACATTATCTTTACATAAGGTCACCTAGGATTAATTTAGTGTAGTAAATCCTAGTTTGATCTTCTTAATCAGTAAGTAGTCATTATTTATCAGACTTCTATAAACTAAGATACGCTTATTTTTTAAAATTTGTGCTTTACATCTACACAGTATTTCCATCTTAATGCATTTATTACTTTTCTAAATTAAAGAAAATATTGCAGATTTAAAAATTTACAAGTCTACATCTAGTAAGCCAGGTTAGCTAAAAGTATCTATGCATTTTCAGACACTAAAAAGATGTTGCTATCACCGGTAATTGCCAGAGAGAGAGACAGAGACAGAGAAAAAGAGAGAGACAGAAACAGAACCACTTATTTTTAAATTAGCCATATTTGCCAGTGTGGTCTAAGCGTACCTAACACAAAAATCAAAATCTAAAGTGCTCTTAAATATCAGTATCAACATATTGCCACAAGTGGAAAATTCCATACCTGACCTCATGTAGTGAGTTGCAGTCAAAATACATCAAAATTTTGTTTCATGCACAAAATTATTAAAATATTGTAGAAAATTACCTTGAGGCTATGTGTATGAGGTGTATATGAAAAAGAAATACCTTTTGTGTTTAGACTTGGGTCCTATTCCCAAGATATCACATTAGATATACACACATATTCCAAAATGAAAAAAAAAAAATCCAAAATCCTTAATACCAAGCATTTTGATAAGGAATAGTCAACCTATACTATAAATAATGTCATAAGTGTTTAGGACGTAAGTGGAAATTTGGGAAAAAAGGACATAAGGACACAATGACAAAGGATCAGCTGCCTGAAATGATGAACTTTTTGTATCATACATCAGCCAAGTAATAACAAAACAGACTAATATTTGAACCTGGGTGTTGAAACAGCACTTGGGAACAGCCTTAACACTGAGCACTCATGCTGTCATAGGAAACAGAGCAATCACAACTAGAGGCAATCTCTTGACATCCATTTAACCTCATGCTATTGGCAAAGGAGGACTTGACAAATTTAGAAAGAAGCAATAAAATCCACTGAAGCAGCTAAATTATCTGCTAAGAGACACTGGAAACTACATAAAATGAGGTTATAAAAAGGAAATGCATTCCAAATCACCTTGCAGCAGTTTGAAATAAACAATTTTTGCAAAGTTCCCCTGTATTATCTATCCTTACATTTTCAGCATGCCATTCTTCAGATCCTAAGGCTAGTGTTTGGCTTTCGTAGTCTACACGCTCTTTTAAACTTTTTTTTTTTTTTTTTGCCTCTACATATAAATTTATTTCTTTCTCAAAAAGATCGTTTTCGTGCTGATTTAGAACCTTGACTTTCAGAATATAAGATATTAAAACAAATTTTTATAGTGAATCACATTGAGTCAAATTTTGATTGCTCTCTTTATAGTGAAGAATTTAAAATGGTGCTTTGATATTATGATGATTCATATCTAGTTGTCTAATAAATGGAGACAAATAGACTGATATATTAGCTGTCTGCTATAAAAATAAACTCCAAAATAAACTCAGGGATGTAATACAATAGTATTTAGTTCTCGCTGCCCTAGATCATTCCACATGTTCATTCAGAAACTCAGGTTCCCATCTTGTTCCTCTGTCTTTTTGAAGGGTCTTGAAATATTCTGTTAAATTAATAGATGGAGAAAGAGACTACTGGAAACACATACATCTATACTCACTTCTTAGCCATTTCTGAAGGGTCTAAAAGTAACATACATCACTTCCCCTCACATTCCATTGGCAGGAACTAATCATATGTCTCCACTTAGACTTAAGGTGGCTGGGTGGGAGCTGAAAATATACAGTTTTGGGCTGGCTAGCCACTTCCTAGGGCAAAAGTACTTAATGGAAAGGGGTCACAAATATTAAATAGCTAATAATTACTCCATACATAATAATTTTATAAGGAAATATTTATTTTAACTTTATTAAATATCTGTTTCATGGCCTTCCCTAAATTCATATCTGGTTCAACTGTGGTTTCCCCAGTAATCCAAAGAATTTAAACCTACACCAGTATTAATGACAACAGCTTTCCTAAGGCCAAGATAGCCTCCTCACAGATCACAATACTTTTCCTTTTAGATGTTCTCTGTGCTCTGCATTATCTCTATTTGGGCAGCTTAAACTTGTCTTTTGTGAATTCCACTTTTCCTTAAATCTGACCTTCTGTTTGCAGTATTCTTGAACCTCTCTAGTTTACATCAATCCATCATTTCTCTCTTTAATATTATTTTACACCTAACTTTTATCTTCTTTCACTACAGATTTGTTTCCATGATCATATTACTAATTTATGGTCAGTGAAAATTACTACTTATATCTCCTATTAGCCTTTCAATTTTCTGGCAGTGTGGATGATACATTAGTATACTAAGTCAATGCATTCATAGGTGAATTGAATGAATGAATTTAATAAAAAAAATGAAGAAATAAAGACAGTTCTAACAGCTTAACAGTTAAAAAAAATCTATAAAATTATTTCTGAACAGCATGTTGAATTTAATAAAGAGAAATATACACACATATTCATATACATTTATAATAATTTCCTGCCAAGCCAAGTGACTTAAACAGTACAGACCTGATTTTTAATTGTAATCACCTTGAGTGCTGGCTGGATTTATGAATATGTGTGTGTGATGTAGTTTGAGTATCTGTCCACTCCAAATCTCATGTTGACATATGATCCCCAGTGTTGGAAGTCGGGCCTGATGGGAGGTGTTTGGGTCATGGGGGCAGACCACTCATGAATGACTTAGTGCCCTCCTTCCAGTAATTAGTCCAAGAGAGATCTGGTCATTAAAGAGACTCAGATTCCCTCTCTCTCTCTCTGTCTCCCTCCCTCTCTTAACCAGTGACACACCTGCTACCCCTTTGCCTTCCACCATGAGTGAAAGCTTCCTGAGGCCTCACTGGAAGCTAAGCAGATGCTGGTGCCATGCTTGTACATCCTGCAGAACAATGCACCAAATAAAACTCCTTTCTTTATAAATTACCCAATCTCAGTTATTCCTTTACAGCAACACAAAACAGACTAATACAACACATATACGTGTAGGCACATTTAAACTAAAAGTATATGTACAAGTGGGGAAATACATGTTGCTGTTTAAGAGAACACTTTGGGACTTAATAGAATGACATTTTCACGATCAGCTCTAAGCCATGAATGATATAACAAATTTACATTGCTAGAAATAATGTCATCAGTTGCTTTATAGAAATACTGAATTCTAATTTAATGTTATATAATAAAATCAATATTGGTTATATTTTATTATAAAATGTATTCACTCAATTTTCTCTTTCCTGAAGAATTTTTCTACTACTGTATTGAATACCTACTGTATAATAGGGACTTTATATATTTTATACATCCCTGATACACCATAATACTATTAATTGTATTAATTGTAAAAATACAAAAAATTAGCCAGGCGTGGTGGCGGGTGCCTGTAGTCCCAGCTACTGGAGAGGCTGAGGCAGGAGAATGGTGTGAACCTGGGAGGGGGAGGTTGCAGTGAGCCGAGATCGCGCCACTGTACTCCAGCCTGGGCGACTGAGCCAGACTTTGTCTTAAATTTATAATATGTTTATTTTCTGTAGAAGAAAGTTGAAAGCCAGAAACATTTGAAAACTTTATTAAATTTTACAACTGCTAAGTGTAGGGAAAAATTCTCCACAATTCCTTTAGATTTCTATAATCAATGAAAAACGGCTGTGCGCCTGGCGCGGTAGCTCACGCCTGTAATCCCAGCACTTTGGGAGGCCGAGGCGGGTGGATCACAAGGTCAAGAGATCGAGACCATCCTGGAGAACACGGTGAAACCCCGTTTCTACTAAAAATACAAAAAATTAGCCGGGCATGGTAGCGGGCGCCTGTAGTCCCAGCTACTCAAGAGGCTGAGGCGGGAGAATGGTGTGAACCCGGGAGGCGGAGGTTGCAGTGAGCCGAGATCGCGCCACTGCACTGCAGCCTGGGTGACAGAGTCAGACTTTGTCTTTAAAAAAAACAAATAAACAAACAAAAAAAGAACACTGCTTTGTGCTCAGCCCCTAGCCAAGAAAAGGGAGATCCAGCACCTTACTGGACCACTGGGTTTTGGAGACACAATATCCCTAACTGGGGAACTGCTTAGGCCTTTACATCAGTCATCTCAAAAACCAGCATTTTTAGGAAGTCTGAGTTGAAAGCTGTCTAGCAAGCTGTGGCATTCTTTCTATCTTGCAGGCTCCACAGCCCTAATGAGCCCTTTAAGTTCCATGTATCTGTGATTAAGCTGATTATAGTCTCTGAGAAAGGAAGATGCCTCTTTGGGTATTTGTCACCACTCAGAAGCAGCTATCAAGTAAAACACTTTAGAGAGACAGCTATTAGCTTGTTATTGGGTCCTGACCCATATGACCCTTGGGGTTCTTTATTTCAATGTTCCCATTTTAAAGTGGGGCAACTGAAACTCAGCCACTAACAATGTGGGAAAGGTCCAAAAATCCATGTTTGTTACAAGGAAATAGCATATGCAAGAAAACATGTGATTAGGTCCTAGCAACCCTCAACTTTATATGAAATGCAGTAGCAGAGTCTTAGGGGAAGTTTTTTTTTTCTTTCATTTAAAACTTTTAATTTTTAATTTTTGTGGGTACATAGTAGGTATATATATTTATGGGAAATACAGAATATTTTGTTATAGGCATAAATGTGTATATGTGACTATTACTCATTGTACATCTGTGGAAAATTTTATTCCCCTCTCTATAATCTGAAGTACAGCCACTGTACTCTGAATGGCTAGTCCTGGTTCACTGAAATTTTGGCTATGCTGAGATCCAGTGGTTGGCATCTGAGGCTGGGGCCACTCCGTAAAAATAGATCTGGTCACTTTGTTCAGTGGATAAAACTCAAGATCATCTTTATAGCTTTGGCCCATACACCCATTCATAACCCTGTTGGATTTATTTTCTGGCTCTTGGGCTGTTGCCAATGGCCAGTCTATTTTTTTCTCCTGTTTGAAAAATTACTGGACAATTAAATGCAACCCCTTTGGGGCTGCAAACTGTGGAAATAAATTGCTGCTTTTATCAAAGCATCTGGTTCACTCATGCAGATGCTTACTAGAGGGGCCTATTCTCTGAAGAAACCAACTGGAATCAAGCTGCTGAATGAGTCTACGCCAGCCAGATTCCCACCATTGCTACCTGGACCCATCATTGCACTAGAAATGGCATCACATCCGCCATCATAGTCTGTGCACAATGTAAATGACTTTATGTTTCTGATCAGAGTCTATCACTGTATGCCAGACTTTCAAAAGTCAATTCCTTTGGTGGTGAGAAAGACTACATTGAATGGCGTGTTGCCTTCATCCACTCCAGGATGATTCTTTACCAGAATATTTTGACTTTTGATTCAATTTTTTAAAGTGGCATTTTATGATGACTTGAGGGTTTGCATATTCTGAGCTATATTTCCAAATCTCTTATTTACTTTATGTATGACTTCAATAAAATCATTATATTTTGCTGGCTTGATTTCTACATGTATATATAACATTTCTGTAGTGTCCTAAAAAGAAGTGCTGAATACATCAATATTAGTGATGTTGTAAGAGAAAGAAGGAAGCCATTTATATTTTACTAGAATGATGATAATGCATCCTCTAATAACCTCTAAACAGGGTAAATATAAAGAATAAAGTTAAACTAAAGCTGAATATATATTTACCCTATGTTCCAATAATTACATTCTCTGCTATATCTAACATAAGTGACTATAGCTATACATGAGGCGACACATATAAGACTATTCTTTACAACTTTATTTATATTATAAACTGAAAAAAAATTAAAGATAATTAATAGTATTATGGTATATTAGTCTGTTCTCACATTGCTATAAAGACATACCTGAGACTGAGTAATTTATAAAGAAAAGATGATTAATTGGCTCATAGTTCTGTGGGCTGTACAGGCTTCTGCTTCGGGACAGGCCTCAGGAAACTACAATCATGGCAGAAGGTGAAGGGGAAGCAAGCGTGTCTTCACGTGGCCATCAGGAGAGAGAGCAAAAGAGGAAGTGTTACACACTTTCAAACAACCAGATCTCATGAGACCTCACTCACTATCATGAGCAGAGCAAGGGGGAAATCTGCCCCTGTGATCCAATCACCACCCACCATGTCCCTCCCTCAACACATGGTGATTACAATTTGATATGAGATTTGAGTGGGACACAGAGCCAGACCATATCATTCTTCCCCTGACCCCTCCCAAATATCATGTCCTCACATTTCAAAACGTAATCATGCCTTCCCAACAGTCCCCAAAGTCACAACTCAATCCAGCATTAACTCAAAAGTCCAAGTCCAAAATACCATCTGAGACAAGGCAAGTTCCTTCTACATATGAGCCTGTAAAATAAAAAACAAGTTAGTTACTTCCAAGATACAATGGGGGTGCAGGCATTGTGTAAATGCTCCTACTCCAAAGGGGCAATATTGGCCAAAACAAATGGGCTACAGGTGCCACAAAAGTCAGAAATCTAGCAGGGCAGTCAAACTTAAAGCACCAAAATAATCTCCTTTGATTTCATGTCTCACATCCAGGCCACACTAATGCAAGTGTTGGGGTCCTAATGCTGTGGACATCTCTGTTCTTGTGGCTTTGCAGGGTGTAACCCCCAGAGCTGCTTTTATGGGCTGGTGTTGAGTCCCTATAACTTTTCTAAGTACATGGTGTAAGCTGTTGGTGAAGCTACCATTCTGGAGTCCAGAGGACTGTAGCACTCTTCTCACAGCTCCACTGCGCAATGCCAAAGTGGAGACTGTGTGGGGGGACTCCAGCCCGTTTCCCCTCAGCATTGCCCTAGTAGAGGTTCTCCATGAGGGATCTGCCCCTGCAGCAGACTTTTGCCTGGACATCCAGGTGTTTCTATATATCCTCTGAAAGCTAAGCAGAGGCTTGCAAACCTCAACTCTTGCCCTCAGCACACCCACAGTCTTAACACCACTTGGAAGTGGCCAAGGCTTTCAGCTTGTACCTTCTGGAGCAGTGGCCTGAGACATTTCTGGGTCCCTTTTATCCAAAGCTGGAACTGGAACAGCTGGGATGCAGGGTACCATGTCCCAAGGCTGCACAGAGCAGTGGAGCCTTGGGTCCAGCCCACAGAACCATTCTTGCCTCCTAGGCCTGCAGGCCTGTGAAGGAAGGGACTACTGTGAAGGTCTCTTAAATGCCTGGGAGCATCTTCCCCATTGTATTGACTATTAACATTCAGCTCCTCCCTACTTACAGAAATTTCTGCAGTCAGCTTGAATTTCTGCCCTGAAAATGGGTTGTTCTTTTCTACTACATGGCCAACCTGCAAATTTTTCAAATGTTTATAGTCTGCTTCCCTTTCAAATATAAGTTTAAATTTCAGACCATCTCTTTGTTCACACACGTGAGAATATCCTCTTAGAAGCAGCCAGGCCACCTCTTGAACACTGCTGCTTAGAAATTTCTTATGCTAGATACCCTAAATCATGTCTTTCAAGTTCAAAGTTTTGTATATCTCTAAAACAGGAGCATAATGCCACCAGTCTCTTTGCTAAAGCATAGCAAGAGTGACCTTTACACTGGTTCCCAATAAGTTCCTCATGTTCATCCCTGAGATCTCCTTAGCCTTGGACTTCATTGTTCATATCACTATCAGCATTTTGGTCACAACCATTCAATACGTCTCCAAGAAGTTCCAAACTTTCCCTCATCTTCCTTTCTTCTTCTGAGCCTTCCAAACTGTTCCAACCTCTGCCCACTAACCAGTTTCAAAGCTGCTTCTACATTTTCAGGTATCCTTATAGCAATGCCCCCCTCTCTGGTACCAATTTTTCTGTATTAGTCCATTCTCACACTGCTATAAAGACATACCTGAGACTGGGTAATTTATAAAGAAAAGAGGTTTAATTGGATCATGATTCTGTAGGCTGTATAGACTTCTGCTTCTGCGCAGGCCTCAGGAAACTTACAATCATGACTGAAGGCAAAGAGGAAGCAAGCATATCTTCACATGGCCAGCAGGAGAGAGAGTGAAGGAGGAAGTACTACACACTTTCAAACAACCAGATCTCATGAGAACTCAGTCACTATCACAAGAAGAGCAAGGGGGAAATCAACCCCCATTATCCAATCACCTCCTACCATGACCCCCACCCCAACATTGGGAATTACAATTTGAGACGAGATTTGGGTGGGGACACAGAGCCAAGCCATATCATAGAGTTACATAGACATTGTTGTATCCATACAGTACCACAACATACAAAAAAAAAAAAAAGAAAAAAGAAAAAAAGGAATTAAATTAACTATTCCTATATGCAACAACATGGGTGAAACTTATACACTTATTTTGAATGAAGAAGTCAAACAAAATACATTTGATGTGATTTCACATATATATGGAGCTCAAAAAAATCTATTGTGACAGAAATGAAAGTAATGTTTACATTTGTGGGTCAAGGTTAAAAATTAAGACAAGAAATGAGGAGGTATCTGGGCTACATTTCAAGATGTAGACATTACATCTTGACCCAGGTGGTGGTTACATAGCTGTATTCACTTTGCAAAAAATTCATTGGGCTGTATACTTAGGTCTTTGTAAGTATAGGTACTATAGTTAATTTATGCCATATTAAAATATGTATCTTACTATTGTTATCTTATGATTACATGTATCTTATACAATAATAAAAGTTATCCTAAAAATAACCAAGTTAAGATTTATAAACAAGTGATACAATTGGGCCATTATATAAATACATGTGTGTAACAAAGCCCCTTTGTACTTATGAAAGAAAATGTAAGATTGTTGGCAGTTTGAATTATGAAGCACAAACTCCAAATACAGACTTGATGAATGATCCCAGTGCAAGACATTTAAAAAAAAAAAAAAAGCAAATGAAGGATTACTTAAAAGAGGATGAATGTGATTACTATAAAAAAATAAGTTTTTTATATATAGCCTTTTTAGTATTACAGCTTTGGTTCTAAAAGAACCAGTCTTTTATTCAACAAAATAAGAGGATTTAAAAAGTACATTTAGTCAGCTAATTTATAATCCATGCTGTGAGTTCTTAAAATATTTTACAATGATTATTTTCAACACTTAATGAACCACTTTAGGGGCAAGTTAAATTCCAGGCATCCTATTATAGTTCAATCATGTTATTCCACTGCTTGAAATGTTTCACCCTACTTTATTACATAATTTATAAGAATCAACTTTATTTAATATGACAATATTTAAATTCTCCATGAAATCACTTGAATGTATCTTTTCCTGTTTATCACTCACTACTTCCTAATTTGTAGCTGATGTTTTAGCTAATTTCAACATCTCACTGTTCCCTATGCCACCCCCAACTTTTCTCTTTCCTCTATATTTTGTTTGTAGTTTTTCCCTTAAATAACAACAAAAAAAAATCCTCTACATATTCTGTTCAAATCATACCTATTTTCCAAAACCCAAGTGAAACATTCCTTTTCCATGAAGTCGTCTTTGACTTTTGGGAGATACCTGTCTTTCCCATGAATTCCTATGGCATTTCAAAAATTATGTTCCCGCCTTGTAACTTGTTATTACTTAGAGCTTCTGGGTCATCACTCATGCTTTATTATGTGAAGCCTCATTAAGCAGAGGCAAGTCAGGGCCTCCCTTGGGAGCAATGGCTTATTTTAGGGAGAGTTCTCCCCAACTTTCTAAATACAAACAGATTTCTCAATATCTTGTTTATTTTTCCCCAATCATTTCCAATTAATTTCACTGACATCAGAAATTTGAAGGGTAACTGGTCCTTTCTGAAGTCCAAGGCTTTTTAATTAGGCTTTGCAACAAGTACAGTGTTTACTTTCTTAATCCTTATAGACTTGATGTACAAATCTGTTTCACAAGATATTTTTGGTATAGCTTCTTGCAAACAATTGTCAATTTTTAACACATGCATAGAAATATATTATCCTTTTCCTTAATATATGTTTGAAGTTTTGATATACATATATTTAAATAACAATGATATCTGTGATTTCCTAAAGATATTTTATCACGGTTTCCTCTATCCTCAAACCTAATTCAAGTAAGTTATGTTTTAGTCCCACACTGGCCATTATGCTAAATGTGGCCACCTTGATATTTTCCAAAATAAATTACTAATTCTTGTTTTAAAGATGTATCTTTCATACCTGCAGTGAAGCACTATGGAAAAGGCACATCTTACACCACTCAGGGTCCTTCATCATTTTCATCTATCTGCCATGCTCTGTGTCTCTTTTGAAAACCTCCAGTCCTGCCATATAAACCTTCTGTATCCCAGCCACTGCCCCCAAGAAATGCACCACGGCCTCCTAGAGTGGTATTTCAATTCTAGTGAGTAGCCCTGCTAAGCTACCTCCCTTTATCATCTCTCCAAAGACTCCAGTGATTAGCATTTTCTGCATCTTCTTATATTTATCTTAATGTCTCTTTAAGAACAGAGACATAGGAGTTAGATTGTCAAGGCTTAAATCTCATAAGCTGAGAAACCTGAACAAAGTATTTAACTTCTCTGCTTCTCAGTTTCTCCATCTGTGAAATATAGATAATAATAATACCTACTTCAGAGGGTGATTGTAGGGATTAAGATATTTAATGTAGGTAAAGTACTCAGAACTATGACTAGTTAATAGTAGAGGTTATGTAAGGATCAGTTGTTATTATTATTGGTACTATTATTATTGTATCACTTGAATACTAGCAGTGTATTCTGCTAAAGTTCAATTATACACACCTCCACTACCTTGAAAACATCTCCCACAGAGACTCACTCACATTACATAGTTAACAAAAATATACGTAACTAATATAGCAAGTGGATTGGAAGCCTCAGCTTGGAACCCAGATCATTCAAACAACACATGAGAAATCATTGAAATGGATGACTCCAATAAGCTAAAAAGATTGAGAACACTTTAGTCATCAGAATTCATTTTTGGAAAGAAAAATTGATTTTGCTAGGAAAATAAATTAGTAAGTGAGTGCTTGTGGTTGAAAATAAGACCTCAAGGATTGGAGGAGGTAAGGGTTGTTGGACCTAGAATGTACTTTATTTAAGCAGAATAAGATTTCTTCTAACTGAAACAAGGGGAAAAGAGAGGACAGTGTTGTGGGTGTTGACACAGGGTCAGTGTGCTTGCACTCAGCAGTCTGAGTCTTCCTTTCCACCTGCACTACAAACTCTTATAAAAGTTCAATTCCCTTTCTCCCCACCCTACCACACACACAGCTTTGTGCCAGTGAATTTCCATTCTCCTTTACCCAACAAAATGTGAAAAGCCTGGGCTTCTTGTGAAGACCCAACAAGAGTGGATGGCTAAAAAAGCACCAAGACAGAGCTAGAGGGAACCAGGAGTACATAAGCTGCCAGAACTTAGAAAATTATGAAGAAGCTCTGGACTTTCATCAATCAACAAAACTAGCAGACTTAAGTGAAGCAACCTAAATTTCAAAGGGAAGGATACGTAGGTGATACTGACCTTTAAGGATGTTTATTGAAAAAGAGTATATGTTCCTTTTCTCAATGAATAATATCTAATCCTATACAGTGAATCTCTATGAATTCCCTCCCTATTAACTCTCTTTTTTATTTAATTGGAGATGGGGTCTTGTTCTGCCACCCAGGCAGTCCATATTTTCTTCTGGGCACTGCTCATGGTGAGTTTTGTGGACATAATGACATCAGTACACTGTGGATATGTTCTCTGACTTCTGAGACACTCAACCTAACCCGGATCTTAAGGGCCTTTCTCCAAAGTTTCTAGAACCAAATTTATAAGGATCTCTGTTCTTGACTAAAATTATTATTGTTTTTGAGATGGAGTCTCACTCTGCTGCCCAGGCTGGAGTGCAGTGGTGTGGTCTCAACTCACGGCAACCTCTGCCTTCTGGGGTTCAAGCGATTCTCCTGCTTCAACCTGCCTACTCCTGAGTAGCTGAGATTACAGATGCCCGCCACCACACCCAGCTAATTTTTTGTATTTTTAGTAGACACGGGGTTTCATCATGTTTGCTAAGGTGGTCTCGAACTCCTGACCTCATGATCCACCCGCCTCGGCCTCCCAAAGTGCTAGGATTACAGGTGTGAGCCACCGCACCAGGCCATTCTTAACTAAAATTATAAACTGCTAAAATCAAGAGCTCTCAGTGAGATGTGTTCTGGTCTATAGAATAAGATGTTTCACATTGACATTGAGTAAAGCCAATGTCTTGAAAGAAACAGAGAAAAGGGGACAGGAAAGTCATGATGGCCTGAAAGTCCTGGCCTACCTCCAGTTATTCCTAAGTTTAGCATTCTCTCTGCTTTTCTCTAATTTTAGTGCTTAACTCTCTTGATTCAATTTATACAAGTATTTCAACAGTGGGTCAAACTACATCAAATTGTATATTAAAAACTCATATATTCAGGTAATCTCTGCCAAGTAATTGTTAAACTATTATATAGATACATTTAAAGTATTTCACTCTAAAATTGTAGGTGCTGCTTATTTTCCTAATCTCTACAAATGAGTCTTTTGATAAGTGAATATTTCAAAATAAACATTGCATGAATTTACAAAAGAAAAGGATTCTGTTATAAAAGGTGCCAATCTCTACTATAATAAAAATGTAAATATTTATTCATTTAATGGTTTCAACAAAAACCAGGGTATTTTATATACTGGCCTCTCCCAATGCACGTTTAATAAAATGTACTATTAAAAGATGCTATATAATAGCATGTATAATAGCATTTGTATAAATATATAGATACGTGTGTGTGTGTGTGTATGTGTGTGTGTATATATATATATATATATATATTTTTTTTTTTTTTTTTTACTGGAGGTTTTTTCAGTGCCTTTGATACACTAGTGGAAACCTGAACCTTCAAAATGAACCTGTTGATCACAATGTTTTCCCAAACTTACTATAACATTTCTTTTTCTTTCATCAGATTAGATTATTTTGGGACTAGAGTTGAGACATGCTAATATATACAGTTAAAATATATATTTGTGGGGGAAAAGAATAATATAACAAAGTGGAAGAATATACATCAAAGGTGCATACATTGAGAGGCATTTAGAAGCCTGTAAAACTCAAACTTTCTTATGCATCTAAGAGCCTAACCTGAAATGATAGTAATAATCATAACCATAACCAATCCCACATTTCTTGAGTTACTGCTAAGTGTCAGGCACTGAAAAGTTTTAAAAATTACTTTATTTGATAATTTAGTCATGAAAACAAAACTGTTAGGTGGCATGACTGTTCCTATTTTACTGGGGAGAGAACCTATCCTTATAGTCAAAGAGTTGGGATTCTAGTATGGTTTAGCCACATGAAGAGTTCAAAATGCAAATCACAGTGAAATATCAAGATGTCTTCATTAGAGTTAATTTAGAATTTTTTTTTTTTTTTTTTTTTTTTTTGGTTTTGAAAAAGAAAGTATATTTGAAACAATTTTCTTTAGGAATTACTCTAACATCATACAGTTATCATCCATATGGCTAATGGTATGGTGTGGCTGTGTTCCCACCCAAATCTCATCTTGAATTATAGTTCCCACAATCCCCACGTGTCATGGAAGGGACACAGTGGGAGCTGATTGAATGACAGGGGTGATTATGTCCATGCTGTTCTCGTAATAGTGAGTGAGTTCTCACAAGATCTGATGGTTTTATAAGGCGTTTTCCCCCACTTTGATCTGCACTCCTCCTTGCTGCCACCTTGTGAAGAGGGATGTGTTTGCTTCCATTTATGCCATGATTTTAAGTTTCCTGAGGCCTCTACAACCCTGTAGAACTGTGAGTCAATTAAACCTCTTTCCTTTATAAATCACCCAGTCTTAGGTATGTCTTTATTAGCAGTGTGAGAACGGACTAATATAGCAAATTGGGACTGGTAGAGTGGGATGCTGCTATAAAGATACCCAAAAATGTGGAAGTGACTTTGGAACTGAGTAACAGGCAGATGCTGGAACAGTTTGGAGGGCTCAGAAGAAGACAAAAAGATGTGGGAAAGTTTGGAACTTCCTAGAAACTTGTTGAATAGCTTTGACCAAAATTCTGATAGAGATATGGACAATAAAGTACAGGCTGAGGTGATCTCAGATGGAGATGAGGAAATTGTTGGCAACTGGAGCAAAGGTGACTTTTGCTATGCTTTAGCAAAGAGAATGGCAGCATTTTGTCCTTTCCCTAGACATCTGTGAAACTTTAAACCTGAGAGAGATGATTTAGGGTATCCAGCAGAATAAACTTCTAAGCAGCAAAGCGTTCAAGAGGAAGCAGAGCATACAAGTTTGGAAAATTTGCAGCCTGACAATAGAATAGAAAAGAAAAACCTATTTTTCTGGGGAGAAATTCAAACCTGCTATGAAATTTGCATAACAAGAAGTGAAATGTTAATTACCAACAATGTAATTGTTTTTTACATGTAATTACCAACAATGTACCAGCAATGGGAAAAATGTCTCCAGGGTATGTCACAGACCTTCATGGAAGCCCCTCCCATCATAAGTCCAAGGCCTAGGAGGAAAAAAAATGGTTTTGTGGGCTGGGCCAACCCTCCTGTGTGCAGCCTAGGAACTTGGTGCCCTGCATCCCAGCTGCTCCAGTCACTGCTAAAAGTGGCCAGGGTACAGCTCAGGCCTTGACTTCAGAGGGTGTAAGCCTCAAGCCTTGGCAGCTTTCCATGGTGTTCAACCTGCAGGCACACAGAAATCAATAATTGAGGTTTGGGGACCTCCACCTAGATAGCAGAGGCTGTATGGAACTCCTGGATGTCCAGGCAGAAGTTTGCTGTAGGAGTGGGCCACTGTGCACCTGGAAAAGCCACAGACACTCAACACCAGTCCATGAAAGCAGACAGGAGGGGGCCTGTACCCTGGAAAGCCACAAGGGCAAAGCTGCCCAAGGCTATGGGAGCTTAACTCTTGCATCAGCATGTCCTGGATATAAGAAATAGAGTTAAAGGAGATCATTATGGAACTTTAAGGTTTAAAGACTATCCTATTGGATTTCGAATTTGCATGGGTCTTATTGACCTCTCTGTTTTGTCCAATTTCTCCCATTTAGTACAGATGTATTCACTCAATGGCTGTACCTTCATTGTATCTAGCAAGTGACTAACTTGCTTTTGATTTTATAGGCTCATACGTGGAAGGGACTTGCCTTGTCTCAGATGAGACTTTGGACTTGGACTTTTGAGTTAATGCTGGAATGAGTTAAGACTTTAGGGCATTGTTGGAGGGCATGATTATGTTTTGAAATGTGAGGACAAGAGATTTGGGAGGGGTCAGTAGAGGAATGATACGGTTTGGCTGTGTCACCATTCAAATCTCATCAAATCTCACCTTGAAATGTAGTTTCCATAATCCCCACGTGTAATGGGAGGGACCCAGTGGGAGGTAACTGAATCATGGCAGCCCATTACCTCCGTGTACCTCCACATGTGATAGTGAGTGAGTTCTCACAAGATCTTATGGTTGTATAACAGCCTTTTCCCCCTTTTCCTCTGTACTTCTCCTTGCTGCTGCCATATGAAGAAGGATGTGTTTGCATCCCCTTCCACCGTGATTACAAGCTTCCTGAGGCCTTCTCATCCCTGTGGAACTGTGAGTCAATTAAACCTCTTTCCTTTATAAATTACACAGTCTCAGGTATATCTTCATTAGTAGTGTGAGAACAGACTAATACAGCTACCTTTACTAAATTCACCTGTAAACAAACTCTCATGTAAATGCTATGGACTTCCACTCATAAGGGAGAATGACTGACAGACACCTGCTTTTCTACTGTAAACAATTTAAAAACTGAACCAAATATATGAACATAAAAAATCTTTTTGTTCAGTTATTGGACCAAAAAAAAAAAAAAAACCCAGACTCTGATCCTTGAACTTATGTAAACAAAGGAGGTGAGAAGCATTCTCACCCTGGCCACCTTCTTAGGAACATTTTCCACCCTGACTTAGGAGGTAGAACTCAAGCAGCAAGATGCAGTCTTGTTGAGTCGAGGAGGAAGAAAACAGAATGTATTAAGTTTATTTTAGAATTTTTTATTTGTTTGCTGCATATTTTCCACAGAATACTTTTATGAGAGAAGTGTGTATTAGTTTCTATAAGAGAGTACCTTGAAGGCAGCATCTTTGCAAAAGCAGGATTACTGAAATGTAAGGAACAAATGAACTCATTAAAAGAAACTAGAACAGAAGCAACGCAAGACTTAGAGTTGAAGTATATGAGTTTAGCGTGTGCCATTCTCTGTCCTCGTGGCTCCTTTGTGAACCATGAAAAAACGTACAGCGCAGGCAATGAGCGAGTCATTGCAGTTACCAGAGATGGAACATTTATTAGGACAAAATTGACAAATGGGATCTAATTAAACTAAAGAAGAAAAGCAAAGAGACTACCATCAAAGAAACTACCATCAAAGAAACTACACAGCAAAGAAACTACCATCAGAGTGAACAGGCAACCTACAGAATGGGAGAAAATTTTTGCAATCTACTCATCTGACAAAGGGCTAATATCCAGAACCTATAAAGAACCCAATCAAATTTACAAGAAACAAACAAACAACCCCATCAAAAAGTGGGCAAAGGATATGAACAGATACTTCTCAAAAGAAGACATTTATGCAGCCAACAGACCCATGAAAAAATGCTCCTCATCACTCACCATCAGAGAAATGCAAATTAAAACCACAATGAGATACCGTCTCACACCAGTTAGAACGTCAATCATTAAAAAATCAGGAAACAACAGGTGCTGGAGAGGATGTGGAGAAATAGGAACACTTTTACACTGTTGGTGGCACTGTAAACTAGTTCAACCATTGTGGAAGACAGTGTGGCGATTTATCAAGGATCTAGAACTAGAAATAACATTTGACCCAGCCATCCCATTACTGGGGATATACCCAAAGGATTATAAATCATGCTGCTATAAAGACACATGCACACATATGTTTATTGTGGCACTATTCACAATAGCAAAGACTTGGAACCAACCCAAATGTCCATCAGTGACAGACTGGATTAAGAAAATGTGGCACATATACACCATGGAATACCATGCGGCCATAAAAAAGGATGAGTTAGTGTCCTTTGTAGGGACATGGATGCAGCTGGAAATCATCATTCTCAGGAAACTATTGCAAGAACAGAAAACCAAACACCGCATGTTCTCACTCATAGGTGGGAATTGAACAATGAGATCACTTGGACACAGGAAGGGGAACATCACACACCGGGACCTATTGTGGGGAGGGGGAAGGGGGGAAGGATAGCATTAGGAGATATACCTAATATAAATGATAAGTTAATGGGTGCAGCACACCAACATGGCACATGTATACATATGTAACAAACCTGCACATTGTGCACATGTACCCTAGAACTTAAAGTGTAATAATAAAAAATAAAAATAAATAAATAAATAAATAAATAATAATAAAAAGATATGTATCAGAACAGCACAGAGCTTTGCTTAGAAAAAATACAGGTGCTGGGAGGCCTGGGTTCAAAATGAGGACACAGTCATTTATTTGAGAACCTAGTTAGAAGGAGGAAGACATGCCAAAGACGACTTTTTCTGACTTTATGATTTCTTGAGATTAACTTCACTAATTATGGTAAAAATCAATGGGAGAAAAGTGAGGACTCTGAAGTCACAAATCAATCATTACAAATCTTTTTTTATTCCCCCACCTCACAGAGGAGTTCCCTGGCTGTACAGTGCTCACAGCGGGACTGCGTCTACAGAAAGTTGTAATAAATTCTCTTTGATTTGAATACAACTAAATCAAATGGATGTGAGTTGAATTGATTTGAATCAAATTAGATGAACCCAAACTGCAAGAGAAACAATTTCTAATTTAGACAATTTGAAAAAGAGTCTAGAAAATTACCTAGTCTAATATCCTCTGATGAGAGATGAAGATTACAACACATTTTAAATGAAATTCAAGAGCATGCACACCTAATTGGTGGCACACATAGGACCAAGTTCTAGTTTTCTAACTTTCTACCCAATCTTACCTTCACTATGCCACACTATATAAGACCTTTGCAAATATAGATAATAATAATAATTTAAAAAGTGAGTGAAGAGGAAAATAATTTTTACATCTATAACTAAGGGTTGCAGAGATATGTTGGATGAATAATAGATTGTGAAGACTAAAAGCCACAATTCTGTAATATGGCTTTAACTTTCAAAGAAGAGTTGATTTAGACAGTCTAGTTGGACATGCTTTTACAATCTGAGGAAAATTATGCTGATGTTATGAATAAACATATAGATGTATTAAAATAAAATGAATTAGATAATGACATCATTGTAATTTATTGAATTATCATAATTTCTATTACTAGTGACAAATTTTTACACAATGAACTATGATGAAATCAGCCATAATAATTTAACTAAATTCATCATCTTCACTATTTAGATTCAACACTGGCTGCCTTAAAATCAATCAAGATAATGTAAAAACAATATTGAATGTGAAAATATTAGTTTGTGATAACAATAGGCAATATCTAAAATTTGCAGTGGCACAGATTAAATGTTCTTAATAGTTTGAGAAGAGATTATGACTTTAAAAGTTAATCTGTCTTTCTACTACTCCAGTTTGATGCCTTAGAAACATTTTATGAAGCAAAGTTTTTAGATTTTGTAACTCAGAAAAGGCCTATTTATATTTAAGTAGTTCTCTGAGAAGATATCAAATTTTACAACATTTCTTGTAACCATTGGGTGGATATTTCTTCATGCAGGTATTATATGTAAGGAATATTTGTACAGGAGATTTAATAAAGACAGTATTTGCAAAAAGTAATTACTTGTCAGGCTTCAGTGATTCCTAATCTGTCCACAGTGGGGCAGCACTCTACAGGAAAACTAAAACCATATCCTAAACAAAATTCTACATGTACTGCAAGTGGTAACACAAATCATCAGTTTGTGTCAGGTGGGGAGAGGGAGAGTTAAACATCTAGATATAACTAACTTATACTAAAATAGTTAACGCAACATAGTGCCCTCATAATTGGACTTTAAAAAATCACAACAGGACCCAAGAAATATTTCTATATTTTAAATGTGTTTTGTTTTTGTCTTCTTCCCAACCGAATGTCTTTTATCATAAATGTGAAACTTTAAACATTTTGCACCTGATTTAAACAACACCTGTCACTTCTTATTGGCAAACAAATTTGATAATCAATATAAAGAAATTATAGAAAATCCTAATCAATAATATTATCAAATAATGGGGAGAAAAAAAGTTGTTTAAAATTTTTCTTGGGTGTTTAAAACTTTTCAAAATGTATTTGCTTTTTAATGATGTATATTTGTGTAATTGTTCTTGATAACAAAATTTTGGAAATAAAAGTATCACCCATTATAAATATCATAGACAAATCTTAGCATGCCATTGAATCAAGTATCTTCAAACATATAAAAGCCCTTTGCTGTACTGTAAGATATAAATAAGGAGCCCAAATCAAATTCAGGAATAACTTCTTTCAGAGGAAAGTCTATTCCCTATAATAATAAATAATATTATTTACTATTTTATTTAAATATATATAATATTATACATATATGGTGAGGGAGAGAAATCGAGTTTACCAAGTACTTAGTGCTTCCTAAGCATGAGTGTTCTCTGTATTGGCTACACTACTTGACTTTCTCACCAGCAGTGTACAAGGTTTCCTTCGTTTCCCTTTTCTCCACATTCTTGCCAGCACTTGTTATCTTAGGTTCCACAAAAATTTAAAAACAGAATTACCATACGATCCAGCAATTGCACTTCTAGGTATATACTCAAAGGAATTGAAATCAGTATCCCAAAGAGATACCTGCCCTCCCAGTCATTGCACCACTATTTATAGTATTCAAAAAGTAGAAGTAGCCTAAATGTTCATGGATGGATGAATGGATACAGAAAACATGATATATACGTACAATTGGATATTATTTGTCATTAAAAAAGGAAGGAAATATTGCCATTTGCCACAACATAGATGAACATGGAGAATAAAACGCTAGGTGAAATAAACCAGACACCAAAGACAAATATTGTGTGATCCCATTTATATGAGGAATCTACAACAGTCAAACTCATAGAAGCAAATATTAGAACGGTGGTTTCCAAGGGCTGGGGGCAGGGGGAAATGGGAAGCTATTTGCCAAGGGTTAGAAGTTTTAATTTCACAAGGTAAGCCCTAGATATCTACTGTACAGCATAATGTCTATAATAAATACTGTATTATACACCTAAACATTTGCTGAGAGGATATACCTTGTGTTAAGTGTTCTTTATCATTATCATCATCATCATAATTAACCAAGATGACAGAAGAACACTTCTGGAGGAGATGGATAGGTTTATGGCATAGATTACAGTGATGGTTTCGACTGTGTATATATATATCTCCAAACTCAACAAGCTGTATACATTAAATATGTACAAGTTTTATATGTCAATTATAACCTCAACAAATTGGGTTTAAACATTGTCAAGGGCTGTTCAAAACCCCTTATATTGGTATACGTTTTGAGACTCTTCTGAGTGACTTGTACTCTTAAAATCCACTTCTGGCTTAACATACTTTAAAAGCAGCTGTCTATGCCCTTCTGCCTCTCAATATTCCTCTCCATTTTATCTAGCTACACCTACAACTCTTTTCTATGGTAATCATCTAAGTTGCTAGTTTCAATCCATCTTACTCCCAGAACTGATTCATTTCATGTCCTCCTACTACCCTTTCCTTCTTCCACAGCCGACCTACCCCAGTTTCTGTACATCTGCCCTTCTGGCCAATCCAACAATCCAACATGGGGTCCATTATGTTTTTTTTGTTTGTTTCTTTTTCTTTTTCTTTTTTTTTTTTTTTTTTTTTTTTGACAGAGACTTGCTCTGTTGCCAGGCTGGAGTGCAGTGGTGCGATCTTGGTCACTGCAACCTCCTCCTCTCGGGTTCAAGCAATTCTCCTGCCTCAGCCTCCCGAGTAGCTGGGACTACAGCCACCTGCCACCACGCCCAATTAACCTTTTTTGTGTGTTTTTAGTAGAGACGTGGTTTCACCATGTTTGGCCAGGATGATCTCTATCTTCTGACCTCGTGATCTGCCCGCTTTGGCCTCCGGAAGTGTCGGGATTACAGGCGTGAGCCACCGCGCCCGGCCTTCTCGTGCTTTTTAATATGTACAACATTCCTTAATGAATGAGTTGCTTTTATGAAGCTGAAATCTATCTAATAACAAAGACAAAAAGGAGAATGGATAAAGAATGTACTGAAAGGGCCGGGCGCGGTGGCTCACGCCTGTAATCTCAGCATTTTGGGAGGCCGAGGCGGGTGGATGACCTGAGGTCTGGAGCTCGAGACCAGCCTGGCTAATATGGTGAAACCCCACCTTTACTAAAAATACAAAAAATTAGCCGGGCATGGTGGCGGATGCCTGTAATCCCGGCTACTCGGCAGCTGAGGCAGGAGAATTGCTTGAACCCGGGTCGGGGAGCGGCGAGGGTGGGCCGAGGTTGGGGTGAGCGAGATCGCGCCATTGCACTCCAGCCTGGGCAACAAGAGAGAAACTCCATCTCAAAAAAAAAAAAAAAAAGTACTGAAAAGGGCTGGGTGCTGTGGCTCACGCCTGTAATCCCAGTACTTTGGGAGGCCGAGACGGGTGGATCACGAGGTCAGGAGTGTAAGACCAGCCTGACCAACATGGAGAAACCCCATCTCTACTAAAAATGCAAAATTAGCTGGGTGTGGTGGCGCATGCTTGTAATCCCAGCTACTCGGGAGGCTGAGGCAGGAGAATTGCTTGAACCCAGAAGGTAGAAGTTGCAGTGAGTCAAGATCACACCATTGCACTCCAGCCTGGGCAACAAGAGCAAAACTCCATCTCAAAAAAAAAAAAAAAAAAAGTATTGAGAAATCTGAATACAAACAAATGGTGAAAATATTATTCAAAAAACATTGGTAAGTGGAGTTTAGCAATATATTAAATACACTGAAGAAAACTAGCATTTTTATCCAGAAATGCAAGCCAGTTTAATATTTAGAAATCTATTAACATAACAAAATGTTAAAATTCTATAGTAAATCAAAGGCAACACAATGCATCAGCCGAAACATTAAATATATTTCCATTTTAGTCAAGAACAAGACAGTCAAAGCTTTTGCATCATTTAGTGGTATTTTTTATGTGCTAGTCAAGAAAAGACTGGGAACAAAACATCATTAATATTAACAGATGATTTGACATTTCCTAACAAACCCAGAAGAATCAACCAATAAACTATTAAAAATTTAATAAGTTTTTTTCCATAAATTAGATAAAAATTTAAAATTAGACCCTTTAATGATAGCAATAAATATGTCAACTTTTGATGAATTAACCTAACACGAAACTTTGACATTAAAAAGCACTGATAAATGAAAATTATCATGTCAACAAGTGAAATAAAAATACATGATATATTTATGTAGCAGACATGCCAATTAAAATCACCATTAAAATTTTTGAAAACTATTTCTAAATATTTTATTAAACCATAAATAGATGAGAAAGCATAGTACATTCTAAAATAAAAATGAGAATGAGGATCTTGTGTTACAAACATGTTAAAATTTATCATAGATAAGCTATAATATAACTAATGTTATTCTGGTACTAAAACGTACAAATAGATAATGAAACATCTATGAAAGCCTCAAATTGAGTTAATTACATAGAGGTGTTTTACAGTATTTTAAAATGCATTTGTATAAAAATAATATAAAAGACAAATTAATGTGATCAGATAGTATTTTCAAAGATGCTCATTACAACACTGTTTATCACAAAAAATATTAGCCTAAAGGTTCAACATAATATCAAGTATATTTTATTATCCATACACAAAATACTAAGTAATCACTGAATGAAATGGAAAGTATTACAATATATAATTAAGAAAATATAAATGTATAAAATATTTAGTATTGTCCCAATTTTATTTTCTGCCTATTAATATTTTATTATATATTTTATCAACACTTAGATTACATTAAAAAGTATATATGTTCAACTTTTTAGGGAACATTTTTACAATGTCTTAATTTTTTCTTTGTATCATCCCTTGAAGATGTCTTCATAGCAATCTATTGTTTAATATGCTACAATGTACTTTTAAAAAATGGTTTAGGTTGTTGTTGTTCCTTTTCCTTTTGCTGTTTTATCAGGTTCTGGAGATGGATAAGTTTAACTTACATACTTATTGTTTGTGCATTCTTGACTAACTTACCTAAGATCTAAGCCTAAATAGTCTCCCCAGTTAATAGAAATTAAAAAGAAAGGGGCAATGAGGTTTTTGCAAGGCTGAAATGAGGTCATGTACATAAAAGTTTTAGCATAATACTTGGCACATAGTAAGCATTGAGTGAACAGTAGCCAATTTTATTCAAAATATTAGCATAAACATAGTTGTAGATAATTTTTGTGCAAATTTATAAGGTTTTTGCTCAGAAGAAATTTTAGATGTAAAATAGCTGAGTTAAAGGTATAGTCACAAAATTTTTGATAGCTATTACTAAGCTGTCAATAGGGAATATTAACAATGCAGTAAAGATCCTTTTGCCCGAGGCACATGAAATGGCTTTCACTCCCTTTCTTTACCAGCTTTGGATATGTTCGAGACTTATTTTTATTTTTTAAATTTGTATTTACTATGTATACATAATAGTTGTAAATATTTATGGTGTACATCTGTTATTTTGACACAGCAAAAAATGTGTAATGATCAAATCAGGATAATTGGGATATTCATCACTTCAACACAATGTTCCTTTGTGTCAGGAACATTCCAATGCCATCCTTTTAGTTATTTTTAAGTGTACGATAAATTATTGTTATCGGTAGTTGTTCTATTGTACTACAGAACACTCAATCTTATTTCTTCTTTCCAACTGTATGTATGTACGCATTAATCATCCCCTCTTTGTTTTTCCCCCAAGCTACCCTTCCTAGCCTCTGGCATTTTACATCATTCTATTCTTTATCTCCAGGAGTTTTATATATATATATATATATTTAGCTTCCACATACTAGTCTCTCACTGCCTGGCTTATTTCACTTAACATAATATCTTCCAATTCCATCAGCGTTGTTGGAAACGTTGTTAGAAATAACAGGATTTTATTAAAATGAAATGATACCAACATTCTGGAAATGTGTACATTAAATATTGACAAGACCCATCTCTACATATTTTTCTGTGTTTTTTCATTTTTTTGCAGTAAGCTTATATAACTTACATAATCAAAAATATTATTTATAAACATTAAATATTGAAACAAGTTTTATTGCAGATGTTATTACTGTATTGTATACCTAGAAAAAGAGTTAACAGGAATACTATTATAACTAAGAAGATAATTAAGTGACCACATACAAGATCAACATATAGAAATCAACAGTTCTATATACGAGTAATCCATGATTAAAAACTTTTAAAGAAGTTTATGTACACGTGAAAATCATCATTTTAATGAAATATATATTTTCTAGATTCTTAACCTGGAGCCATTACATCATTCCTTCAAAGGCTGTGTTTTGGTAATATATTTTGTTACTATTACTTTTCACTGTAATTATATGTATTCTGTTTAATGTATTAAAATATTATTCTGAGACGGGAGTCATAGGATTTACCTATGCAAAGATATTAGATAATGGTACAAAGAAAAGGTTAAAAAACCTTGAAAATTCTAGATAATTATATCCTGTTTTATTTTATTTGAACTTTACATATAAGTGTAATTAAACATATAGTATGACATTTAATTTTGAATACATAAAAATGTTACATCACTTAATAATTTATAAATTTCTGAAACTAATTTCAGAAAAGGTATGTTAGAATAAATTGGAAGCTTCTTTAAAGACATTTGTCTTCTTCAAGAATAAAATGATCTGGCTTAAAATTCTTAACATGAAAAAAAGAATTCAAATGTTGATAATATTTGGTGGCGATTTGTTTTAAAAATGTATTAGTTTGTTTGCCTTTTTATAGAAATTTGACAGGGCAACAGGACAATTTCTTAAGGCAACAGTAATATTTTTATATTTGTGTGACTAAGAAATTATTTACACGTTTTGAATACTATTAACTTAAGTATCCGTGCGATCTCTACTTGAAACTCTAAAATTGATTCTACTTCTCAATTTTGAGTACTCTCCTAAATTTATTCATAAACAGTGTTCCTTTGTATTGTCCAACTAGTATAGATTTTTTTTAGGAAAATCTTTTCCTTGGTTTGATGACTCTTCAATTCTTCAGCCAGTTGTTTCTGGTATATAAATCACTTTCAATCAATACCAAAAAGATCTCTCAAAACCATAAATTTACACGGAAATTAAATGATCTACTCCTGAACAGATTTTGGATAAAGACTGATATTAAGGCAGGAATCAAAATATTTTTTGAAATGAATGTAAACAAATATACAACATAACAGAATCTCTGGGATATAGTTAAAGCAGTGTCAAGAGGAAAGTTTATAACACTAAATGCCTATATGAAGAAGTTAGTACGATCTTAAATTAACAACCTAACATCACACCTAGAGGAACGAGAAAAACAAGAGCAAACTAACCACAAAGGAAGCAAAAGAAAATAAATAACCAAAATAAGAGCTGAACTGAACAACCGAGACATGAAAACCCATGCAAAATACCAACAAGACCAAACATTTGTTCTTCAAAAGTATAAATAAGATTGATAGACCACTAGCCAGATTAATAGATTAATAGAGAAAAAAAGAGAAGATTCAAATAAACACAATAAGAAATGACAGAGGGGACATTACCATGGACACCACAGAAATACAGTAAACCCTGTTATAAACTATAAACATGAAAGAAATGGATAAATTCCTGGAAACATACAGCCTCCCAAGATTGAATCAGAGAGAAAACAAAATCTTGAACACATGATAATGAGTTCTGAAACTGAATCAGTAATTTAAAAAACACCCTACCATCCAGAAAAAGCCCTGAACCAGATGGATTCACAGCTTAATTCTACCAGATGCACAAAGGTGAGCTGGTAGCAATCCTACTGAAATTATTCAAAAAAATGGAGATGGAGGTACTCCTCCCTAACCCAGCATCTATGAGGCCAGGTTCTGATACCAAAACCTGGGAGATACAGTGAAAAAGAAAGTTTCAGGCCAGTAGTCCTGATGGACATAGACATAAAAATCCTCAACAAAACACTAGCAAACCAAATCCAGCAGCACATCAAAAAAAAAAAATAATCCACCATGATAAAGTAGGCTTTATTCCTGGGATGCAAGGTTGGTTTCACATATGCAAATTAGGAAATGTGATTCATCACATAAACAGAATTAAAAACAAAAACTGTGTGATTATCTCAATAAATGCAGAAAAGGCTTTGATAAAATTCAACACACCTTCATGTTAGAAACCTCAACAAACTAGTCATCAAAGAAGCATACCTCAAAAGCCAACATTGAAAGTAAAATTAAAATTAAAAACAAGGAAACAAATTAAAAAACCCAAATAATCTGTTTTACAGGAACTAAAACTAGATCCCAAGTGCTAGTAAGCAAGAATGCTACTTCCTCCCAAGGTTTCTCTCCCATTCTCTTTATTTAAAAAAAAAAAAAAAAAAAAATCCAAAAAAATTTACAAAAATAAAGCAAAAGCCAAAAAACTATTCTAAACTGTATCAGGTATATTAGATAACAAACAATTTTGAAATGTTCATAATATTGAAAACCAAATGTTTGCTTTTCACTCACTCTACTTGTCTGAATCGAGTGGCCTCATTATCACTCAGGCATCAAGGCGGATGTAGCATCAATGTTGATACATTCTTCCACAGTTACTGAGGAAGGTCAAGGTACAGCTGGCATTCAGGAGCAGTGCTCCAGCTTGGACGTGACACTCACCACTTCTACCCAAAACTCATTGACCAGAATTAGAAGTCTGGTCCCATTAAACCACAAAAGGGCAGGAATTTGGTGCTTCATGGTGCCCAGAAGAATATGAGAATCAGATATCAATGAGCAGCTCTATGTTGACCAAGTAAATATTTTTCTTCTTTTCTCTCCACTACTTCCATCTCACACTTTCTGAGCAAGAACTTGCCTCTTCTTTTTTCACAAGGAAAAACTAAAACTACAAAGTATGAATTTTCTCAGATGCCTAACTCCAGAGTAACTAAATTACTGTAACTACACTCATCTTCAGCCACTTTATTCTGGTCTCAAGGTGATGTCCCATCTCCTGGGAAAAGATATTCCTCTACATGCACTGAAGTTTACTTCCACTCCATTTCTTTAGAGACCTTGCTTCATCCATAATATAATTTGAGCCAATATTATAAATTTCATCATCACTTATGTACCTTCCTTCCAGTCTGTAAACAAGTTCAATTATCTCACTTTCATAAAACTTCTCACGACATTGTTGTATACTCTTGTTCTATAAACGTGGAAAAACGGTATTTTATAATATTTTCTCTTTTTTAATTGTGAAAGATTACACATATAAAAGTGTTTATTTTATCCATATCTGTCTGTATCTATCTATCTATGTATCTAGGTTTTTATAATAAGAGAATGCCTCTATACATGGAATGTAAGAAATATTATAATACCAGGCCCTTTGAAGTCCCCTTGTGTCACTTTTCTACTTAAACCCATAGGAAGTCATTTGTGAAATTTTGAGATACTTATCTCCTTGCTATTCTTTGATAGTTTTAGCAAACACATATATTCCTACTAAGAGCATTTGCTTTTATTTTTTACTATACCCATTTTATAACTGTAATCCTACCATATATATGATTCTCTATTATTTGCATATTCTCTCAAGACATAATTACAAGATTGAAACTTGTGGCTGCACTTATCCACAATTCATTGAGTTATACTGCTGTAGAAAAGTCCATTGTTGGATATCTTACAATTTTGTTTTTGTTCATTCTATTGTTCATATATCTTTTGATAGTTTCAAGGTTTCTTTTTTTATTATTACTGACACTATCATTACAAAGGCCAGGCACGGTGGTGGTGGCTCACACCTGTAATCCCAGCACTTTGGGAGGCTAAGGTGGGTGGATCACCTGAGGTCAGGAGTTCGAGACCAATGTGGCATGGTGAAACCCCATCTCTACTAAAAATACAAAAATTAGTCAGGCCTGTAATCCCAGCTACTCGGGAGGCTGAGGCAGGAGAATCATTTGAACTGAGGAGGCAGAGGTTGCAGTGAGCTGAGATGGCACCATTGCACTCCAGCCTGGGGAACAAGAGCAAGACTTCATCTCAAAACAAACAAACAAATATATATATATTATTATGAATATTCTGTCTCAGATATTCAAAACAAGATAAACTATTCTTTAAGATTTGCACATGAAAATGAAATTTCTGGGTCATCAACTATGTATATGTTAAACCTTATTTAGTAATGACAGGTTATCTTTCATAATGCCTCAATCAGTTAATACTCCCCAACCATAGGATATAATTTCTGTTGTTGCACAACCCTGCCAACATTTAGTATTGTCACACTTTTTATTGTGAATTTTTGTAAATCTACTAGGTGTGAATCATTTCATAAGAATTTTAATTTGCATTTTTCTAAGCATTAATAGTGTTGAATGTTGATTCATATTTTATTGAACATTTATGTTTCCTTTCCTCTCTAATACCTGTTGAAGACTTTTGCTCATTTTTCTATTAAATCATTAGGTTTAAAATAAATAGGTGTTTTCCATATATTCTATATGCTATGCTATTCTATTTAGAACTATTTACATTAAAATGCTATTTCCCAGATTATGGTTTATCTTTTCACATTTCCTAATGACTTTTGACAAATATAATTTTTTTTTTAATATCAATATTTTCAATATTTTTCTTTATGGTTTTCACTCTTGAAATATAATGAGTCCTTACCCTAGGATGTAAAGATATTCTCCTATGTTTTCTTTTAAAATATGTCTTCCAAAACTATTTGTCACAGAGTAGAAATCATATTGTATTTTTTCAAGTACCCAGACGTCCCAGTACAACTTATAGAATAGGGAATTTTCCCCACAGATCTTCAGTGTTGGCTGTCGTATCATATCTTTCTGTTGTATTAACCTAATCTCACATTCCTATGCCAATAAACTTTGCTATATTTTCTTAATAAATATTTTCTTAATTGTCTTTTAACAAGTCTTGATAAGTAGTTGGCTTTCCCTCTTTCCTCAAGGAGATAATCTTTTTAAAGAGTGTTGATAATTGTTGGCATTTGAACATCTATATGCCTTTTTTTGAGATGGAGTTTTGCTCTTGTCACCCAGGCTGGAGTGCAGTGGCACAATCTCAGTTCACTGTAACCTCCACTTTCTGGGTTCCAGTGATTCTCCTGCTTCAGTCTTCTGAGTATCTGGGATTACAGGCAGCCACCACCATGACTGGCTAATTTTCTGTATTTTTAGTAGAGACAGGGTTTCACCATGTTGGCCAGGCTGGTCTCGAACTCCTGGCCTGAGGTGATTCACCTGCCTCGGCCTCCCAAAGTGGTGGGATTATAGGCGTGAGCCACCACACCTGGCCTTTAATATATATTTTATCTATTTATTTATTTATTTATTTTATCACACTTTAAGTTCCAGGGTACATGTACACAACTTGCAGGTTTGTTACATATGTATACATGTGCCATGTTGGTGTGCTGCACCCCATTAATTCATCATTTACATTAGGTATATCTCCTAATGCTATCCCTGCCACCTCCCCCCTCCCCACAATAGGCCCCAGTGTGTGATGTTCCCCTTCCTGTGTCCAAGTGATCTCATTGTTCAGTTCCCACCTATGAGTGAGAACATGCGGTGTTTGGTTTTCTGTTCTTGTGATAGTTTGCTGAGAATGATGGTTTCCAGCTACATCCATGTCCCTACAAAGGACACGATCTCATCCTTTTTTATGGCTGCATAGTATTCCATGGTATATATGTGCCACATTTTCTTAATCCAGTCTGTCACTGATGGACATTTGGGTTGATCCCAAGTCTTTGCTATTGTGAATAGCGCCACAATGAACATACGTGTGCATGTGTCTTTATAGCAGCATGATCTATAATCCTTTGTGTATATACCCAGTAATGGGATGGCTGGGTCATATAGTACTTCTAATTCTAGATCCTTGAGGAATCATCATACTGTTTTCCATAATGGTTGGACTAGTTTACAATCCAAGTGTTCCTATTTCTCCACATCCTCTCCGTAAATAACTCTTTACCATGTATCCACTTATGTACATTCCCTAGGTCTTAGGAATCTCCTGGATTCATTATATTTGGCTGACAGAAAGCAAAGAAAGAGGGAATGTAGGATATCCCATAGGAGGTCCTGGGTCCAAGTCTAGAAATGTCATTTGTGGCTTTCATCAGTCAACATACCACACAGCCATGTGACCTCTTTTGGATATAATGGGTTTACTCTTTAAGAAACCATTGTTCAATGGGGTTTAGCATCTGCCTAAAACATAAATGTAAAAAACTTTTTCAGAAATGTCATTATAAATAATTCTACAGAGGTGTGCATGTTCTTTAGCATCCTGTCATTAAAGTGGTGGGATGCACTGGAAGAATATTAATTTTGGAATCCAGAAAGCTGTGTTCTTATTCTATTTCTCAGGACTTCAGGAAATAACAGTTCGGAATTAGAGAATCTTTAAGTAAATAATACCTAATTCCTTCAATCACTTGTTAAATAAGTGCAAAGCAGGTTCACTGCACAGTGGTTACCACTTCAGCCCACTGCAACTCAGGCTGTAATTTCTATGATTTGTATGAGTATACTGGGATAGAATATTCACATAAGTTGAGTAAAGCAACTTTACTACTTACAGACAGGCAGAAAGTGACAGTAGAAGCCTGACATTCACAGTAGGTCCATCTTCCAAGGCTCAGGAAAGCTGCCCAGGGCAAATAGACTCTCATCTACAGGTACCCCACCTCATATCATTGCTAAGGGACCACAAAAAGTACCTGCCCTGGGTTTTATAACCCCAAGCAACACAAATCAATGGGTTAAAGTTTTGTAGAACATCTTGTCCCGGGAAGGACAAAGACAGAGACTGGGTTATTCTCACCTGTTTTTCTGTATTTCAGGATGTTGCATTCCCAGAGCATTCTACAGTTATTCTTGAGAACTGCAAGCGAGAAAGGGAGAAAAACTGAGTTAGTCCAAAGCCACCATTTGAACTGTCCTGCAATTAACATTTATTTTTTTCCACAATGATGAGTCCTCTATCATGCATTTTTATTAAGGTATTGTGTAATATGAAGTGAAGATAAACTATCACTAAAATCAAATACTGATAAAAATTTATTTTACTCTTGTTGGGCAAAAGTATACACCTCTTTCATATGACCTCTCTGTTTCGACTTTAAAGCCTTCTAGCCATTATACATTATGAAATAATGCCACAGTGATTAACCATTATTCTTTTGAAAAAGTAGATCTCCCAGTATTCCTTTTGAAAGGTTTATCATTTTTTATTTAATACCAAAATTATGATAAATTCTAAATATAATCACGTTATTTTAGCATCTTAATTAATTTAAAAGCCTCAAAGTTTTACAGTCAATAAGCACTTAATTAATAAGCACTTCACATGTTCTCAGCACTAATGTGCTTGCTATATATTGAGCAAAAAAGCATAATCATATGACATCATGGCATAATGTTTTCAAAAATATAATTGAATGTTTTATTAGACCATTATTCAGTCATGATTTTGGGTATGAAATAACTGGAACACACAAACTGGATAATTTGATAAGAACTAGAGACACCTTTTAAGTTTTGTACAGGGTTTAAATAATCCAAAAAGGGATAGTGCAGACCCCATAGGGCTAGTAACACTGGGGGATTTTCCCACCTCTACACCTGAAGGGACAAAAATTATTGGAATATGGAGGGTGTGATGATGTGCAGAGATCACCTAAAGGAACTCTGGTCTTTATACAGAGACACAGCCAATTCTCAGTAATATAATAGGGAGGGAAGCAGGGCAACCAATTTTGTCACTGATTTTTCAGAAAGTTATCTTCTAAAACTCAACTATCTGCAGTGGAATGTTAAATACCTCAAAAATTGTCAAGATTAGGGAGGTCAATGTAAGTTTCAATATAATTATTCTGTTGATGTTCACATTTAAAATAAAATGTCATGGTTTAATCCGAGTCCTGACCTCATTCTCTTCTCATTTTCTCTTCTGCTATTACGCCATATAGACCAAACCCTACCTGTGGCTGGAAGGCAAGTGAGCTCATTAATAGCAGCTTGGTCAGCTTCCAGGAAAGCAGGATTGAGAAGGAGGAAAAGTGTATCTGCAAAGAAGTCAAACAGGAGATACCCAACCCAGAAAAGCTGCTCTGAATAATGCTTAACCACACAGCTCTTGAGTAAATGTCTGGTTATGAACTTTAGCTCTTTTATTAACTGACTATATGACCTTAGGAAAAACATCTAACCTCCCTATGTCTCAGTTACTCTATTCATAAGAGCAGGTAATAGTGTTGGTTATCTTGTGAGCTTCAATAAGAAATAAATGTGGGAACATATATAAAATGCTTAGGACATGTCTATCACATGGTAGACATTTAAGAAATGTTGGCTATTTTTTTATAATATGGCATCACTAATAAGGCTCTCTGGTTTTCTTATCTGAGAAAGAATTGTAACAAACTGATACAATTTTTCATTGTTTGCTCATTACCTATTAGGCTCACTTCTAATATTACTAAATCTCCCATCTAGTTAATACTTTTCTACATAAATTAAAACCTGTTCTAAGGAATGGCTCAACAACGCCCATTCATAATAACTACAGAAAAAAAATTTCTTATGGTATTTGTTCAAACTATTCACTGGTTTAAACCAAGGGGCAGATAATCTAATTGTTTAACTTTTTAAATTAATAAATCAGAAGTAGAGATTAATTGGGAGAGAAAGTTTTGATAACGTATTAATTGTGTAGACCAACACATAAAGCTAGTTCTATTTATGCCTGCCCCATGTATATACCAGTGCATTCATTTTTTAACTACATACATGTATATTGAGCACCTACTATGTGAGAGATATAAAACTCAGTGCTGATCATTAAAAGATAAAGTGACAAAATTGGTCTACTATTAGAGAAAATCATATTTACAGAGTAAGAACATAAAGATGAAGATAAAACCATCATAAAGTGTCATGAAAGTCCATTTGTGCAAATAACAAATCTTTTTGCACAAGGTGAGAAATTCTTTAGAAAAGAAATAACATTAGAGCTGGATCTTAAAGGATGACATTATTAAGATTAAGTAATTCCTATGTTATGAATCAGCTAACCTGTCATGAAAAGGCCCTTCTTATTCATGTATTAGATTGAAGCATATTTATTTGCCATTTTTGTATATCAAAATTATGGAATATTAGCAATATCATAAAGCTTTAAGTCAATGCATAAGTAAAAGTGGTATTATCCCAAAAGTTTTATTTCACATTTAGCTATACCTGTTCTGTAATCTAAGAGTCAAATACACATGCATTGCAGAGATTTTCCTTTTTAAATTTAAGGGGCAAGGGGTACATTCGGAACCAAAGAATTCCAGAGACTAGGAAGTAACAGGTCTTACTATGTAATAACAATATCTACCTCAGATTAACACTATGTAAATCACGGGATACAAAATAGATTATTAAGCCTCACCCTGATCTATGGGGTAGGTATTATTTATCCATATTTCAAAAATAAAGAATGATAAAGAGATATGTATCTTTCTCAGGTTTCCATTGAAAGGGGCTGAACTGCATTTTGAACCCAAGCAGTCTGACTCCAGAAATTGTGCTCCTGACTGTTGTACACTTTGATTCTTCAAAAAGCAAAAATGCAAATGGAAGCAAAAGGAAAGCATATTATGACATACACACGTTGAATATCCTTTATCTGTAATGTTTGGGACCAGAAGTGTTTAGAATTTCATGTTTTTTTCTGATTTTAGAATATTTGCATTTACATAATGAGATATCTTGGAAATGGGACCAAAGTCTAAACACAAAATTCATTTAAGTTTCATATGCACTTTATACACACAGCCTGAAGGTAATTTTACAAAATATTTTTAGTTATTTCATGCGTGAAATGAAGTCCATGTACATTAAACTATGAGACAGTAAAGGTGTCACTCTCTCAGCCACCCGTGTGGACAATCTCTGGTTGTTTGGCATTGCCATCATTCCTGACTCTGAATTATATCCTAACAATAAGTAATCATTTTCTTACACTTATTCACACAAAAGTCCTTAAAAGTAAACAATATGGCACACCATTAATATAGTGAAAAAATAACGTGTTTAGGCTAACTAAGCAGCACAGTGGCATCACCAGAATACCTCTATCAGCTGTGAAAGAGTAGCAGCAAACAACTGCAAGTGCTTAGTCCCTACTTGCAAGGCTGTGTGTTGGTTAAAAGTTACTATAAATTATACACTGTATTTTATTACTTTCGGTGAGAAGAAAACATTAGAAGTAGTTGGGGGACTAGGAAGTGGGTCCTCTAGGGAGAAAGAGGCATTCTGCTGTTGGTTTTAAAAAATACTTCCTCATTAGTGCCCCCTCATTAATGTTTTTGTCTTCGAAGTTTCTCTTTGATTTTATAAACTGACATGAATCCTTGTTCTGTTATCACTGCCCACTGCTTTAGTTCTTCTATAAGCCCATTACACATTTTTGCCATGTTAGTCTACAGACACATTTCTCTGCACTGTTAATATCATCTTGATTGTCGTTATTATCACGATCACCTTGATTCAGAACCATTTTGGCTCTTTCACAATTGGGCAATGTATGCAGGGATTTTCTAGTTTTTGTTAACTTTTGCTTATCACTTTCAGCATAGAACTGCAACAGTTTTTCCTTCTGTTTCTTCAGGTGGTATATGGTCTTCATTCCAACACCATACCCCTCTGGAAGACATTTCACACTGAGATGCTGCTGTCCAGTTTCTCTAACAGCTTGACTTTCTGTGCTATAGATAAACAAAATGTTTTCTCATTTTCTCATCGCTGTTACCCACTGGGATATCTGCAGGCCTTTTTGACATTTTTAACAATATCTTTACACCAAAGAGCAGAGTAAGCAAAAAAAGTACAATGAGTAATGTCCGTTGCTTTTGACCCCTTTGTGGGCCATTGTGGGGAAACTGCCTTCGTGCATCCAGCCTATACATGTGCCATTTTATTACCCTTTGTGAGTGTGCTTGCATGAGGGTATCTGAGCATGTGCAGAAAAGGTATATCATAGCTGATGGATGTTAAGAGGGTCTTTTGTCCCCTTGAGGCACTGAATAAGCTGTGTGTTGTGTACCTGCACTATCTAATCCTTCAATCATTCATTCTATTGATTGCAACCTGTCACATGAGGTCAGGTGTGGAATTTTCCAACTGTGGCATCATGTCGTTGTTCAAAACTTTCAGGTTTTTTACCATTTCAAGTTTCAGATTATTGGATAAGGGATGTTTAACCTGTATATATAAATGACAAATTTGAAACCTAGGTTAAAAAACTGTTAGGTGAAAGAAGGTCACTATAATGCCAAAGCTTCTATGAAGCTTAAAATGTAGATATTAAATTCAAAACTTAAAATATTCTAGAAGTAATTCCATCATGGAGGTCTAACCCTAGAGATTTATTTATGGACTTTCATAATTTTATTTATAGCATTATTGTTAACAGAAACAGATTGGAGCAACTCAAATGTCTTTCAGTGTGGTACTTAACTGAGAGCATTTTCTCTACCAGTTTTATTTTTATTCTTGAATACTTTGAGGCTGGGTTGACATTTCTTGCTAATATGTCCAATAACTTGAAAATATGTGTATGTGTGTTAGTCAGTTCTCATGCTGCTAATAAAGACTTCCCCAAGACTGGGTAATTTATAAAGGAAAAAGTTTTAATTGATTCACAGTTCACCATGGCTGGGGAGGCCTCAGGAAACTTACAAACGTGGTGGAAGGGGTACCAAACATGTCCTTCTTCACATGGTAGCAGCAAGAAGAACTATCGAGCAAAAGGTAGAAGAGCCCCTAATAAAGCCATCAGTCTCATAACTCGCTCTCTATCATGAGAACATCATGAGGGTTACTGCCCCCATGATTAAATTACCTCGCACTGAGCCCCACCTACAACAAATGGAGATTATGGGAACTACAGTTCAAGATGAGATTCGGGTGGGGACACAGCAAAACCGTATGAGTATGTTCCTACTTTGATTTCTAACATTGAATGTTGCTGGGTAGAAGTCTAAGGCCAGGTTGGTTGCTCCCACTTTTAAGTGCAAGGGGCTCTTTTTTCTACCTACAAATAACGCAGAATTATTTTTTCTATCTTGATATTCATTAATTTAGCCAGAATATTTCTGAGTTCAGCTTTTTGAAACATGTATTTTTCTAAAATGCTGTGTTATTTTTCTCTCTGTAAATCAGTTCAATTTTTGTATTAGGAATGTTTTGACTAACAAAGTTCAATAATTCCAAAATGTTCTAAAATTCCCTGGATGGTCCGATCGCTCACTGCTTACCTTTTCAGCTACAATGACCTTCTCTCTCTTCTTCAAATAAGCATGGCCTTTGCAGTAAACCTCACTTCTTGAGTCCTATCACCTGGTTATCTCCTTCACTCTCAGGTTAAGTAAAATTTCTTTAAAGTTAAGCAACTTTTCTTCAATATCAGGATAAGTGACACTTTACTGACCTCTAAAACCTTAGGATAGATTACATTTCACTATTAATTCTTTTTCACAGCATCCTGTCTTTGGCATCTATAGCACATGTTTCAATTACAACTATTAAGTACATAAAATTATTTATTTAATTTATTGCACTACAACCTGTAAGATTATTCCACTACAGATTGTAAGACAGGGAGCATATCTGCTTTATTCATGTGGAATCTCTAGCATCTTACCATCTCACAAAGAGTTTTTGTTACATGGACAAATCAATGCATGGATGGATGAATCCAATAATTTGTTAAACATATTCTTAAAAATCTGTCTAATTTTTAAAGTCTGAAATCCCATTTTGATAGTTTTATTGCCTTTTTCACTTACTTTATTTTTTTTTTCTGGTTTATTATTTTTTTTTCTTTTTTTTTATAATTGATTTTCACTTACTTTAATTTGGTTACTTAGAGGCCATTAATTTCTTCACACCAGTATACCTCCTATATACCCTTTAAAAAAATCGGAGATTCCTACCACCGCACCTACAGACCAAATACACTACAAACCTAGTCCTTCTATTCACTTTTGTCTAGCTCCTTACTCTGTGCCGGTTTCCAGCTCGTGTGCATTCTGGTGGGCCCATTCCACACTTGAGCACCTGAGGATCTGAACACTGAGAGCAGCTTGCTTGTTCATCTCTCTAACTAGGACTAAGCCTCTCAACCTCCACAACATAAGAAATAATTCAGACACTTGAAGGCAAAATTGTTATCTTCTTGTTCCAGGCTTCACTCTCATTCAAACAGGCCTATGATCTCTATTTTTCTTTGACTTGGAATATAAATTATTTTCCTTTCCATTGTTACTGTCTTAATGAAAAAGAAGGGCTGATTATAGAAGAAGGAAGTCTAACCCTTTAAATGCCTGGGTGATTTTACTTTTGGACTCATGTCCATCCTGTTTCTGTATCTGAAATGAAGGTAAACTTACAGCTGGCACACCAAGAAAACATCAAATTACTTATATCTCTTTAATATTAAAAAGCAGTTGTTTTTGAAAAGCTAGAACAATTTTGGTGAAAATATAAGATTTGGGAATGGTTTTGACGATACTAATAAGACAAAAGATCATATTTTTAATATAAATTTAGATACGAGAAAATGCATGCTCTTTAGGTGAATGCTTGTTATGATACAGTTTTCTTTACCAGGTTCTTCCATCTACAAACCACAAGGATGCTGATTTAGTAATTTTATTGGTATTGTATTGGATGTTACTCAAATCATATTTTATTATCTTTATGTTTATATTAAAACAACAAATAATCATGCCTCCCCCTAGTTATCTCTTAACTTGGTTCTGATGCATGCACATATCAAGGTGATATGGTTTGGCTGTGTCCCCACCCAAAACTCATCTTGAATTGTAACTTCCATAATTCCCACATGTGGTGGGAGATAAACAAATCATGGGGGCAGTCTCCCACATACTGTTGTGCTGGTAATAAGTCTCACAAGATCTGGTGGTTTTATAAGAGGAAACCCCTTTTGCTTGGTTCTCACTTTTCTCTTGTCTGCTGCCATGTAAGATGTGCCTTCTGCCTTTCACCATGATTGTGAGGCCTCCCCAGTCATGTGGAAGTGTGAGTACATTAAACCCTTTTTTCTTTATAAATTACCCAGTCTCAGGTATGTCTTAATCAGCAGTATGAAAATGGACTAATACACAAGGCTCTGTGACTTCTTTCTGATTAGCATGTTGGCTTTTGTCTCAATATCTTTAAAACTAAAAAATAGTCCTCATCATATGTATAAAATCATAATGTAGCCTTCAAAATGTCTTTCAGAACCTGTCACAGTTAGAATTATATAAACTATAACAATTATCATTATATGTAATAATTATAGCATAATTGCCAGCACAGACTCTGGTTCAAGATGACTTGAGTCTGTATTAGGACTGCACCATTTATTACCTGCCTTCCACTAGGCAAGTAACTTCTATAGATTCCTAAAATATAGAGATAGTAATACTATTGAACTCACTGTTTTACTGTGAAGATTAATTGAGATTAAATAAGAGAGTTAGTTATAGAGGGTCCTCAATCAGAAATTCTCATGACTTCAATTGAATATTATGGTATTCTTGAATTATCCCAATTTACCTCAGGAAAAAATTAAATGTATACTCTTTATCAATTCCATCTCACTTCCTTTTTACTTATTCTTAGGACAACAGTGATTTTGCTGAAAAAAAAAGGAAAAAAAGAAAAAAATCCAACTTAATGGGAGCTTATTTTTAATATTACCCTTTTTAAAAATTTGTTAACAGAAAGGAAGATGTGGAATTTTCATGGTACATCTTCAGAATCACCCTAGCCTTGCTTGATTTAACTTTTATTTTAGATTGCAGACTTGGCATTATTTCAAAGGATTATATATTAGTAAAACTTTATATGTAAATTTTATCTACGAACTTTGTACACTACATATCCAGTGATCACAGATCACTTAAAATGATCAAGACCCTGAAAAAACCTCTTTACATTCTGATGCTTTCTCTGTAATCCCAAAATATCTTCAATCATGTTGATGAAATACACCTTGAAGATCAATCTGAAGCCACAGATAGCAATCAAATTTTATTTTAAATGTAAACATTAACTTTTTAAAAAAAATTATTTCCATGAGTTTTTGGGGAACAGGTGGCATTTGGTTACATGAGAAAGTTCTTTAGTGGTGATTTGTGAGATTTTGGTGCACTCATCACCCGAGCAGTATACACTGAACCCAATTTGTAGTCTTTTATCCCTACTCCCTTCCACCCTTACCCCCAAATCCCTGAAGTTCATTGTATTATTCTTTTTTTCTTTTTTTTTAATACTTTAAGTTCTGGGATACATGTGCAGAACATGCAGGTTTGTTACATAGGTATACATGTGCAAGGGTATTTCTCCTAATGCTACCCTGCCCCTTGCCCCTCACTCCCCAACAGGCCCTGGTTTGTGATGTTCCCCTCCCTGTGTCCATGTGTTCTCATTGTTGAACTCCCAATTATGAGTGAGAACATGTGGTGTTTGGTTTTTCTGTTCCTGTATTAAATTGCTGAGAATGATGGTTTCCAGCTTCATCCCTGTCCCTGAAGACGACATGAACTCATTCTTCTTTATGGCTGCATATATTCCATGGTGTATATGTGTCACATTTTCTTTATTTAGTCTGTCACTGATGGGCATTTGGGTTGGTTCAAAGTCTTTGTCATTGTGAGTAGTACTGAAATAAACATATACGTTTGTTATTACCCACTTTCTAAAGCCTACTTCTGTCAATTCGTCAAACTCATTCTCCATCCAGTTTTGTTCCCTTGCTGGCAAGGAGTTGTGATCCTTTGGAGAAGAAGAGGCATTCTGGGTTTTGGAATTTTCAGCATTTTTGCACTGTTTTTTCCTCATCTTCATGGATTTATCTACCTTTGATCTTTGATGTTGGTGACCTTCGGATGGGGTTATTGCACGGGCATCCTTTTTGTTCATGTTGATGTTACTGCTTTCTGCTTGTTAGTTTTCCTTCTAACAGTCAGGCCCCTCTCCTACAGGTCTGCTGGAGTTTGCTGGGGGTCCACTCCAGACCCTGTTTGCCTGGATATCACCAGCAGAGGCTGCAGAACAGCAAAGATTGCTGCCTGCTCCATTCTCTGGAAGTTTTGTCCCAGAGGGGCACTGCCAGATGCCAGCTGGAGACCTCCTGTATGAGGTATCTGTTGACTCCTACTGGGAGGTGTCTCCCAGTCAGGAGGCACAGGGGTCAGGGACTCACTTGAGGAGGCAGTCTGTCCCTTAGCAGAGCTCAAGCGCTGTGCTGGAAGATCCACTGCTCTCAAGCTGTGCCCACAGCTGCCCCTTCCCCCAGGTGCTCTGTCCAAGGGAGATGGGAGTTTTATCTACAAGCCCCTGAGTGGGGCTGCTGCCTTTCTTTCATAGATGCCCTGCCCAGAGAGGAGGCAGTCTGGCTACAGTGGCTTTGCCGTGCTGTGATGGGTTCCACCCAGTTTGAACTTCCCGGCGGCTTTGCATACACTGTGCGGGGAAAACCGCCTACTCAAGCCTCAGTAACGGTGGAAACCCCTCCCTCTACCAAGCTTGAGCCTCCTAGGTCATCTTCAGACTGCTGTGCTGGCAGCAAGAATTTCAAGCCAGTGGATCTTAGCTTGCTGGGCTCTGTGGGCGTGGGATCCTCTGAGCAAGAACGCTTGACTCCTTGGCTTCAAACCCCTTTCCAAGAGAGTGAATGGTTCTGTCTTGCTGGCATTTCAGGTGCCACTAGGGTATGAAAAAAAATCTCCTGCAGCTAGCTTGGTGTCTGCCTAAATGTCTGCCCAGTTTTGTGCTTGAAACCCAGGGCCCTAGTGATGTAGGCACCCAAGGGAATCTCCTGCTCTGCGGGTTGTGAACACTGTGGGAAAAGCGTAGTATCTGGGCCAGATAGCACCATCCCTCAGGGCACAGTCCCTCACAGCTTCCCTTGGCTACAGGAGGGAGTTACCTGACCCCTTGCACTACCCAGGTGAGGTGACACCCCACCCTGCTTCTGCTCACCTTCCATGAGCTGCACCCACTGTCTAACCAGTCCCAATGAGATGAACTGGGTACCTCAGTTGGAAATGCAGAAATCATCCACCTACAGTGTTGGTCTTACTGGGAGCTGCAGACCAGAGCTGTTCCTATTCAGTCATCTTGCCAGCCCTCTCCATTGTATTATTCTTATGACTTTGCAACCTCATAGCTTAGCTCCCACTTATGAGTGAGAACATAGGATGTTTGGTTTTCCAAACATGAATGCCATTACCATTAATTAACTCCTTTTAATAGCTGAGTTGTATTCCATCTAAATATATATATATATACACACATATATATATCTCTCACAATTCCATCATAAGTATATTTGCTGTTCTGCAGCCTCTGCTGGTGATATCCAGGCAAACAGGGTCTGGAGTGAACCTCCAGTCATTATACGAAAAAGATACTTGCACACACATGTTTATAGCAGCACAATTCAAAATTGCAAAAATGTGGAACCAGCACAAATGCCCATCAATCAATGAGTGGATAAAGAAATATATATATACACACACACATATATATTAGTGTACAAGTATCTTTTTCATATAATGACTTCTTTTCTTCTGGGTAGATACCCAGCAGTGGGATTGCTGGATCAAATGGTAGTTCTACCTTTAGTTCTTTAAGGAATTTCCATGTTGTTTTCCATAGTGGTTGTACTAGTTTACATTCCCAGTAGCAGTGTAGAAGTGTTCCCTTTTCACTGCATCCATGCTAACATCTACTTTTTTTTTTTTTTTTTTTTTGACTATGGCCATTCTTGCAGGAGTAAACCTAAAATTCATACGGAAGCCAAAAAGAGCCCATATAGCCAAAGACAGACTAAGCAAAAGAACAAATCTGGAGGCATCACATTACCTGACTTTAAACTGTACTATAAGGTCATACTTACCAATACTGCATGGTGCTGGTATAAAAATAGGCACATAGACCAATGGAATCAAAAAAGAACCCAGAAATAAACTCAAATACAAGTATTTGTGTTAATACTTACAAGTATATATAAACCCAAATACAACAAAGCAAACAAAAACATAAAGTGAGGAAAGGACACCCTATTCAACAAATGGTACTGGGATAACTGGCTAGCCACATGTCAGAGAATGAAACTGGATTCTCGTCTCTCACCTTATACAAAAATCAACTCAAGATGGGTCAAAGACTTAAATCTAAGACCTGAAACTACACAAATTCTAGAAGACAACATCATAAACACTCTACTGGACATGGACTTAGGCAGATACATCATGACCAAGAATCCAAAAACAAATGCAACAGAAACAGAGATAAATAGGTGGGACTTAGTTAAACTAAAGAGCTTCTGCACAGAAAAAGGAACAGTCATCAGAGTAAACAGACAACCCACAGAGGGGGAGAAAATCTTCACAATCTATACATCCAACAAATGACTAATATCCAGAATCTGTAAGGAACTCAAATTAGCAAGAAAAAAACAAACCACTCCACCCAAAAGTGGGCTAATGACATGAATAGATGATTCTTAAAAGAAGATTTACAAATGGCCAGCAAACATGTGAAACAATGCTCAACATCACCAAAGATCAGGTAAATGCAAATGAAAACCACAATGCGATACCAACTTACTCCTGAAAGCATTAACTTTTTTAAAGTAACATTGAAACCTAGCGTGACCTCCCTAATCTTGTCAATCTTTGCAGTGTTTAAAGTTTCACTGAAGATAGTTGAATTTTAAAAGGTTTATTTTTCTAAAAATCTGATTAGAAATATATAAATTCCATCAAAATTTACCCTCGGGGAGAACCTATGCCATAGATCGTGTATGAGAAACAGAACAAAAGGAAAGCTAAAGGTAGAGACTCAGAAAGAACAAGCAAATCTTGGACTACATTAAAGAAAATCATACGGTGAAGACACATTTTGATGCATTAGCCTGTAGAGCCACCCATGTGCAACGACACCTCCTACTCTTATAGCTCAGAGTATATTAGCCCAAATAGTCCTTTTATTGCCAAGGTCATCTCTCCAGAAGAATTTGATGGATCAAGAGCTGTGAGCAGCATTTCCTTCTTTTTTAGGGCTAGTTTACTGTGTGTGTGTTTGTATGTGTGTGTGTATCAAATTTCATCTATCTATTCATCTGACGATGGACCTTAGGTAAGTTGTATATCTTGTCCATCGTGAATACTGCCACAATGAACATGGAAATACAGATATTCCTTCAACACACTGATTTCAGTTCTTTTAAATATATACCCAGTAGTGGGATTGACGGATCATCTGGGAGTTCTATTCTTGTTTCTTTAAGGAAGCTCTATACCATTTATCATGATGGCCATACTAATTTATCTGCCTACCAACAAGGTACAAGGGTTTCTTTTTTTCCTTATCCTCGCAAGCACTTATCTTTAATTTTTTTGATAAAAGTCATTATAACAGATCTGAAGTGATATATCATTGTAGTTTTAATTTGCATTTCCCTAATGATCAGTAATGCTGAGCATTTATTCATATAGCTGTTGGCCATTTGTATGTCCTCTTTTGAGAAATGTCTCTTTAACTCATTTGCCCATTTTTTAAATCACATTATTTGCTTTCCTGCTATTGAATTGTTTAACTTCCTTATATACTTTGGATATTAACCCTTTATAAGACATATAATTTGCAAATATTTTCTCTCATTCTGTGAGTTGTCGCTGTACATTATTTATTTTGCTTCTCATTGTGTGTTTTTGATAACTTTGTCAAAAGTTTATTAACTATGAACGTCTGGATTGATATTTGGGCTTTCTATCCCATTGCACAGGTTGAAATGTCTGTTTTTATGACAGTACTATGTTGTTTTGATTACAATCACTTTATACTAGTTTTGAAACAGAAAGTGTGATGTCTTCAGTTTTGTCTTCTTTGCTTGCTTGTTTGTTTTTCAGGGAGGATTTGTTTTTCAAGATTGCTTTCACTATTCAGGGTCTTTTGTTGTCCCACACAAATTTTAAGTTTTTTTTTTTATTTCTGTGAAAAATGACATTGGAATTTTGATAAGGATGACATTGAATCTGCAGGTCATTGGGGATAGTATGGACAAAATTTATACCCATATGTATTTTGGGTATATATATAAAGGAACTGAAATCAGTATGTTGAAGAAATATGAATAATTAATTACAATATTAATTCTTAATGTCCATGAACATGAGGTATATTTTCATTTATTTTTGTTTCTTTCAATTTCTTTCATCAGTGTTTTACAGTTTTAAGTATACAAGTCTTTTAACCAAAAGTTATTCCTAAGTATTTTGTTGTTGCAGTTGATATTTTAAATGGTATTGTTTTCTTAACTTTCTTTTGGGATAATTTATTATTAGTATATAGAAATGCTACTGATATTTGTATGTTGATTTTGTATCCTGCAATTTTAATGAATTTGTTTGTCAATTCTAATAATTTTTTGGTGAAGTCTTTAGAGTTTTCTCTATATAAGATTATGTCATCAGCAATGTATTAATTTGAAAGACATTACGCTAAGTCAGATAAGCCAGGCAGCGAAAGACAAATAGTCCATGACATCACTTATACATGGACTCAAAAAAGTTGAACTCATAGAAGTAGAAAATAGAATGATAGTTACCAGGGTCTAGGGGTGTTGAGGAGGGTGGTAGGGGGAGTTTTTGACCAAAGGGAACATCATTTTGGATAGACAGGATGAATACGTTTTGAAATCTATTGTACAGCAGGGTGACTAATGACAATAATATATGTATTGTATATTTCAAAATAAGAGATGAAATCTCAAATCTTACCACAAAAATTGTAGGAAAGTAAGGTGATAAATATGTTAATTAGCTTGGTTTCATAATTCCACATTGTATGCATATATTAAAACATACTGTACTCCATATATGTATAAAACTATGATTCATTAATCAAAATGATATTAAAATAATACCAATTTAAATTTTTAGATAAAATAAATTATAGGCTGGGCGTGGTGGCTCACACCTGTAATCCCAGCACTTTGGGAGGCCAAGGCAGGCGGATCACGAGGTCAGGAGATTGAGACCATCCTGGCTAACACAGTGAAACCGCGTCTCTACTAAAAATACAAAAAAATTAGCTGGGCGTGGTGGCGGGCTCCTGTAGTCCCAGCTACTCGGGAGGCTGAGGCAGGAGAATGACATGAACCCGGGAGGCAGAGCTTGCCATGAGCCTAGATGGCGCAACTGCACTCCAGCCTGGGTGACACAGCGAGACTCCATTTCAAAAAATAATAATAATTTAAAAATAAACAAACAAATAAATAATAAAATTAAACAATGTACAGAGGGTAAAACAGCAAGAAACCATAGCATCTTCCAAGAATAGTCTGGAATGCACTTTGTCATTTATCAACTGTTCCCCATAATGATACTCTTTAAAATAAAACAGCTCAATACCCACCTTAAGACATCATAAGAGTGTTCTCATAAGATATGGTGGAACCAGCCCAGAATTTAGAGTCAGACAAATCTGGGTTTAACTCCTTCCTACAATTTCTGAGACATTTAAAAAAAATTGTCTATGCACATTCGAGAAAGTTACTTAGGCTTTATTAGATTCATTTCTTCACTGTAAAATTGAAATGAGCTTCATGCAGTTAATGCAAAAATGCAATTGAGGTCATAATTCATAGGAATTGTACAATTCTTCCATTATGAAGCACATTCAGGCAACAGACTGATGAAGTCGATAAGTGGAAGTCCATAAATGTGCATAGGCATCTGCACTCAGGGTTATTTTAGGGGGCTGTATATTATTTGTGAAATATATGAAAGTTTACATTATGAAAAATAGAATACAGGAGAAAGGGTTATTACAAAATCAAAGTTTACCATCCATATTGATTTGAACATTATCCCAGTAATCACAAGGTCAATAAATTGATCTCAAGTTATACTAGTTAGATATTTTATGTTTCACGTTACAAATGTCACCTTGTCTAATTATGGCTAGAAAGAGTCTTGAAGAGACTTTAGGATTTTATCAGTTTAAACTTCTTGAAAAGAAATATTCCACAGTTGTGTCTTGCCATGGTGAAAATAGAAAGCAAAGCACTATATTCTTTTCTTCACAAATGATGAAGCGATGCTTTCCAGAAAGATACTTTAAACCAGTTGAAAAAAGATAGATAAAATTGTTCATGGTGACATATGAAAGTGCAGATCTGTTTAAAGAATTATTTAAAAAATAAATCAGATCTCATTGAAAGTGTTTTAAAACTTACATAGTCACTGAAAGTTCCCCTTCATCCTATATGCTCTTTCTTTAGAAATAACCACCATTCTGAAGTGGATGTATATCATTTGAATTTTGCTTTTATTGCATATGTATCTGTCTTAATTTTCTATTGCTATAACATAATACCTGAGACTGAGTAATTTATAAAGCAGAGAAGTTTATTTGGCTCATGATTCTCTAGGATGAGAAGTGCAAAATCAGGTGGCTATATCTGGTCGGCTTCCAGTGAGGGACTGGTGCTGCATCATAACATGGCAGAGAAGCACAAGGGGAAGAGGGCTTGTGCAAAGAGACAAACCACGAGAGGCAGCCTTGCTTTATAACCACCCGATTTCTAGAGAACTAATCTAGTCTTTTGAGGACTAACTCAGTCTCTCAAGAAAGCTATTAATGCATCTTAATGACCTAATCACTTCTTAAAGGCACCAACTTTCAACACTGCCACATTGAAACATACCACATACCACATACCAACACTGCCACATAGCACATACCAGAGCCGAGATTGTGCCATTGCACTCCACTAGTGACAGAGTGAGACTCCCTCTCAAAAAAAAAAAAGCCCCAATATAAGATTTGGTGGTTACAAACCATATTTGAACTATGGCAGTATATATGAGTAATATTATTTATTGTTGGGGATACAAAATTATTCTGTTTCTTTCTGCAACTTTTTCACTAATCATTTTATTGCTGAGATTTTTAAAGAATTAACTCTGTATAACATGACATTATATGACAAAAATTCAAGCTTATTTACATATTTTCCTATTTTTCACAATTACAAACAGAGTTGCAATGAACATCCCGGCACACAAGCGTGTCCCTTTAGCACATACCAGACTTCTTCATCTATGTTCTGTTGCTTAAAACAGAATGGCCGAATTTGGTAATATGTAAAGATAGGAATTTATTTATTGCAATTATGGTTTCTGAGAAGTCCAAATTCCGGGGTCCACATCTGGTGAGAGCTTTCTTGTTGGTGGGGACTCAGCACAGTTCTGAGACAACATGGGACATCACATGGTGAGGGGGCTGAGCGTGGTGGTATGCCAGCTCAGAACTTTCTTACTCTTCTTAGAAAGCTACCAGTTCCCCTCTCCCAAAACTCAGTAATCCTTTAATGCATTAATTCGAATCCATGAATCGATTAATTCATCCTTGAGGGCCCTGTCTTCATGATCAAATCACATTTAAAGACCTACCCCTCAATACTACTACACTGGGAATTTTCAATATTGCTTTTCAATATTGCTTTGATATTTCATGGCCTTTGCTCTACCACATACATTTTAGAGACTGCATTTCAACTTCTTTTAAAGATCTTATTGAATTTTTGTTATTATTACATTGAACTTATAAATTATTTTGAGAGAGAACAGCCATTTTTCTATCATCAAACCATCCTACCTTTAGATATATTACATCTCTATTTAGCTAGGTTTTCTTTTTAATTTTTAGGCCTTTTTTTATTTTTTAGGACAAAGTTTTGTTGGGATATATATGAAAAGTAGTATTATTAGACTGTCAAGAAATGAGTGACTCCAATAAAAGATACAATGAAAGGTGGTTAATTATATAGAAACAAATAAAATTAGAATTTTACCTCCCAAAAGATGTACACAGTTTTACAAAAATTATTTCTAGATAGGCCGGGTGCGGTGGCTCACGTCTGTAATTCTAGCACTTTGGGAGGCTGAGGCTGGCTGATCAGGAGGTCAAGAGACTGAGACCATCCTGGCCAACATGGCGAAACCCCACCTCTACTAAAAAAAAATGCAAAAATTAGCTGGGCATGGTGGCACCTGTAGTCCCATTCCTTGGGAGGCTGCAGCAGGAGAATCACTTGAACCTGGGAGGCGGAGGGTTGAGTGAGCCGAGATTGTGCCATTGCACTCCACTAGTGACAGAGTGAGACTCCCTCTCAAAAAAAAAAAAGTATAGAGAATATGTTTGCTATTATTAATTTTTTCTTTTTAAAAAACTTTATATTCTAACAAGGTAGTCAGTCCTATTTAAGAGATATAATTGATTGCTAAGTATGGGTCTTTTGTCGTTCAAACTTTTTGAATTTCTTAATTAGGTAGTAAAGTGTGGCAGTATAACTTCTTCAATTATTTACCTAAGAGTTTTTCTTTTTTAGTTTTTCTTACTTTATCTATTTTTCCTGATTTATTCCACTATCCCCATGGAAATGTTAATAAAAGTGACATGAGTAAGAATTTTTGTATGTTACAAAATGAAATGAATTGTTTCTAGCATTTCATTGAGTATGATATTGAATGAGCTGTAGATAACACAGAGACAGAGAGAGGGCAGGAAGAAAGAGTTAATAACTGCAATAAAATTGATCATACGATTATTTTCTTTTAATATGAAGATTTATACTAATAAATTTTCTATTGCTTACAAGTTGGCTTAGACTTATTAAAATTTTTTGAAATATTCCAGAATTTTTTGTAAATAAGTATATAGAATTTTGAACTATATCCAGATGATATTAGTCTGTAATTTTCCTTTTATGGTTTGATCTCTTATGTTTTCAAAGTCATTACACTCAGTAAATAAATTGTAAACCTATGGCTTTATTAGCTAGAGAGTTTGCAAAAGTTAACAATATCATATGTTAGTTCTCACATTGCTATGGAGAACTGTGTGAAACTGGGTAACTTATTTTAAAAAAGGTTTAATTGGCTCATGGTTCTTCAGGATGTACAGGAAGCATGGCTGAGGAAGCCTCCGGAAACTTACAATCATGGTTGAAGGCAAAGGGAAATCTGGCATGTTCTACATGGCTGGAGCAGGAGGAAGAGAGAGAATGAAGAGAAGGTGCTACATACTTTCAAACAACTAGATCTTGTGAGAACTCTCTCAGGAGGCAGCACTAGGGGGATGGTGCTAAACCTTCAGAAATCATCCCCATGATTCAATTACCTCCTACCAGGTCCCACCTCCAACACGGGGGATCACAAGTCAACATGAGATTTGGTTGTAGTGGAACCAGAAATTACTTCCCTAACATTCCCTCTGCCCCCCAGCTTATTTTTCCCCCATCCTGCTGGGGGTTAAAAGGTTGAGGCCCTGTGTTTGTCCGACACTGGTGTCCCTCCTGTGAGGACGCAGCCATGAGCTGAGGTATGAACCTACAAACCCAGGACCCCCGACCCCAGTTGCCGCTGCCAGCCTCAGAGAAAGACAACCAGGTATGCAGGGGAGCGTGCAGAGCCCAGCAGCCCCTAGGAATCAAGGATAAGGCTAAGGTTTTCACCTCGACTGTGATGGCAGGAGGAATAGGTGACTGCCTCCTCCCTCCCTGCACAGGACTGATTCTCATTCACTGTAGCTTCAGTCCAGGGGACTGGGACTCAGGAGCCCTGACCTGGGGTCTCCTGACCGCCCTGATCCCAAGTAAATGTGAATGGAGACAGGCATGAGAGCCTGTACTCCTCTTGGATTTCCCGGAACCCCACCCGTGGCCTCACGACGGTGCTACCTAAGGAAGTCTTCCCCCCATTCCCCGCTAGTGTGATCAGTGGTCAGCAAATAGGAAAAGGATCCAATAGGATTAGAAATGTGAGATTGTCTTGATTGTACCTGTTCGTGGTTTAACTTTGTATTTAAACAAACAAACCAGGAAATAAACTTGAAAATTATTTATCATCATAAAAATGAAACAAAAATTAAAATATTTATTGCCAGAAAAAAAAAAAAAATGAGATTTGGATGGGGACAGAGAGCCAAACCATAGCAATTCCTATCTTTCTTGATGGAAGCTTAACTATAAAAACAACTGGGTTTGAAATTTGGGTTGGAGAAATGTTTAACAACTCAGAAGTATCATTGTCCACTTTTAAATTTTTAAGACAGTATTTTCAAATTAATCATTCAAAAAACTAACCTTTTCAACTAAGCTCTCAAACAGTGACACAGAGTTGTTTATTATGCTCACTTGTAATATATAGTTTTATATCACATGTTTTATTTTCCTTTCTATTCCTTATGTTAATTCTGCTTTTCTTTTCTCTTTACTAATATTGAATTCAATTTGTTTATTTTATTAGTGTTTTAAAGAACCAACTTTTGGATTTGATGTTGTTATCTATCTGATGATTATTTTCTGTTATATTTATTTCTAATATTATCTTTATTCTTTTTGATGCTTCTTATTTTAGAGTTACCTAAGGTTTGCTTTTCCAAACTCTTTGATACTTTTTGTTAAAGACACCCAAATGCAAATAAAAGAAAAAAAGAAAAAAAAAAGACTACATTATCTATCCTCATTATAAAACAAGATGTAACCTCCCACAGTTAGCAAATAAACAACAAAGTATTTTTTCCTCATGTCATTGCCAATGCACAGAAACTCATTTGGAGTTTTTTAGCTCATGAGGTTAAATGTAGTGTGCATTTTCTCATTTGGAGTTTTGTGACGTGTGAGATTAAATGTACTGGGTAGTTTATTAACCAAGTCTTCATCACATTTTATAAACTTAATGTAAAGTTTTAAAAAATTGTTTTTTTAGTGCTTTCATTAGTGCAGAAACTATAGTTCTGTATTTTAGCACAATCATAGTCTTTATTAGCTATTGTAGTTATTCTGTATACCTATAAATTCAAAAAATTATCTGGAGTATGGGATTGGAAGTTGGTATGATTTTTTAAAAGTCTCTGAGGAAGTTTCATTTGAATATAAATAAAAATATGTAGCCAAGTTTCCAAAAAATTGTACATCAGTATTTTTAAAATAACAAAGAGATCCAAAATGATTTATGTAAAAAAGAATACGAGAAAACAAAATTTTTAAACTCTATGTATTTTTAGTGTTTTTTAATAGAGGTGTCAGCTTAAAGCCTTTACAAAATCACATGGTAGGAAAAGCAAAATGATACAAATTCCTTGTTTATCTTTGTTTAACTCAATATTTTCCAAATATATTTGCCTATAGAACAAATTTTCTGAAACTATCTCAAAAATGTGTCTGGCAAAACACAGATGCTGCATGGAGCATAGTTTAGAAAACACTGATTTAAATCACTGATCAAGCTTCTTCCTTGCCTTCACTGCTTCCGTCATTTCTAAGAAGATCAAATAAATAATGTCCTTCATTCCTACTGAATATTTGAATAAATTAAGAAATAAGACCAATAGGTATGCAAACTGAATGCAAGAATTAGTCAGACGTAACTACCAAATTACAATAATGCTGGAATAAGGCGGGCGTCCCTGACATATCAGTAGAACTTGTCCTGGAAAGAAATGGAGACCTGCTGTCTGTGAGCAGATGGAATCCAAAAGAGGAGAGAAGGCTGACATTGAGCCAAACACACCCAGTTATTCTTCCCAAATATAACATTCAGATAAATCACTCAACCTGCCAGGAGGTGGGTTGAACAAATGTGTAGGGAGAGACTGTGTGTTATACAAATGGGGCTACTTAAACAAGGAAGAAAATGTTAAAACTAGGGAAGAAGACCTTTACAATAGTTCCAGCTTTTAATTTCCTTAACCCATGGGGCCTAACCTGTGTCATCCTGGAGTGTATTTGGGCCTCTCAAGAGAGGGAGCCCATGTTACATCATCCATGGGGCACTGCTTCTTTCTATCCTCCAAGATTTAATATCCGATGGACATCTTAAATGTCACAATTATAAAAGTCCAGGTGATAGACAGACTAAATACCCTGTTTGATCATTACACGTTGTATGTATGTATCAAAATATCACAGGTACCCCATAAATATGTACAAATATTTATTTTTAATTTTAAAAAGATAAAAACAGGTCTATGGTCAGTCTTAAAAGGCTGCCAAATGCACAGTTTGCTGCCCACTTAAGGAAGCTCAAAGTCACACACAACAAAACCTCTCCACATGCTGAGTTTGCAAATCCACTGCCTCTTTTATTCTTTGGTTTTCTCCGAAAATATACCAAATGTTTCAGGCTTTGAGAGATAAAATAAATACTATCTGTTTTACTTTTTCAATTACTGAACCACAAGAGAAGAAGAAAAAGTACTAAAGGATAAATGCTAAAATGTCAATGTTGTTGCTGATAAATCTAATTTTGGGGACAGAGCTTCATATGAAATTGAAATGGGCCTTGTGCCTAAGCCCAGAAATGGACAATCTTACAGCCAGCTTGGCCCTATGCAGGAGGCCAGTCCCTAGAGAAGCATGAGAGAAAGTTGACTTTCTGAAGGCAGACTGATTTCCCAAGAGGAAAGGACAGTGCCAAGCCTGTATGCAGGTTGGGATTATACCTCCCAAATTCACCTATTTTGTCATTCTTCCCCAGGCCACAGGGCCAGAGTGAGTCGGACAAATAATGTGGAAGGTGTGTGATGCTAATGTGACTTCTTTCTATTGGGAAAAAAATATATCAGAAGAGTGAGAAATGTGTTTTCTTCTAACAGTTGCTAAATTGTAATGTCAGGATGGCAGTATCAGAAAATGTCATAAAAATCATTCAGTTGTATGGCCCTGTCGGCCACTTATGCTATTTATCCTTGACATATCTAGTAATTTTTATTGGTTAGTCATTCTGAGACAAGGTCCAAATAATATGTTTTTGATTATGAAGATAATAATGTTTTTAAAGTTTTAATCCATTATGTGTCAAGTATGGACCTTTACAAAAAGGACACCATAAGTGTTTTCTGAAAGACTAAAGATGTGGAAATCTCCAAGTCTTCTGCTAGATTTTACTTTCCTGGGGATTCTCTGCTCTGCAACAGGTGGGTTTTGAAACTGAAAATACTGGCATTTAAGCCTCAACTCATCAATTATTTATAGAGTTTAACAAGTAGTCAGATCCTAAGAACTTTCTTTTTTTTTTTTTGAGACGGAGTCTCACGCTGTTGCCCAGGCTGGAGTGCAGTGGCGCGATCTCGGCTCACTGCAAGCTCCGCCTCCCGGGTTCCCGCCATTCTCCTGCCTCAGCCTCCTGAGTAGCTGGGACTACAGGCGCCCGCCACCGCGCCCGGCTAATTTTTTGTATTTTTAGTAGAGACGGGGTTTCACTGTGGTCTCGATCTCCTGACCTTGTGATCCGCCCGCCTCGGCCTCCCAAAGTGCTGGGATTACAGGCTTGAGCCACCGCGCCCGGCCCATCAATTATTTATTATGTGGTATTTGCTAAGTTATATCAGCTCCCTGAGCCTTAGTTTTTCCAAATGCAAAAATGGCAATAATACCTGCTTTAGAGAGTCACTGTAAGGATATCAAATTATAACACATGCAGTATCTAACCACAAAGAGGGTCTCAAAAATTGCATTTGTTTCATTTTTCTGCCATTATTAATCTTTCAGTAAATATAAAACATAGCAACACACACCTGCCTCCCACTGCTCTGAATCTGACTTTACACGCCACACAACACAGAACATTTATTTCACTTCACAATGTCCTAAAGCCCACACACAAAAACAGTAGTGTAAAGAGATCTGATCCAGTGGATTTATAACTTTTCTACATTGGACGGTCCATGAAAAATCTTTGCAGCCAGATCTACATAACTTTGGACATCTCTATCTCACGAATTGCCAAATGAACCAAATATTTTTCTGGGCTAGAGATACCTATGGGTAATTTATATCAACCAACATTTAAGTGAAACCCACAGGAAGTTAGCAAATTGTAACAAGAGTAAAATAATCCCTGTTTGTTCTAAAAACCTGTCTGAGGCCTCAGGGCATAAATTTCAAAGAATCAAACGCAGTTTATATTTAATAATACACTGAAGGTGATCTAGTTAAACCAAATGTGAACATGTAAAACTGGTGTCATTTATAAAGATACTCTATAAGAAGTATCTTATATACTATAATATCTGAGAATTTTATCTATATTCCTATATCTTTACCATCTGATTTGTCTTGGTGCTCTTTTTCTCCCAATTACATAATTACATAAAAAATATTAAAATGTAGCTTATCTCCTGTTAAACCTTTGCATTCATTTTCTCCAGCTAATTATCTGCTTCTATACCCAGTGGTTTGTCCTTTCTTTATTTCCCATTAAATTTTGCATCAGGTCCTGTATTTTAACTTTGCACAATCACTCTATTTTGGTTGCCTTCAAGGATCTAAGATTTTATCTTGCAAACTCTCTCAGTTCTCTCACAATAAAGAACAGGACTTTGGCCTCAGAAACGATCAGGGCTTGAGCCCCAGCTGTGCTCACAACCTCTGCAGTCTTCAATTTCCTATCCTTAAACTAGGAACCACAAGTCCCATAGGGATTGTTGTAAGATTTAACAAGATAATCAATATAAAGTTCTTTTTACTGTATCTGATACACTGTTAGTGCTTAATCAATGTTAACCTATATATACACATATATGTCTGTGTGCATATATATACATGTATACACATATATATACCAAAACAGTTGAAATATGAAATGTGATTAAAATAGTATCAAGAGAAACGGTATCTCATGTGACTCTGGAACCAGACTGCCAGGGCTGAATCTCATATCTGCTCTTTGGTTATTGGGGTGACTTTGTTCAAGTAAGTTAATTTCTCAGTGAATCCATTGCCTGATCTGTAAAAAGGAGTATTTATAGTGACCAACTCATAGGTTTGTTGTGATAATCTAATTTAGAAAAATAAGCATTTTCAAATGATTCCTTTCATGAAAAGAAAAATGCTAATACGTGTTATCATTATACAACTGAGGACAGTTTTCATTTATGTTTTCTAATTCAGAATTACATATAAAATTCAGCAAATACCACATTGCTAAACTTGAATACTGTAATAATATATTTTTTAAGAATTTCAGCATTATCTCAGGGTTCACAAGCTTATAAGTGAAAAAGGTATCAACAGTTGAAAGCTGTCATAAAATAATACCTCTAATACTTGTAATGCATGCTTTAAAGTATGTCTTCTTCTCAAGAGAGTGCTTGAAAACAACTAGAGGGAAATATTCCTAGGTTTAACCTATACATCTACAAAACATTTTCTCTGTTTAAGGATGAAATAGTAGCCCCAGTAAATAAAGTCCCTCATTTAATATTTGTTTTATATGTATAAAGGCATTGTTAGGCTATCTCACTGGTATTTAGAATTTTACATTTAGGGTCAGACAAGAACTATAGATAGACGAGAGAAACAACATGATTACAAACTTGTTAACAACTCCAGCCAACCCAACCACACACACACACACACACACACACATACACACACGCTCATACAATGTGTTCTCTCATTTTCCATTTGTATTTGAATGGGAAGAGGTTAAGAAGTAAAGTGTGAAACGACATCACCCAATAGAAATTAAATGTAGGCCACAAATCCAAGCTATATATATGTATATCTTTAATTTTCTAGTAGCCACATTACAAAAGCAAAAATAAACAGGTGAAATTCATTTTAATATTCTGTTTTATTGAACACAACCAATCAAAACTATTATTTTGATATTTAATCTTATTTAATAAACATGTTAAACATTTATCTAATTCATTAAATAACAAATGTATTATGCTGATTTAAATCATTATTGAATAAAACTTATAAAAGTATTTTATATTGTTTCATACGAAGTCTTCAAAATCCAGAGTGTATTTCACACTTAGAGCCTACTTCAATTAGAATTAGCTACACTTCCTGTGCAATAGCCACCTGTAGCTAGCAGCTGTCAAGCTGGATGGCACAGGTTAGAATAAGTGTTTCTACTCCTTCCATGGGTCAGAAAGAAATTCCATTGAGTTTTTTAAATTACTCTCCCAACTCTCATAAATTCTATCTGTGGTTAAAAACCTCTAGTGCCGGAACTGGAAGAAAATATGTATACCTGAAAAATGCCAAATCTAACATATTTTAAGAGAGTACAATGCCCAACAGGATTACAGAAAATGAATACAAGATTTATCAGGTAATTTTCAGAAATGCTTAAAGGTAGACAAGGACAAATTTTCAGAATGTAACAATTTCCACTAATACTTCCCAACGGTTTAGACTACATTTCACGAGATGTACTTAAGATCCATATATCCATTAGCCTTTCAGTGTCATTGCTAACATTTCATAAACTTCAATATCTCATTCTCTATTATTATTTAATATTTTTTATCATTTGCAAGCCTACAATGTAACTTACAGACCTAAGAATCAGTATAATCAGCTCTGCTACCAACAAAGCAGAGAAAACAATACTTTTCATATGGTTTGCTTTCAGTTTTAAAATAAGAGTAACTTAGAATTTCTCTGCCCTGAAAAGTTTGCTCATCTTTCAAAAAAAAAAAAAAACAACTGCTTATTAGCTAACTCTTTTAGGTTCCACAATGCTTTCTCCATGATATTTTACTCCCTTTTATACTGAAGCACATGCCTGGAATCTTAGTTAACTAATCTTGAAAAGGTAGAAATTTCGTACACCTTTGATTAACTCTTACAAGTAAACCAAGGACAGAACCAGACCTATGGAACCTTCAGAACATTCTTCTGGAACTCATATCTCCCTTGAAAAGCAAAATACACAGCAAGCCTTAAGCCTACACTCTGGACATTGGACAGAAAGATAATTTTTGACATCGACACAGTCTTTAGAAAACTCATCTACCCTCATAAACTCACATAATACCTATATGTTGATGAATCAAAAAATATATTTCTATAGTGCAAGTCTTTCTTCTAAATTCTACAACCTAGTAACCATAGACTCCCTGGCATATTTCTCCTAGGCATCTCTATATTAGGGGGACCTTCTATCCCAGTTGTCCAGGGACTGCCCCAGTTTAGTCACTGAAATTCCTGCATTCTGGGAAACTCTTCAGGTCCAGGAAACCAAGACAGTTGGTAACTCTTAACATGCCCCACCTCGTTAACATGTCCCACCTTGACTATGTCATATTTGTCTCAAACTTACTCTTACCTTAAATTCCTAAATCTTTGGCAGTCACAAAATTCACACAGACGTGTATGTTGTGAAAGCAACCTTAGACTTTTCCCTCCTATTTGCAATTATTATTTTCTTTATTCAAGTAATATTTATTGTCAACTTTGTCAAAGATCAGATGGCTATTGGTGTGCACATTCATTTCTGGGTTCCTTGTTCTGTTCTGTTGGTCTATGTGTCTGCTATTGTACCAGTCCCATGCTGTTTTGGTTATAAAATATTTGGAAGTTGGGTAATGTAGCCATATAAAATATTTGGAAGTTGGGTAATATGATGCCTCCAGCTTTGCTCTTTTTGAAGTGGGGAAAGGATGCTCTATTCAATAGATGTCGCTGGCATACCTGACTAGTCAAGCACAGAAGAATGAAACTGGACTCTTATCTTTTACCATATACAAAAATTAACTCAGGATGGATTAAAGATGTCAATGTGAGACCTCAAACTATAAGAATCCTAGAAGAAAATCTAGAAAACACTATTGGAGACATTGGACTTGGAAAAGAATTTATGACCAAGTCCTCAAAAGCAATTGCAACAAAACAATTAATGAGTGGAACTTAACTAAAGAGCTTCTGCACATTAAGAAACTACCAATAGAGTAAAACAGACAACCTACAGAATAGGAGAATATATTCACAAACTATGCATCCAACAAAGATCTAATATCCAAAATCCATAAAGAACTTAAGCAAATGAACAAGCAAAAACCAAATAACTCCATTCAGAAGTGGGCAAAATATATGAATAGAGTCTTCCCAAAAGAAGACATACAAATGGCCAACACACATATGAAAAATGCTCTATATCACTAATCATCAGAGAAATGCAAATCAAAAGCACAATGAGATATCAACTCACAGCCGTCAGATGGTTAGTATTATACCAAAAAAACATGCACTCGTACGTTCATTACAGCACTATTCACAATAGCAAAGACATGGAATTTACCTAGGGGCCCATCAACGGTGGACTGGATAAATAAAATGTTGTACATACATACCATGGAATACTACACAGCCATAAAAAAGAACAAAATCATGTTCTTTGCAGCAACATGGATATAGCTGGCAGCCATTATTTTAAGTGAATTAATGCAGGAAGAAAAAACCAAATACCCTTTATTCTCACTTGTAAGTGGGAGCTAAACATTGGTTATTAACGGACATAAAGATGGCAACAATAGACACTGAGAACTACTAGAAGGGGGAAGATGGGAGAGGGCAAGGATTGAAAAACAAACTTTTGGGTACTATGCTCACTTCCTGGGTGACATGTTCAATTTTACCCAAATCTCAACATCATGCAATACACCCATATAACAAACCTAAACATGTACCCTCTGAAATAAGATAAAACTTGAAATTATTTTTAAAAAGTACATTTTATTGACTATCAACTAGGGATTTATAAGTCAGAAAAGATTTCAAAAATATCTGTTTTTGTGGAGTTTACATTTCATTGTGGAAAGACAGAAAATAAATAGAAAAATAATATATAACTTTTCATAAATAGTGATGTAAAAACAAAATAAAACAGAATAAGGGGAATAGAAAGTACAGTACCGATGCATAGAAACTACTGACCATATCAACAATGACAAGTTATGACCCTTTTCCATTAAATTTCGGATTCATGGGAGCCAACCCCAGTGCTAGACTCAAGGGGACACTTATTTGTCTTAGTCAGTGATGATAATCCCAAACCTCCTTGCCAAAGGCAATGGATCTCAAGCTAGAACCAATTCACTCAAACATTCGTCTGGCAATTGAGTCTGGCAATTGGTCTGGCAATTCGTCTGGCAATTTAAACACATGGCCTAAATTGACCCAATCAGTCTCAAGAATTTTGATAGAGTTTAGATATCTGTCCCTGCCCAAATCTCATGTTGAAATGTAAACCCCAGTGCTGGAGTTGGGACCTAGGGGGAGGTGTTTGGATCATGAAAGTGGATCCCTCATGGCTTGGTGCTGTCTTTGTGATAGTGAGTTCTCACAAAATATGGTCACTTAAAAGTGTGTGGCATCTCCCCCCACCTCTCTCTCTTGCTCTCATTCTTGCCAAGTGATGTGCCTTCTCCTCCTTTGCCTTCTGTCATGAATGGAAGCCTCCTGAGGCCTTCCCAGAAACAGATACTGCTATATCTGTACCTTCAAATGAGCCAATTAAACCTCTTTTCTTTATAAATTATCGTTTCAGATATTTCTTTGTATTCATTGAAAGAATGACCTAATACAGACTTACACTCCAATACTGTGTGAGAGGTATCCTTTCTTTTTTATTAGATTTCAACATACAAACACATTGTCCAGCTGCTATTGGTAGCCATTTTGTTTATTCAAGAAAGAAACCAGAGCTATGTAAAGAGTCAAGAAACGGAGCCAGAACCAATCTACAACTGGTAGGCCACTATATATTTTCTTTTAACTTTCTGTTAGGTGACATAAAATATGGACTCATGATTAAAGCCAGTTGACTTTCGGATTCTGTTATTAGCTACATATGTGGTACAGACCCTTTTACCTCAATAAATATCAATGTACTATTTCTTCTATTCAGAATGTATTTCTTTCATCTTTACTTGGATGACTGCAAGAGCCAGCATATTTTAAAGTTGTTTTTTGTTTGTTTGTTTGTTTGTTTTTTACTAAACCACTTCAGCCTGTGTTAGCTATTCCTCTGCTTCAATAGTACCACAACACGAAACTTAGCACACATTGCAGGAGTATGTTTATGTCAATTGTATTACATCTAAATTTGAGGAAAGCAATTAAATTATGACTAAGAAGCCTTCTCTCTTAAATATTCTCTTATTCAGTTATACAATTGTATTTTAAACTCTAAAAATTGATAGATAATGCCTCCACCAGAGTCCTGTTCTATAAATATTAGCTATATTATTGTACACCAAGGAAAGGTAAAATTTAACCTTGCTTTAGAGTTTCCACTTATTTACTTTGACAACTAAATATAAGACCTAATTTTTCCAGTGAATATGACAGATTTCTGTTTACTAAATTATTTTCTTGTGACATGAATTTGAAAAATAAGATACTTTTATTTCCTTTTAGGGAAACAGGTAAGTTTCAAAATTTTAACAATGTATATTTAAATATAAATGCTTTCTTTCACCAAAAGGTGAAGTTTTAAGTCAACTTCAAAATATTCCTGGGCTGGGTGTGGTGGCTCACACCTATAATCCCAGTGCTTTGAAAGGCTGAGGCAAGAAGATTTCTTGAGTCCAGGAGTTTGAGACCAACATAGCAAACATGGTAAAACCCCATCTCTACAAAAAATTAGCCAGGTATGGTGGCCAAGGCTGCAGTGCACTGTGACTGTGTTACTGAGCTCTAGCCTGGGGAAGAGTCAGACCCTGTCCCCTCACACCAAAAAATTATTCACCACGATTATTTCTTTTTCAGGTACTGACATTTCTTCTAAGTCACATTCATAAGCAAAATTGATTGCACAGTACAAGTGTTTTGTATGTGTGAAAGATATCCCCCCAAAATATATTTTCCCCTTTTCATATAATTTGGATACAATCATAGCTAAACCAAATTCTTTGTTTCCCCACCAAGAATTTATCTTTAAAACTCTGCTGTGTTCTCAAACTCACACTAAAACTTATGTGAGAAACCAACCAGAAAGTGAGAAACCTATGCAAATGATTTTTTTTCCTGGAAAGTGCTGGTAAGAAACAGTTTCCACAGTTTTATAATGCTAAAAACAAAAGTAAGAGAAAGAGGTCAGGTAATTTGTGAAGTAAACATCTTATACTCTTTGAAACTAAATTTCAGCTGTAGCATTAAAATCTAGTTGCCCCCCTAAAGAAGCATACCTTTAGAAAAGTTATAATTTCCTTGCTGTATGTGTTTTGGCCTGCTAATATCAAAGTATACACACTGTCATATAGAATAGAAAAATTTGTTTATGAAAAAATGATCTTCCACCCCAATCTTCCTAACCTCAATTATAATTTCTTGAATCAACTTCTTTTAAATATTTTTTTTTTGCTGTTGACAAATGGCTTAAGGTTCTATTTCTTGATTTACAAATTTTAAGCAATATCTAATTATCCTTTAAAAGAATTGAAAGTGGGAGATTTACCTCACTTAAAAAATCTAATTCACTTGCTTCCACATCTAAAATTTGTTCCATGACTATAATCACTAAAGTGCTAGTAAATGTTTAACAATAAGCTCACTGATGAAGAAAAAGGCCCTCATTTGTAGCATTTGCCAATTTCTACAGTGTGAATACGCCCATCATAGCCGATTTCAATGTACCAGATGATTGGCTAGAAAAATCTCTAAAAATTTAGCAATCATTTCTACTGATCCAGTACAGGCCAGCTCTAGCACACCCACTAGATAACATCTATTTACACTATTTGTTACCTTTTAAACACTAAATAATGCATTTATATTTACTGAGAAAGACTCTTCTTTCTGAACACTTAGCCCTTTCTTCTTCCCTTCCACCTTGAAACTTCATTCAATCATTTCATATTAAGATATTTTTATATATATATATATATATTCAAATAGAAAATCGCAATGAAGTCTTCTGTTTTCCCTCATGATTCTTAAAATTGAACAATGATTAATAACAGTATATAGGTAAAAGCATGTAGCTATAGTTTACTAAAAGGCCAGATGATGTGTTGATATTCCCATATCACAATATTGGGATACTTTAAGGGCCATATGCCTAGTATCAAGATTACTAACACCCTCATTTGTATAATTCCATCAGCTGTTCAAAACCTTAATTTGCTCCATATATTTATAACATGGTTTTCTTAGCTAGGTCTTTTGCTTTTTGGTTTTGTGTTGGATTTGGTTTTTCTTGGAATTTCTAATTACCTTGTGTATGTGCTGTGTGTCTGTGGGCAAAGGATTAGCTTGTGTTTATCATATTCTCATATTTATCTACCTGTTAAATTAGGCTATTTTGTAACATCTCTTTTTATCCCAAGAAACCCCTTTCTCAGAACACTTCTCATCCTTATTCCTATCAGATGACTTTCCTTTGTATCATCCCTGATTAGTTCTCTATCTGCTCTATGCTACAGCTGAGCATTTTACAGTGGCTGGAGAAAAGCTATGCTGACTAATCTCTCTCCAAAGTCATGGCACTCATTTTAATTGAGCATTGAGAGATCGAGATGCCTATTACATTGTCATAATCCCATACAACCCCATTTTCCACAGCACAATTTTCTACCTCCTTCTGTTTTCTCAAATATTCATACCTCATTGCCCATCCTCACATCCGACTATCCTATCTTCCTTTTGACTGAGAAAATAGAACCTTCCATATACGCATCAGAAAATCAGGCAATCTGTATCTGTACCCACATACTCAGTCTTTCATTCTGTTAAAATTGGCACTGGATTCCATGTCTTGTCTCCTATTTAAAGGCATTAATCTTGGAATACTCTCTTGTTCTTCCAAATCATCAAATATTCCTTTCTATTTAATGTTTCTCATAATGATACAGGCATGCTCCAAATATTCCATCTTAACTATAAAATTAAGAGAATGTTGTATTGGCCCAAAGATAGAAAAATAGACTAAGAGAATAAAGAGTAATTTGTGAACCCAGAATTATTTACATGTTAGTTTCATACAGAATACAGATAGAATTGAAGAACAGTATAGAAATGGTAGACTAGCATGGTGTGGTACTGAGATTACTAGTTTTTATTGTAGAAGAAAATAAATCTGGATCCCTACCTTGCACTGATCACAGAAAATAATACCAGCACTTTAGAAGGCCAAGGCCAGTGGTTTGCTTGAGCCCAGGAGTTCGAGACCAGCCTGGGAAACATGACAAGACCCTGTTTCTACAAAACCACAAAAATTAGCCAGGCAAAGTGGTGTGCACCTGTAATCCCAGTTACTTGTGAGGCTGATGCAGGAGGATCACTTGAGCCTAGGAGACGGAGTTTGCAGTGAACTGAGATGGCACCATTGCACTCCAGCCTGGGTGACGGAGCAGGACCATGTCTCAGAACAAAAATGAAAACAAAAACAAAAACAAAACAAAACAAAAAAACAGAAAAAAAAAAATATTTTATTGTTAAGCTACCAATATTGTGAAGACTTGAGGGGCCAAAATCTCAAAGAGAAATTAAGTCCATAGAAGAGAGCACAATATTTGGCACTAGTTTTTCTCTGCAAGGAATTCATATTTCTAAAGTTGTAACTGAGAGGGTATGAAATTAAGCTAAAGCAGTACTGAACTTTCAGCAATTTTATGGGAACAATAGAGCAGAAATTAAAAATTAAAGCCCAACCATAAGGAGGGCTCTACATTAGGAGTAAAAATAAAACAGAATTAGATCTGTTCTCAGAAGAACCAAACCCCATGTTAAAAAAGTTAAGTTCATAGTTAGATTACAGCAATCTGGCAGTACTCTAACTGCTTCCTTGAAATTTATGGAAGTAGATTATATCATCCAAAGCTTCAATTTTTTTTCTAAAAGTTTCCACAAACAATGAGATTCAAACAAAAATCACCACACGTACAGAGATAAGAATCGATCAAATACTTTTAAAAATATTCATAACAGAATAAACATCAAAGCAAAATAGACATTGAGCAGAACAGACATCCAAGATCAAATTCTAAACAGTACAACATCCTAACAGGAAATTAGGTGAAACAGAATTAATATATTCTTCTCCTGGACATAGATATGAAAGCCTTAAATTTACAAAATCAGCAACTAGATCAGCAGAATATATCAAAAATAATACACACAACAAAACAGGATATACTTTAGTTATTCGAGGCCAATTAACTTTTAAAATCAGTGTAATTCAACATGTTAAGAGAATAATGGAGGAAAAAACTATGATTTCATTGGATGCAGACAAACCATTTGATGACAAACTTAGCAGGACACTCTCTGCAGCTACGACAGTGGCAGAAGAGGTTGACAGCTGAAATTTATCTTCAAATGACCCTCCCTGCTGCTGGGGCCACAAACCCTTCATTGGAGGAGAAGTATCTGAGAGGGTTCTTCACGATGTCTTCTATGCCTCCTGTGTCTAGTGATTATCTTATTATTGTTCTTATACTTAAAAATTTAACTCATTTATTATACAACAGCAGGATCAAATTATAGTCCAAGAACTAAATCTAGCCCATTCTCTGTTTTTGTAATAAAGACATTTGTATAAAAGCACCTCTATTCATTTTTGTATTGCCTATGATATAATATAGACAGAGATGAATAACTGCAAGAGAGACCTTATAGTCCACAAAGACAAAAATATTTACCATTTGACCCTTTACAGAGAAAGTTTGTTCAAGCTGTTTTAGAAAGGTAGTAGTGTACTTCCTCTATGGGTATGCTATTAGGGTTATTTCTCATTTTATAATAATTAATTTCTGCATGGATATGTATAAAAATAACAGGAATTGATTATACTGCACATTTATCATTGAGAATGTTTTTTAGAATTGGAAATGTATTATTCCTTTCATAAGCCCCATTAAATTCCAGGCACTCCGGACCCTTAACTATTGGAAGATTTGTCTTCGTAAGGAGAATTGAAGTCCAGCTTCTCACTGATGAGCAAATGAGTCCATCAAGCTTTAAGCCCCTCAAAATGCCAGAGTTTTTTAAAGTTCCCTGGGCTTTTAGACCTTGGAATACCTTTTACGCCGCCATCTATATGGGGATAGAGGTTCCTTGATCTAGATTTTGCTCTTTTCCTCAGGCGGCGGATTTTCTTGAATCCAATTTCTGGTTGCCAGGATCCCCTAGAGCACCCTCACATCTGCTTCTCCCACCTTATTTTAATATTCATTGCACATTTCCATCAGTCTTCTCCTTCCAGATAAGTACTGTCTTCTGATAACCCTCCGACGATGCCCTGTCATATTGGTCTGCTCCACCAATGCAGTAACATAGCCCTAGGAGGTGAACGATTCTACTTCATCTGCCATTTCGACCAGAAAAGCACTGCTGTGTTTTCATTTTATGTGATTGTTTTTAATTAATTGATTTATTTGTAACAAAACAGTGTATGTGGTATATACCATGGTGCTTTGATATACACACATGTACACAATAAAATCATTACTACAGTCAAACTAATATATCTGTGTCCTCACATACTTACCATTTATTATTTTGGTGAAAGCATCAAGCATCTACTCTCATAGCAAACTTCTACCATACAATTTAATATTAAATATAGGTCATTTATGCTGCAGATTACATCTCTAGACTTATTCATCCTATTTTTAATTGCACAACAGTTCATGGTAAAAAAAATTAACTCATTTTGAGTATTCTGGTTTTGGTTTCTAATTAATAATTAGTACTTAAGTATTTACATGTTAGGGATAGTAAGTCTCTCTAGTGAGTACTTGACATCAGTGCCATGTGGAGACTGAAGCAAAATAAAAATTCAGTAATAATGCTCTTATATTTATTTAAATGTTTGATATGTGGTTTATCATGGAAGTCCTTGCATTAATACTGATTTTCTTTAAAATTACATTAAAATATATTTTATATTGATCACTGTGTATTTTGCTATATACCCTTAAAATTTGGGGATCCTAGCTAAAAACAATCAGACAAGAGAAAGAAATGAAGGGCATCCAAAGGTGAAAAGGAAGAAGTCAAATTATCATTGTTTATAGATGACATTATCTTATATTTGGAAAAACCTAATGACTCCAGAAAAAAATGATTAGAATGACAAACAAATTCAGTAAAGTTGCAGGTTACAAAGTAAATGTACAAAAGTCAGTAGCATTCCTGTGTGCCAACAGTGAACAATCTGAAAAAGCAATTTAAAAAGTAATTTCATTTACGATAGCTACAAATAACATAAAATACCTAGGAATTAATAAAAGAAGTGAAAGATCTGTACAATGAAAATTATAAAACATTGATGAAAGAAATTGAAGAAGACACAAAAAATTGGAAAGATGTTTCATTTTTATGGGTTGGATGCATCAATATTGTTAAAATGTCCATACTACCCAAAGCAATCTACAGATTCAATGTAACCTATCAAAATACCAATGGCATTCTTCATAGAAATATAACACATAATCCTAAAATGTATATGGAGCCACAAAAGATCCAAAATAGCCAAAGCTATCCTGAACTAAAGAAAAAAACTAATGAAACACATCACCTGACTACAAATTATACTACAGAGCTATAGTAACCAAAACAGCATACTACTGTCATAAAAACAGACACATAGACCAATGGAACAGAATAGAGAACTCAGAAACAAATCCATACTCCTACGGTGAACTCATTTTTGACAAAGGTGCCAAGAGCATACACTGAGGGAAAGGATAGTCTCTTCAATAAATGGTGCTGCAAAAACTAAATATGCGTATGCTGAAGAATGAAACCAGATTCCCATCTCTCACCATATACAAAAATCAAACATAATAGATTAAAGTCTTAAATATAAGACCTCAAACTGTGAAACTGCTAAAGGAAAACTTTGGAGAAACTCCAGGACATTGAACTGGCAAAGATTTCTTGAGGAATACCCAACAAGCACATGCAACTAAAGCAGAAATGGACAAATGGGATCACATCAAGTTCAAAAGTTTCTGCACAGCCAAGGGAAAAAAAATCAACAGAATAAAACAACAGTCCATGGAATGAGAGAAAATATTTGCAAACTATCTGACTTACAAGGGATTAATAACCAGAAAATATTAAAAGCTCAAACAACTCTGTAGGAAAAAAATCTAGTAATCTGATTTAAAAACGGGCAAAATATCTGTATAGACATTTCCCAAAATAAGACATACAAGTGCAAAACAAGTTTATGAAAAGGTACTCAACAGGCTGGATGCGGTGGCTCATGCCTGGAATCCCAGCACTTTGGGAGGCCAAGGCGGCCGATCACAAGGTCAGGAAATCGTGACCATCCTAGCTAACACAGTGAAACCCCATCTCTACTAAAAACACAAAAAATTAGCCGGGCGTTTACTCGGGAGGCTGAGACAGGCGAATGGTGTGAACCTGGGAGGCAGAACTTGCAGTGGGCGGAGATCGCGTCACTGCACTCCACCCTGGGTGACAGAGCAAGACTCCGTCTCAAACAAAAAAAAAAAAAGAAAAGAAAAGGTACTCAACATCATTGATCATCAGAGAAATGCTGATCAAAACTATGTTGAAGGCTGGGTGCTGTAGCTCTCGTCTGTAATCCCAGCACTTTGGGAAGCTGAGATGGGTAGGTCACCTGAATTCAGGAGTTCAAGACAGCCTGGGCAACATGATGAAACCCTGTCTCTACAAAAAATACAAAAATTAGCCTGTACATACCTGTAGTCCTAGCTACTTGGGAACCTGAAGCAAGAGAATCACTTGAGCCAGGGAAGATTAAGACTGCAGTGAGCCGGGACCACAGGACTGCACTCCAGCCTGGGCAAGAGAGGGAGAGTCTGTCTCAAAATAAATAAAAAAATAAATAAAAATCGCTACAACGAGGTAACATCTCACCCCAGTTAAAAGGGCTTTTTATCCAAAACACAGGCAATGACAAATGCAGATGCGGATGTAGGAAAAAGCGAACCCTCATACACTGCTGGTAAGAATGTAAAGTAGTACAACCACTATGGAGAACAGTTTGGAGGTTCCTAATAAAAACTAAAAATAGACCTACTATGGGATTGCTGCATCACATGGTAGCTCTATTTTTATTTCCTTCTTTTCCCAAAAGAAAGGAAATCAGTGTATCAAAGAGATATCTGCATTCTCATGTTTATTGCAGCACTGTTCACAATAGCCAAGATTTGGAAGCAACCTGCGTGTCTGCTAATAGAGGAATGGATAAAGGAAATGTGCTACCTAGGCACAATGGGGTACTATTCAGCTACAAAAAAGAATGAGATTATGTCATTTGAACTATGTGTATTGAACTGGAGGTCACTAGGTTAAGTGAAATAAGCCAGGCACAGAAAGACAAACATCACATGTTCTCACTTATTTGTGGGAACTAAAAATTAAAACAAGTGAACTCACAGGGAGAGAGAATAGAATGATGGTTACCAGAGGCTGAAAAGGATAGTGGGGTTGAGAAGTGGGGATACTTTAATGGGTACAAAGATACAGTTAGACATAATGAATAAGATCTAGTATTTGATAGCACAATAGAGTGACAACAGTCAAAAAGAATTTATTCTACCTTTTAAAATAACTGAAAGAATATAATTGGATTGTGTATTCATCTATTCTTATGCTGCAAATAAAGACATACCTGAGACTGGGTAATTTATAAAGGAAAGAGGTTTAATTGACTCAGTTCAGCCTGTCTGGTGAGGCCTCAGGAAACTTACAATCATGGCAGAAAGGGAAGCAAACAAATCCTTCTTCATAAGGTGGCAGAAAGGAGAATGAGTGCCCAGTGAAGGAGGAAGCCCCTTATAAAACTATCAGATCTTTTGAGAACTCACTCACTATCTTTTGAGAACTAACTCACTATCACAAGAACAGGATTGGGTAAACCACCCCCATGATTCAATTATCTCCACCTCATCCCTCCCATGACACTTGGGGATTATGGGAACTACAATTCAAAATGAGATTTGAGTGCACACACAGCCAAACCATATCAGATTGTTTGTAAAACAAAGGATAAATGCTTGAGATGATGAATATCCCATTTACCCTGATGTGATTATTATGCATTGTATGCCTGTATCAAAATGTCTCACGTAACCCATAAATATATATGCCTACTATGTACCCACAAAAATTTAAAATTAAAAAATAAAAAATAAAATACATATACATATATACATATATGTATATACACATGTATATGTATATATGCATATGTATATACATACATACGTATATGTGTGTATATATGCATATATGTGTATATATATGTATATGTGTGTATATATATGCATATATGTGTGTGTATATATATAGTGCCACAGCCAAGTTTCTCACTAATCTCAACCTTGTTCCAACCCTGTTTGACATGTTTCTCAAAGCTCTTGATTATATGATATCCTCCTTCAGGGATAATCATATAACCATAAATAAATATCTATATAAAAAGAATTCTGTAAAAACACCTAGAGTCAAAACTTATATGCCTATACTTCTTATGTGAGCCAATATAGCACATTTAAATATTTGTCTTTTAAGATTAAAGTATTGCCCTTTCCAACAACTCTGTATTAAAATGAAGAGATTTCATACAATGTATAAGGACACATAATCCATTAAACCATTAGCAATTTGTATTATTTGAAAATTTTCTAATATGAAAAGTAATTGATAAAAGGACAGAGAAGAACTAAGCTTTAATTGGAACAGAGAGAAGAAACTTGCTCAAACAAGAGAGGAGATTAGTACAGAGAAGAACTAAGCTTTAATTGGAGCAGAGAGAAGAAACTTGCTCAAGCAAGAGAGGAGATTAAACCTTATAGATACAGTGCTGGAATCCCAAAATTAGCATGAGATGAATGATTGGCTTCAGATGGGGCATTCTGAAAGCCATGAAAAATGATATGTGAGAGTAATAAAGTCAAGCTTCTAGTTTTGCTTGAACTAATTTTCCTTGCTATAATTATATACAATGCATCAAATGCATTATCCACAAATAAAGTCCTCTCAGTAAATGTCTATTGCTCTAAAAAATGGAATACTTAAAAGTGTTTGTAAATTTTACTTATTTATATTTTAAACAATTTTTCAGAATGCATTTCAAAAATTATATAAAAGCAGAATGCTTCTGCATTAATAAAATCAATAGCAATAATCATAATAAATATTGAGTAATAAGAAAGCCAAGATGATAGGCATCCTTATTTGTGATTAATGTTGGCAAGATGGAAGCAGCACATTTACTAATGGAACCATACAATCATGGAGTATTTCATGCATAACTATCCAAAATAAAATTATCATTTTCCTGGAATGAAAACACTTCAAAATTATAGTGTGCACAGCTCTAAATTGATTCTATAAATGGATTCCAGAAAATCATTTACCAGATGGTTATATTTAGATGCCACTCAAGCTTCCTGAGTACTTTAAAGGTGGAGTCACCTATGCCCACAGCTGTATTAATAGAGAAAAATAAAAGACTTAACATCTTGAAAGAGGAATAAATGCTGAGTGTAACAAAAAATACAAAAATACAAGAAAGTTTCCAATTAAATGATATTGATACACACAGGAAAGACAAATTAGTGTTTTAATTGTTCATCAAGCTTAATTTCATATAAGCAAGTCTCAGTCATCATCATCTAAAATTTTTTCATGTGTATCATGTTGCAATTTTGATTGTCATCAGAATCACTTACTTTGCCTATTTCCTCTCTGAGAAGTAATACAGGGAGTCCATGGTTAAAAGTACAGATTCTGGAGACAAACCACTTGCATTTACAGCCTAGGTTTGTGATTTCAGACAAAGTACTTAACCTCCTGGATCTGAGTTTCCTCAAATATAAAATAATAATTATAACTTCATAAGGTTTTGACAATATTAGCTGATGCAATACCTGACATAATGAAAGTGCTAAATAATTGTTAGTAATAGATGTTAGAATTTTAAAGAATGGTAAAAATACCTAATTGATGTGGGAAAATCACTTTTAGAAAACATTGTTAACATGTGCAGTGGAATATGTCAAAGACAACACCCCAGTTATCACTGTAAAAATAGGTCTCTGTGTGTTATATACATATTTTCTGCTATCTAAAATTCAATAGATTGTCTACATAATAACCACATAGCTGAAGGACAGTACATACCATCTGAACATGTATTTTTTGGGGGAAACAGTTTTCTCTTAAAGTCAACTGCTTTATGATATCCCATGTGGGTTAGCGCTCATATGAATCTACTTAGGAGGAAAACAACGTGCTAAAGACACCAAACCTAAAAGAGATGCTGAAACTTGAAGATGTCATCCCATCACTACTTAAAGCAAAGATATAGAGTGATGGTGTTATCAATATTCAGATGAGAACTAACTTAGTAATCAATGCTTTGGCCTGGATTTTTGAACAGTGTTAAAAATTATAAAATGGCAAACCATGATCAGTCACCCCAAACATATAGAATTGGCTTACTACAGACTGAAAGTTTGTGAAGGGATACCTTTTAGACAGAAAAAAATATGCTTTAAAGATCCTGAAACAAACTTCAAGAGATGGGGAACAACTTGTTTCCAGGAAACAGAAGCATCATACGAGCTATCTTTGACATTGCAAAATGAAATGAGGAGATTAAAAATGTCATTCAACTAGTTCAAGTTCTCTCTCTTTTCCTGTCCTCTACTAGTGTTCCTGTGGATCTCCCTGCCTGGAATTCCCTCCCTGACCTGTCGACTGTTTCTTTTTGGATGACTCCTACTTATTCTTACCTATTATTGATCACTCAAATGTCAACTTGGATATCACTTCTTCCAGGAAGCCAAATCTAGGTTAGGAGCGCGCTATGTGTGCACCCAGCACCCTGAACTTCCTGTACCACAGTATTTGTCATGTTTTATCATCCTGCTTCTCTATCTGTCCATACCCTCACTACATAAAAATGCTTTGAAGTCAGAGATCTTCTATTTAATGTTACAGTCATCACCAGAGCCATTCCTGGGTCAGTGCTCAATAAATATTTGTTTAAAATAAAAGGAGAGAGCGAAGAGAAAGGGAGTAAGAATGAAGGTAGAAATGAACAAGCAGTGCCTCATTCATTTAAATAATGGCAAAACTGCTGGAAATCCCCAAAACAAGATGCCACATGATCCCAGACTCAGGTGTGGCACAAACTAAGGGAAGTTATTTATGTGGGAGAAAAGGGGCTGATTTTCGGGCCGGGCGCGGTGGCTCAAGCCTGTAATCCCAGCACTTTGGGAGGCCGAGATGGGCGGATCACGAGGTCAGGAGATCGAGACCATCCTGGCTAACACGGTGAAACCCCGTCTCTACTAAAAAAAAATACAAAAAACTAGCTGGGCGTGGTGGCGGGCGCCTGTAGTCCCAGCTACACGGGAGGCTGAGGCAGGAGAATGGCGTGAACCCGAGAGGCGGAGCTTGCAGTGAGCCGAGATCTGGCCACTGCACTCCAGCCCGGGCGGCAGAGCAAGACTCCGTCTCAAAAAAAAAAAAAAAAGGGCTGATTTTCTTTGCTACAGCTATTTCAAGTCTGAAGACAAAAATATCCTTAAAACAATTTAATCTTTCTGAAATAATGGTAGATGAAAACAACTGTTTGTAAAAGCAATCCAGTGATAATTAATAAACAAACTGGCAGAGGTTTTTTTTTCTTCTGAAAAAGCTTTCTTCCAATGAGTGCTCACAAAGGAACACAGAAAGTAGTCCATTGTATTTATTAAATGTGTGATTACACCACCTTTGATGTGTATGTATGTATGTGTATACATATATACACACATACATACACGTATGTATGTATAGATATCCCATACGTGGCATATGTGGTATGTGTGATATATATCTACCACATATGTGCACACATACATATGCACACACACACATATCTACCACGTATGTGTACACATACATATGCACACGCACACTCACACAAGTAACATATACATGAAACTCTTTAGACTGAATCTCATTTATCTCATTTATCTTATTATCTATAACTCCTTAATTATTTTGGATAAAATGAACTGAAGGTCATTGTACGTTTGTCTTATTGGGGGAAATGTGAAATTTCACTTTAGGATCTAGATTGAGCTTTTCATTTGGGAAGAATCAAATAAATAGATTAAACATTTTTCTAAAAATGTGTTATATTTTAACAGCACAAGTGAATGTAATAATTGTATTAAAAATTCTTTATAATCGCTCTGTAAATTTAAATTATAGGGTACTCCTTTTATTATCTCTTTAAGTAACTGAGCTGAAGAAGTAACAGAACTATTCTTTTTCTCTTCAAAACAAATTTTCTTGTATCTTCTTTTTTATATGAATGCAATTGTGAAATGAACTGTGTAGATTCTTCAAATATAATTATGTGTAATATTGAAAGTGTCGATGGAAAGAAGGAATAATATTAGAAATAATGAACATGAGAGAAATGTGAATGATGATACATATTTCTTGGAAGCAGGTGATCCGACTCAGAAAAATAACTGTCTTCTGCATAGTTGAATATATGTGACTATCCATTTTGCATGTCATTAGATAGCCAATCAATTGAAGTATACAACGAATTTAACCTTTTATTTACCACAAATAATCTGCTTCACTCACATAGTTAAATTAAAATTGTTTGGGTATCATTCATTCATTAGTATCTAGTGCTATTTTTCTCCTCCGCATCTATTATCTGTCCTTTCTAACTCAGGAGGTTCATCTGTATGAATCACACAGTCACGGTTTCTCACTCGTCTGACTTCCAGTTGAGTCCAATCAGTGGAGAAACCTAGCAGTTTGGAGGAAGAAAGAAAGAGGAAGAGAGGACAGTAAGATCAGAATATTACCTGGCTTCTTCCTTCCCTTTCAAAATGAGGTCAAACTAGCTAATCCTTTCAATAAGCATCACCCAAATCCCATTCTATTCCTCTGGCTTCCAATAACCATGCTATCTCTTGTTCCTTTAAGTCTAAGGGTGGTACCACGTCAGCAGCTGCTGACTCCAGGTTATTTTAGTATCCTTTATAGTCTCCCTTTTGTCTATGTCATTAAACATATCAAAAATTATTCTATTTGCAGTAATCCATATGTTTTCTGTTGAGACAAGATTTATGTAGAAAACAGATATCTCTATCAACTATCTTGACATGCATTCTTTTTAAAATCAGAATGTTTACATTATTGACTTAACGCTTCCCTTTATTTAGTTATTTTATAAACTCAGAATTATGTATTATACATTTCTCATTAATGGATATTTCTGTCTGGAGGAAAAAAGAAGAGAAATGTGGTCATAAAACATATAGGATCTTCTTTGCTCTTGCACACATGGAAGATTCTTCTCTTCTTTTTACTTTACTGGTATTTTTAAAACTGTAAATTAACTCATTTGAATCTATTTTATTTCTTTTATCCTGACTTGAAAACTCCTATTAGGTCGCCCAGCCTCTACTTCCTCCCATTCCAGAAGAACCTAAGTCATGTTCAATAATATATCCTATTTTTGTTTCCAAAGAAGAATCCCGATTGGCCTATGTAGTCTACCTATGCATTTCATTCCCTTGTTCAGGTGGAGCAACGTTCTTTGGGGCTCAAAAGCCTATAAAATGTGGGGGATCTTTTTTAAAAAATAATAAAAACTGTGAATAGGTACAACTAAATATTTATTGAAAATAAAATTAATAATAACAATTTAAAAATTTTAAAGCTGACTAAAGGTACAATAAATATAACAGAATTTACAAAAATAATATGACTTTAATGAACTACAAGAAGTTCATTTCTACAGTACATTTTCCCTACTTTCTTTCTTTTTTTTTAATTGTTGGTTTTTAGACAGGGTCACTGTTTCTCAGGCTGGAGTCAGTGGTACAATCATATCTCTCTGCAGCCTCAATACCTTGGGTGCAAGCAATCCTCCCGCCTCAGCCTCTTGAGTAGCTGGGACTATAGGCATACACTGTTATGCCTGCCTAATTTTGAAAAAATTTTGTAGAGACAAGGTCTCTCTGTGTCTCAGGTTTGTCTCAAACTCCTGGGCTCAAGTGATACTCCTGCCTCAGCCCCCTAAAGTGCTGGGATTACAGGCATGAGCCACCGTGCCCGGCCCAATTTCCCTCCTTTTCAAAATGCATAGCCCTTGATCACCACTTCTTATAGTTTTATAGATTCAATGCCTACAGCAGAATAAAAAAATACTTCAGGCTTTTATCTAGTAAAGTTAAAATCAAATTTAGTTTTTATTATTGCTAATAACTTGTTTTTACTTCTGCTACAGGCCTGTGCCCTACAAATAGAAGAATTCTAATAAATTCTGTTTCATGTAATTTGCAGTAAAAAGGGGAAAATGTATAATTCAATAATACTTATATATTCTATGGTATGATATGTATTCTAAATAAGAAAAATCTTCCATTTTAGTAAGTTATAGATGAGAACTGAATCCTCAGTTCACAATTTTACTCATCTGATAGTGGAAGACTATTCCACACACTAGTTTCTTATGTTTATATTTTGAATCTTTTTTTCCATCATTAATGACAACTTTCCAGTGCCAAACATGATAAAATATGTTAATATCATAATTCAATCTATGCAAAATGGGCAGTAAGTCAGAAGAAGTCTAGCAAAAACTTCACTGTATCAACTAAAGAGGAAGTTGACTGCAAACCACGTAAATACACCCCATGAACCCCAAACTAAAAGAACCCCAAACAAAATTCTTCTTGGCAAGAGCTCCCAAAATATTCAAAGCTGCCTGAACATCATCTGCAATGAAGAATAGTGTGAGAAAAACTAAGTCAGGGTTCAAACACACAAAGATCTTAACTAATTGAAGTTTAAAATGACTCATTTTGCAATTTTCGTCAAAAAGAAATAAATAAAATGTGAACATGTGAGTACATTGTTAAGGAACCCTCTCCAGGTCTTAGTAAAAGTTCATGCAAGTTCTGGCCTAAAGCTTCATTAACTTTACACTAATGTATTTACCTCTGTCTCTGGTGATAGTTTCTGGCTCAAGTTTGGGCATGTGACCTAAGCTCGCCCAATTAGTGTGAAGAGAACTACTATTTTACACTTGTTTAGGAGAAGTTTCTCTACCTTCCTTATGGTAAATGTAAACAGAACATCTCTTGCAAGCATGGGAAAATGGGGCAGGGTGAAGTTAATGTTGACTGAGTGGGTATGAAAGAACCCAGATTTGGGGGATTTTCAAAATAAGTTCATATCGCCCTTGGAGTTTACCTTTGGATTTATTTTATATATATATATATATATACATACACACACACACACCATTTAAGACAATTTGCATTAGAGTTTTCACTTACAATGGAAATAATCTAATGTGTACCTACAAATTATTTGGTTTATTTCTGAAAGTCTTGTTGTTTAAGTATCATTTTGCATTTTCACTCAGATATAACCCTCAAATATAAAATTCTGCTAATTAAAAATCATATACTGTGTTGAATTGCACAACTATCACAGATGACAAAACTTTTTTCTCAAATAATAAAATGTTTTAAAAACTTTTGATATTTCTCAGGTATGATAGTAATTGCTTCAAAGATATTTTTCAAGTAAGTTAAAGTTGGTCTATTAGACCAACTTTAAATTCTAAAGTTGGTCTATTAGAATTTACATTGATATTCTGTGCAGCACAAATGATCCTCTAAAAGAGATATTTTCTTAAATTATTGAAAGGAAAATATAGGCTTCAGAATATTTTTTAAATTCCATTTTTGAGGTTTAGAAATAAGGCGTACACATCAGACAAGCATTACAGTCAAGGTGCTTTCCCATTGGTGAGATACATTTTAAAAGTTACCTTGCATATCTCAACTAGACAAATTTCAAGGCATAATATCGAGAAAAAAAAAAAACTTCTATTGCTAGTAAAGAAAAAAACCACAATTCCCTTATGATTCAAAGCTCATTTACAGTTTTATTCCTGGACAGCTAATATCCTTTGATTTACAATCATTAAAGCTCTGGGAAGTCCCAAGCAGGAGAGGGTGAAGCTCAGAACTCCAGAAAAGTGATTGAAGAGAGAGAAAGGGAAAAAGAGTTTTGTTTAATAATTCTAAAAGGAACATAACAAAAAGTATTGTCAGAAAATTCTTTGAGGTGCAAACCATAAAGTTATAGGCAAAGAGAAGTAAAAAGCAATACCCAGAGGAATAGTGACTAGTTTAAATCAGTAGAAATTTTCTCTTTAATATGGAAACAAAGTTTATCTGAGGTTCCCTGACTCCAAGAGGAAGCAATATTAAAAAACGCAAACAAAGAAAGAGAAACTGCTTCACAGCCTTTGATACAACGTTTCTGTTCCATATGGTTTACATTTCCCAAAATGTTTCTTTTTGTTAGGAAACTGTTAATGGCCTTCTCATGAAGGCTTCAGTTTGTCTTTTTCCTTATTCTTACTATGAGATCTACTTAAGAGGTCTCCCAGGGTCCCAAGGAGAATGGTCTACTTTTTGGTTTCTAAATGCATTTTATATTTATAGATGTTTATTATGTCCATACTTTACTAAAATATACAGAAATATCTGCAAGAGAGACTAAATGTTACACTTTTGTACAGGTGTTTGGCATCTATCCTACACATTCACAAGTGAAGATTGTACCTGTAGTCCCAGCATTCCAGGAGTCTGGGGCAGGAGGATTGCTGGAACCCAGGAGTTTGAGACCAGCCTAGGTGATATAGCACATCCTCTTTCTCTATTTAAAAACAAACAAAATCAACTCTAAAAACACTATGTACCAATTATATGCAAAACATGTTTGGCTCAAAAATATACAGAGTAAAACATATTTTGCATATAATTGAACAGAGATAGATGAAAATAATGAAAGAACAGAGATAGATGAAAATATTATTTTTATTCTTTATTATTGTGATATCTTTGTAAAATTATTTATTTTTGTCTGCTATCTAAGGAGAAATGGTTTAGAAGTTGGACAATACAAAAAACGACTACTAAGAATGCAATATTTTTATGTTTCCCCCAAAACTTTGTATTACTTCATTTAGGATAAAGAACTTCTTTAACAAGGTTCTTGAGCTCAGAGGGTTTTCGGTCTAACTTGGGAGAGAAGACACAATAATGAGAAGAATGGAGGTGACACCAAGGGTACATAGTAGGTTGGTGCAAAAAAATGGGAATATGACAGGATAAGAGGATGTTCAATGATCCCTTGTTTACTTCTTTTAAAAAAAAATGGACTATTTTAAGTCTAAATAAATAGAATGATATATGAAACATTCATGTTTCTACTGTTCAATTTGGTTATTCACATTTTTGCATCTTAAATTTTAATTATTTAAAATAAAAATAAAACACCATTACAGATTTTTATTAAATCCCCTTTGCTAGTGTTCCCAACCTTTTCCTTCATTTCTTACTTAGAAATGACAACCATCCTAAATTTTGCATATATTAACCCAAAGCAACTTTTAATAGTTTTATTGTACAGGTATTACCATACACACACCAACACACACATGCAGATAATGTATTAAATATAGGACATATGTTTGATATGTATATACTATATATAATTGTATATATGCATATAAATCAAATAACCTACCATACTGTACCTCTTTCAGCAATTTCCTTTTTTCACCTAACATTTTGCTTACTCTTTATCCATGTTTATAAACTACATATGACAATTTGAGTCATTAATTTTTACTGCTATGCAGTTTTGTAATATGTGATAATTATACAATATATTTTGCCATTTTTGATATATCTTTGGGTTTTTTCCCTCACTTTTCCCTATTGTAAACAAAATTACAATAAACATCCTTGAGCACATATACTTGTAAACACATATGAGATTCCCTGGAGTATATTCCTAGGATTAAGTAGAAGCGCTGAGTCTTAAATACGTGCAGCTAAAACAGTATTCAATATGGCAAATTATTTTCCAAGGTAGCTAAATCAGTTCATTACCCACCACTAGTAAGCAAATTCCATTTTTTAACAAGAAAAAAATTATTGAAATTAAGGAAATATACAAATTAGGAATTGAGAGTATATATCAGAATAAACTCAAGAAAGTGACAAAAGGAATAATACAGAAAAGAGCAGAACTTAATTACATAGAAAGCAAAAAAAACAATGCACAAATCTTTTGTTGTCAGGTTTTGTCTATTAGCTCAAAGTTAACGAGCACTATTCAATGAATGTTAATTGAGCATTATTAATAGCCTCAGTTAAATATTCTATAGCATTATTTTTCCTTGCTTTGTCTATTGAATATTGAAAGAGGTACTTAAAGTATTTTATTGCGATTGTGATTGTAGTTATCCAATGTTCCTTTATAATATCATTCATTTTGACATTATTCTGTCAAGATAACATAAGAAAAACTTAGACTAACCAGTAGATTCTGTATCTGTGGAAATCAAACAAGGAATATATTAGATTCATGAGATTATTTGAAACACATGGGTCATGTAGGCAATATAAGATATGATTTTATTTATGAATATCTAAGAGGTTTGTTGTGAGTGGATGCATGTAATCAAATTATTATTTACACCAACATACATTTGCTGCAGTTTTTCTTCACAGATGTATCATAATTTATTTAGCCAAGTCTTTATTTTAATGATTCTTAGACTGTCTGTGATACGTCACAATTTTAACTACTACCAAAATAAACATTTTCCTATGGCTAAATATTTATATAAAAACTGTTTTAAATTATTAAAAGTTCAGTTATAGTATATAATGATAAAAATTATAACATGATTAACACACATTGTCCTGTTGTCCCTATATTTTATACTTATGACTGCAAATTTTAAAATTAAATTAATTGTCCTACATAGCTTTATTAGAAATGAAGAATAATTTTTAAATCTTTGAATATTTAAGAAGGAAAAATTTGTTTTTCACAGTTGTACCACTGAATACCAGCGTTATACACATACTTCTTTTTAATTATTTTTGTCTGTAAGTTTTTCTCTTTATTAAACAGTTTGTTTATAGTCTATTATATTTTATTTTAATGTGATGGCAATTATTTCTCAGGGATTTAATGTGTTTCTTAATTATGATATCAACTCATAAAATTGTTTCCCATTTTTTTATTTGGCCTTTAATTTTTTTATGTGTGATTTGTTGTACATCATTCATCATAAACAATTTGCTTGATAGCCTTCAGTTTTATTGTACTTAAATCTCTCAGTCTTTTGTGGTTTCCTCAACATCCCTCTGACATTAAAAAAGCATACACTAAGCCTCTAGTGTATGTCAATAACTGTTCTAGATATAGGTAATACTTTATTGGAAAAGACAAGCAAAGCCTTGCCTTCTTGAAGCTAACATTTTATTCACTGCATTTCACTGATATGATAATCATCATTTCATGTGCATAACAATGAAAAATACAAATAATTTACAATTTTTATATCTTTTTCTTGTTTTATTTTATTTTTAATTAAGAATTTTTTATGTAATGTAATATTACAGTTTTATAAATATGCAAATAATTATTATATGTCTTCATTTCTGCATGATTGAAAATGCCATATTACCATACAATAACTCTTAGTTATCCAAAAGTCTATTGTTATTATTTTAACTTCCAATTTGATTAATCTATCTCTTATTAGTTATTTCTTGTTTGTTTTAGGATCCGTCTGTTAAAAAATTTACACTGTACAATATATTTCATTGTTCACATAATTTATAATAATTTTCCACATGCCATAATTTAGTCCATTTATTGAATAATCAGAATAAAGTAACCATTATAAATTTTAAAACATGGAAAGTGTTTGATTATAAATAATAGCATGGGCTTTTATATGTTCCCCCAAAAGCTAAAAGATGAATGGTTACTCTAGCTGTTTCTTGGTAACTTGCTTTAAAAATATTTGCATGTTGTCCAGCACCCACTTAGCAATAAGCCTCAGATAAAACTTTCATTTAATGTTTTATTATACTTTCCACTTAACTCTTACTTCAAGCATCATGCTCCTATGGCCTTTGTAATCAGTAGACATTGCCCTGATCATGAGCTTTAAATGACTTCATATTACATACTGAAAAAGACTTCACATGCTCTCAAAGCTGTTGGTGTCTTCCACAATTTTTTCTCATCATATTTCTCCAGGCTCATCTCTTATGTTGTCTAACAAAAGTCCTCTATTCTAGCTAGTGTGATTCATGTTGATTATTCAGAGTTACATAAATTCCCCATGCCTATGCCTACCTTCTTTGATGTCTTCTACACTTTTGTCTTGCCTTCTCATTTAAAACAAAGCCTTAACTATGTCTCAATCATTATAAATCCTCTAAATACACTGCAATAAGATATTGTAACTTAAGTGCTTCAATTCTGGAGAGTTTAGCATACTTTGTTTTTTATCCATCTTTATCATCTACATTTTAAACTTCTTATCCTTCCTCTCATATAAGCATCTTCTCAATTCTTTTTCTATGCTAAAATATAAAATATACTTAATCTGATAATGAACTCATCGGCAACAATTAGAAAATATTTACACATTCTTGGCTCATATGTGTCTTCAAACCTGCATCCAATAGAATAACAAATACTTTTGGCTTGATATTCAAATTATATGCAGATTCTGTTTAAGATGTCTGACTTTGAGCTTCTGTTTAAAACATAGAAAGCTGGAAGAATTATTATTCTTATTAGAAAATAAGAAAAGAAATAACAAATTATACCTTTTGCTAAATCTATCAGATAGCTTAGGTCACAGGGCCATCATTAACCAGCCTGAAATCTAAGGAAAGTCAACCGTCCCCATGACAGTGTAACAAGACAGTGGCTTATCCGGGGCAGAGGACAAGTGTAAGATAAGGCTGCCAAACTAAAGTATTCAGTCAAGTGTAGGCCAAATGAGAGTATACCCCCAACCCCCAAAGCCTCAGACATAAGGACAGTTTGCACCTACGTGTATGTTCTACTCCATGGACCTCATAGCTTGTACACAAAAAAAGACTGAGGTAAACAGGAATCTAAAGAAAGACTCTCTTAGTGCTTCAGAAAGGGCTGGAAGCCTTAAGTGTAATCTTCTCTCACATGAAACAAAAGACTCAATCCTCTGGAAGAAAGCCAGCAAACCCTGTCACCCCCAGGACACAGGTAAAGAGCTACTGTAGGGCCAGGCGCAGTGACTCACACCTGTAATCCCAGCACTTTGGGAGACCAAGGCAGGCAGATCATGAGGTCAAGAGATTGAGACATCCTGGCCAACATGCTGAAACCCCGTCTCTACTAAAAACATAAAAATTAGCCAGGCGTGGTGGTGTGCACCTGTAGTCCCAGCTACTCTGGAGGCTGAGGCAGGAGAACTGCTTGAACAGGGGACACGCAGGTTGCAGTGAGCCGAGATCGCACCACTGTACTCCAGCCTGATGACCGAGAGAGACTCTGTCTCAAAAAAATAAATAAATAAATAAAACATAAAAGAGCCACTGTAGTTAGAGTAAGGGAACAGGAAAAAACAAACAAACAAACAAACTCTGGGGGAGCAGCAGGAAAATGTTCTGTTGTTTTGTACCCAGATTATTAACTATATTCTACACTGGAGAGGGAAACATAATAGAAAAAACTCACCATCAAAACCAAAACAGAGGTACACATAGCCTGCCTAAGACTGAGAATGGGAAAGGACAAAAGGGAATGCCCTGCAGTCCTCACTACAAAGCCAGCAAGCAGAAAATAACAAGTGTCAACAGTTTGTCTCCAGGGAAAGAAAAAATGAAGAAAGTCCAAGATCGCAGGGACAGACTAAAGCTTAGATTGGAACATGGACAGCAAGAAAAATCCTCTAGGAATCCAAATCACACTCTAAGCACAAAGTTAACTAAGAAGAAAGTGAAGATAGAGTACAGCAAAAGCTAAACAAAAACTAACTAGATTGACTCAATTGCCACAATAAAGGCTTAGCAGAAGAGGGATCCCTATTTCAAGGCATAAATATAATTTACTTCAGTCTCTACTGTTGTATACATAACAGCAAACTTCAAACCAACAAATTACAAGGCATACAAACTGCAAGGAGGGTGATAGAAGCTGTCAAGATTGGATCCATCTTGGTGGTGGCTCTGAATTATGGCCAGAGAAGGCACCCGACCAGAGAAACCAGCCAATAGCATGACTGCAAGAAGCAGTATCAAAAAGTCTGCCAGGGTAGAGTGCCCAGCCAGCTTCTACAGCCAGTTTTGGTGCTTTAATTAATATTTCCCTAGTCTGGAAGACAAGTGCACATCTGTGAATATCTGTGGAGGAGAATATCTGGCGGCCCCACTCACTCCAGTGCTCAGGTGGTGACTACACAAAGCTCTGATGCTCTGCGTAAGACTTCCTTTGAGGCCAGGCGCGGTGGCTCAAACCTGTAATTCCTGCACTTTGGGAGGCCAAGACGGGCGGATCACGAGGTCAGGAGATTGAGACCATCCTGGCTAACACAGTGAAACCCTGTCTCTACTAAAAAATACAAAAAACTAGCCGGGCAAGGTGGTGGGTGCCTGTAGTCCCAGGTACTCGGGAGGCTGAGGCAGGAGAATGGTGTAAACCCGGGAGGGGGAGCTTGCAGTGAGCTGAGATCCGGCCACTGCACTCCAGCCCGGGCAACACAGCAAGACTCCGTCTCAAAAAAAAAAAAAAGACTTCCTTTGGCTGAAGGAATGTGCAGATCTACAAATATCTGAAGAGTGGAGCATCTGGCACCAACCATTCCAAGTGGCCAAGTAAGAATTCCCCAAAGACCTTATCCTTGGTGGATAAGTTTCAAAGTCCAGCCTACAGTCTTGCCCAAAAACAAATTATGAACAGCAGTACTGCCCACCCAGGGAATGCAGCCTGCAACCAGGCCCAATTAGAAGTGATCACAAAGCCCAACCAGTGGCTCCACCCGACCACAGAATCCAGCCATGGTATCATTGTAACACAAAGCAAAACCAGCAGCTCCACTCAACTGCAGAGCACAATCAGTGTCCCAGCCCAACCAAAGAACCTAATATTAAGGTCTGTCTACCCAAGGTTACTACCAGCTGGCCTATTCAGAATCCCAGGCTAGACCAAATAATAAAAGTCTATCACTGCCAAAAAATACTTGCAAAGGATGGAATATGTGGCCATTATCTGAAATGTGCTGACACCAACACAAGTACCCAAGAATTAAGAAGCACCAGGGACATATGACACCATCAAAAGAAACTGATACAACTCTATAATAAGCCCTAAACAAATAGACACCTATAAAATGACTGACAATTCAGAATACTCATCCTAAAGGAGTACAGGTAAATATGTACATATATATATATATATATATAAAAAAATATACATACCAAATATACTAATACATATTAGTACATATATACTACACATATATTATATATTATATACATATATTTATATATACATATATTATATACTATATATTATATAGTATATACATATATTATATACTATATATTATATAGTATATACATATATTATATACTATATATTATATAGTATATACATATATAATATATTTATATATGTATATAATATATAGTATCTACTATATTAATATGTATTGATATTAATATATATTTCATATATATTACATATGTGTGTATATTATATATACATATTTAATATATATTATATATAAACTACATGTTTATACTACATGTATTTCTACTTCTTTGGAATATAATGTATAAATAAAATTTAAAGTTTGACAAAAAAATTAAAAATTTATGTAGAAATTTTAGAAATAAAGACTACAACAATTGAACAGAAAATCTTATTATAAACCTTCAACAGCAAACTTTATCAAAAGGAAAAGAAGATCAGTATGCTTGAAGACTGAACATTTGAAATTATAAAGAGGAGAAAAACAAAAAAATACTGAAATAACAAAGCAGACATATAGGAATCATGGGACACCATCAAGAGAACTAACCTTTGCAAAAAGGAAGCCCAGAAGAAGAATTTTTAAACATTATAGAAACTATAATTAAGGAATTAATGGCAGAAAATTTCCCAAATCTGAAAAAAGATGCATACATTCAGATACATGAAGCTCAGAGATCTCTAATTAAATTTAATCCAAAGAGAAATTCACCAACACGCACAATATTCAAACCATCGAAATTCAAATAAAATAAGGAATTCTGAAAGCAGTAAGTGAAAAGAAACATATAACATACAAAGGAGTTTCATTATGACTGTCATCATATTTCTAAACAGAAACCCTGCAGGCTAGAAGAGAGTGGAAGGATATATTTAAAATGAAGAAGAAAAAGTTTAAAACCTGCCAACCAAGAATACTTTACCTAGCAAAACTATCTTTCAGAAATGAGAGATAAATAAATACTTTTCCAGACAAACAAAAGCTAAGAGATTTCATCATACTAGGTCAGCCCTAGAGAAACTGCTAAAGGGATTTATTTAAGTTGAGACAAAGGGCTGCTAATTAATAACATAAAACACATGAAGGCAAATAACTCAAAAAAATAAATAATAAAGAGTCATATTCAAAATTCTCTAATATTAAAATGTGATATATAAAACAATTTTATCTATGATGTGAGGGTTATAAGACAAAATTACTAAAAACAACTTTAGCTACAATAAATTGTTAAGCGCTACAAATTACAGAAAGCATAGAGCAGGATGTCTGGCTTCCAAGTGGGAACATTTTCAGTGCAAGGAACAAAAGACAGAATTAAATATGAGTGATGTTGGGAAAGGCAAAAATTTTTATTCAGAAGTGTGTCCAGTGGCATACCATGGAAAAGGAAGGCAAGCAGAGACTGGGCTAAATCTCCATGGTCTCTTTGGGCAGAAGACAGGTCAGGTCATTGGATTCTCATACACAGATGCCAATAAGAACAAAGGCATCACCTGGGGAGAGGATACACTGAAGGAGTATTTGAAGAATCCTAAGAATTACATCCCTGGAACAAAATGATGATATTTTCTGGCGTTAAGAAGGCAGAAAAGGCAGACTTGATCGCTTATCTCAGAAAAAGCTACTAATGAGTAACAATTGGTCACTGACTTATTTATTAGAAAACAGAAATGTCTCATAACTTTTTCATATGTACCATAATTTAATAGATCTCATACACCAGAATTCAGATCATAAATGACTGACAGAATATTTTTTGTTGGGTAGCCCTGATATAACTAAGACTGGCTTGTGGTTAAATGAATCTGTTTGTTTTTTTGTTGTTTTTTTTTTTCAATTGTAATAGTAATTCTGATTCAGTAAACGCTGTCACTGTTTACTCCTTCTAAAGACATAATTGGACTTCATCGGTAATGTTCAACTTTTTACAAAGATGGCAAATGCTATCTTAAAACTTATTGGAGATTGATTTTATATTTAGATTTATAAAACTGGTTATGTGAATATATTTAAATACTGAGGAAATTCCTTCACTGCCTCAGAGCGAAGCAAGATTTAACTGTTTTGTGTCCATTTGTGTCGTAAAGGCAAGGGCTAAAGATAAAGTGGCAATGTCTACTTTATATTTTTGGTCTTAACTATGCCAATGCAATTAGAATTCCCTGTATCTAAAATGGTTCCTTTTGCTTATTGAAAGGCATTTTAGTGTGGTTTCTGTGTAATATCAAATAAAGATTATTTAACACTTCTCACATTTTATCAATCATCTATAAGGTCAGATGCTTTAAAAATAGCAAGGTAAACGTCACTCTTGAATTCTTCACTATCTAAGTCACACTAAGTTATAATTTAGGACTGTCTTTAAACTGCCATTCGGAAACATAAAACTGTAGAACTGCTGTGTATTTATGACTGGGAATGGTACTTTTGCCAAATTAAAAGGATGAAAGTAGAGGAGACATACACAAATTTAAAAATTATGTGTGCTCATAAGACTTAATTAAAAACAAAATTATAGATAAAAACAAAGTAGGCAAAGATGTAAATTTTTATATCTAAATCATAAAATGTTAAAGGGAGCAATGAAAATATAGCGTTTTTATATGATTAAAATTAAGCTATTATCAACTTACATAGCCTCTTATATGTATAAAATGATTTATGTAAGCCTCATGGTAACCACAAAGCAAACCTTATAATAGTTGCATAAACATTAAAAGAAAGAATTCAAAGCCTAACAGCAGAGAAAACCATCAAATCTCAAAGGAAGACAGGAAGAAACAAAGAATCTACAAAACAACCAAAAAGCAAATTACCAAATGGCAGTAGCATGTCCTTACCTATTAATAATTACCCTGGACATACCAGTTTTGATGTTAACTTCCATAGCTGACAAAGCTTGTTAAGTAAGAATTCAGATCTTGTGTAGACTTGATTTGTCTGGATGTTAGAGTTATTTGAGAGCCCATATTTCACCTTTAGGAGGGTGCCGCTGCTGTGACAGCCTGCAGTGTTTTGAAACAGCATGGATTGAGTATCTTGTTTCCAGCATATGTCCCATGTTCCCCAACACTGTTGAGGGAAAGCTGTTCCTCAGGACCTGCCGAGTGGCCATATTCCCTGAAGGTCTGAATCTGGTACACAGGCCACTGTTGGTAAGATCTAAAGCATCCAGCAGGGAAACAAAATTGATAAATATTGGGTGTGAATAATTGGGATTGGGGAGATTGTGGCGAACGAGAGGGGAAGTACCCATTGTAAAAACACATCCACAGACAGTCCAGGCACTGAGGCTGAATGGGATCAGGTATCCAGAAATCTCAGGATTTCCAGGGCCGTGTTACTGTTAGGTCAAGATCACTGGTGCAGCAATGAATGTAGTTTTCCTAGATTCCTCTACCTCCCTGGGCTCTTTACCTAATGTCTTTGCTGCACAGTCAGTAACCCTGGGAGTAAAGAGGTGTGGTGGTCCAAGGAAGTAGCTTTTGTGACCAGCTGGAGTTTCTGGTGACTCTGTTGGCAATGATCTTCATTGTTTGCCAGTTTTTCTTACTACTGAGGAAGAGATTGTCTTCCCAAGGTATTTGGAGTGATAAGAGTCACCATAGTGACATAGAGTCACTCTTAGTGATGTCCAGTTGTCCAGTTTCCAATATAAGTGGGAGACCCAGATTTTTTAAAGGGATAACTTTTTATAGGTTCACTGAGATGTAACCAACATGCAATATATTGCAGATATTTAAAGTGTACCAGTAAGTCTTGATACACATACACACACACACACTTGAAACTATCACCCTGTCAGTGGTGTTGGACAGATCTGTCACCACCAAAGTTAACCTCAGGCCCTTAACCTTTCTCTCAGTGCTCTCCTTCCCCCAAAATCCCAAAATCCCTAGGCAACCATTGAGTAGTTTTCACTATAGGTAAATTTGTCTTTTCTAGAATTTTCTGTAAGTCTATCTATAAAGTGTTAATTTTGTTTGCTGTCTTCATGCAACAGAATTTGAAATTTGTCCATGGTATGTATGAATAGCCCATTTTAAAATTACTGAGTCATATTCTGTATGTATATACCACAGTTTATCCATTTATCTTGATTGGTGTCTGCACTCCACACCCCATTTTTAAATATTAAAAAGCTGCACTGCAAAAATAAAAATAAAAAATAATTACCCTGGACATAAATGAATTAAATTCTCGAATCCTAAGACATAGAGTGACTGAATGTATTTTTAGACAAGAAGCTCCAACTTATGTCCCTACAGGAATACACATAGATTAAAAGTAAAGAGATGGAAAAAGACATTCTGCAAACTGAGCACCAAAAAGGACAGGAGTAGCTACACTTATAACAGGCAAAATAGACTTTTAAGATAAAAACTGTAAAAGGAGACAAAGAATATTATTATATAATAATAAAGGGATCAATTTATCAAGAGAACATAATTGTAAATATGTATAAGCATAAAAATATATAAAGAACCTAATATATAAAGCAATTATTAAATAATCAGAAGAAAGACTTCAAGACTGTAATAGGAAACTTCAGTGTCCCTCCTTGAACAATAGAGAGATCATCTACACAGAAAATTACTAGAAAAACATTGAACTTCAATTCTACTTTAGATCAAATGGGCCTAAAAGGCCCATAAACACTGTATTACATCCAAGAGCAACAGAATACATTTTTTCTAGTTCACATATAACCTTCTCCATGATAGATAATATATGAGGCCAAAAAACAAGTCTTAGCAAATTTAAGATTATAAAGTATCTCATATCTTTCCCAATCAAAATGGTATTAAACTAGAAATTAATAAAAGAAGAAATCTAGGTAAATTCACAAATATGTGGAAATTAAACAACAGGCTTCTGAAAAAAAAATAGGTTAAAGAATTAAAAGGGACAGCAGAAAACACCTTGAGACTGAAGAAAATGGAAACATTATATACCAAACTTATGAGATGTAGCAAAAGCAGTTTCAAGAGAAAAGTATGTATCAATAAATGCCTATATCAGAAAAAAAAAGAAAAAGTAATCTAAATCTATGTAAAACTTCTCATGGATTTAAAATATTTGAAGTTGGTTATGAGTAACGAAAGGATTTTCAAATTTTTTTGATTTAGAAAACATTAGGGAAAAAAACTAAGTCTTTTACGATAGCAAAAAAGAGAAAACGAAGATCTATGCAGAAATATATGAATTAGAGACTAGAACAATATAAAAAAAAACAATGAAAGAAAGACTTGGTTCTTTGAAAAGATGGCATTGACAAACACTTAACTAAACTGAGAAAAGAAGAAAGAAGACTCAAATAAATAAAATGAAAGAGGAGACATTGCAAAAGATGTCACAGAAATACAAAGAATTACAAGACACTACTCTGAACAATTCTACATCAACAAACTGTATTACCTAGAAGAAACAGATAAATTTCTAGACACATCCAATATACTAAGACCCAAACAAGTAGAAATAGAAAATCTGAATAGATCAATTACAAACAAGGAAACTGAATTAGTTTTAAAACACCTCCCATCAAGCCCCGGATCTGTTGGCTTCACAGCTGAACTATACGCACATTTAAAGGAGTCTTAATACTGATCTTTCTCAAACTCTTTCAAAAAATTGAAGTGAAGGGAATATTTCCAAACTTATTGATGAAGCTAGCATTACCCTGATACCAAAGCCAGACAGGACAATACACGAAAAAGTAAATTACAGGACAATATCCCTGATGAACATAGATGTAAAATTTCTTGACAAAATACTTGGAAACTGAATTCAACAATACATTAAAATAATCATTCATCATGATCAACTGGGATTTAACCCTTAGATGAAAAAATGTTCCAACATATGCGAATCAGTAAATGTGGTGCACCACATTAATAGAATGAAGATTTAAAATTGTATAATCATCTTTATAGGTGTAAAAAAGTCACTTGGCAAAATTCAATAGGCTTTCACAATAAAAACTCAATAGATTAGGTAAGAGGTAGTGTACTTCAACCCAATCAAGGCTATATATGACAAGCCCAAAGCTAATGACATTCTAAACAGTGAAAAGTTGATAGATTTTTCTCTAAGATCAGGAATAAAACAAGAATGCCCTGTCTCACCACTTCTATTCAACCTAGTAATGGAAGTTCTAAACAGAGGAGTTAGGCAAGAGGAAGATATCAAAGACATCCAAGTAGTGACGGAAAAAAGTGAAATTGTCTCTGTTTGCTGACAACGTGATCTTATATACAGGAAACTCTAGAGATTACAGGTACACAGACATAAACACATACACACACAACCGTTATAACTAATAAATTAATTTAGTAAAGATGCAGGATACAAAGTCATCAAGAAAAGAATCAGAGACGTTTCTATAAGCTAATAATAGACTATCTAAAGAGAAAATTAAGAAAACAATTCTGTTTACAATGGCAACAAAATATGAAATATTTGGACATAAATTTAACAAGGAACATGAAAAATCCATATACTGAAAACTATAAAACACTGGTGAAAGAAATGGAAGAAAACACAAACAAATGGAAATATATTCTGTGTTCATGAATTGAAAGAATTGAAATTATGTAAATGTCCATACTACCCAAAGTGATCTACAAATTCAATACAACCTTATCAAAATTTCAATGTCATTTTTCACAGAAATAGAAAAAAAATCCTAGAATTTATATGGAATCACTGAAGATCCTAAATAGTCAAACCAATCCTGAGCAAGAGGAACAAAGTTGGAGGCATCACACTTCCTTATTTCAAAATATATTATAAAGTTAATTAAAACAACATAGTACTGGAATAAAAACAGACACACTGACCAATGAAGCAGGATGAGTCCAGAAAAAAAAGTCATAAACTCATGTATTTTTGCACAATTGATATTTGACAAAGGTACCAAGAACACACAATGAGAAAAGGATAGTTTATTCAATAAATGGTGATAGGAAAACCAGATGTCCACATGCAGAAGAATGGCATTGCATCTGTATCTCATACCTTATAAATAAATCAACTCTAAATGGGATACAGACTTAAATATAATATCTGAAACTATAAAACTACTGGAAGAAAACAAGGAAATAACTTGTTGAAGTTGGTTTGGGTAATGATTTTTTGGGTATGACCCCAAAAGCACAAGCCAAAAAGGACAAATAAGATTCCATCCCACTTATCAAAACTGCCACTGAAATAACTGAGCTTTCAGAATGTGGCTGGAGATGACTAAGGCTCCAAATGGGGTTATCAAATTATTGAGTATGCTTCTTATCAGTTATATTTTACATTCAGCTTTTATTTGCAGGCATTTTTACTTTATGTTAGGTAGTTATTTTTATCAGTTTAGGCACATTTTCAAAGGAGTAAAATAAAAGAACAATCAAATATTTCAAAAGTCTAAATTTAATGATTTCTGACGAATACTTATGAAACATTGATTTGATATTTAGTATCCTCAGCTCTTTATGTTAACTCTGAAAATCTTGGTCTAATCTTGGTATACCAAAATCAAGGATTAAGCAAAAGAGATATTTTTTTCCTCAAACACTTTGAAAGCAAAATGAAATTTAGAAACATGACAGAAGAGTGGAAATGCACCAAACACAATGTTGTCCTAAAATAAGAGTTAAACGGTCAAAATTGCAATAGTTTTACATAAGCAAGATAATTTACATTGCAGTGATGAAACATTCAACTAAGAATTTAGAATAGTCTCAGTGTGGCAGAAGCCACACTAATAGAATGGTTAGATGTAAGAAAATGTATCTTATGTGCCAGTTTAGATCAATTTTTATTATTAAGCGATGTCACTGTTGCATGAGAAAAAAAATGATAAATTAGTGATGTCAGTTTTAAGTGCCAGAGAGGAATTTGTGGCACACATACTATGTATTTATTCCTCTTTTTCCAATGTCTATTTTTTTCTAAGTTTCCTTATGAGGTTCAGTGGGAAATAAACAAGATTGGGAAGTTTCTTCATAAAGATGAAAAAATAATGTCTACAAATGGGAATAGAAATAGTGAACACATGGGAAAAGGAACTGCTGACAACCTTTATAGGCATGTCATAGGACTGGAACAGAAGAACTTTGAACAAATTCTGATTCATGAAGGCAGTGGAGACTAATGAGTCTACTTTAAAGTAAATGTATGTGTCAGTTTCAGTTATCTGTTGCTAAAGAATAAGCCACCTCAAAATCTGGTGAATTAGAACAACCATTTATTTGCTAGAGAGTTTATAGTATAACAACTTGATCTGGGCTCAGGTAGCTAGTTGTTACTTTGGTCTCAGCTGGGGTCACCTTAAGTGGTTGCAGTCATCTGATGGCTCGATTTGGACTAGATGGGGTATGATGGCCTCACTCACACTCATACGTCCAATAGTGTGTGCTGTCTTGTACACCTCTACGTGTCCAGTTTCCCAGTGAACCAAACTAGCATTTTTACATGGCATCATAAGGACAGTGTTTCACTAGGGCAAATGCAGAAGCTGAAAGATTTCATATGCCCTAAGTTCCAGAATTCATATAATTATTACCTCCGCCATATTTTATAGGTCAATCCAAATTCCCAAGGCTAATCAAGATTAAATGGGTGGGAGAATAGATTCCACTTTTTGATGATGAATTGCAAAATACCATATCCATTGAAATCTACCATGGGGTTCTTGCATTTCTTGCAATTTTCAAACACAAAAATTATTTACAAAAATAATTTTCATGAGACTAGAGAAGTATTGATTAAAGTATTGAGAATATTAAGAAAGCACAAGGGAACATCTACTTTATAAGCAAACTTAATTGTAAGATTTATGTCTCATTATCTTATCACTCATGTAGAAGAGTACTTGTCATCTAGTAAGTGAGAAATAAAGTTTTGTTTTATAATACATAGATTGAAAATAGTTGAATTTGGTTATGAGTAATGAAAGGATTTTCAAATTTCTTTCTACACCTTTAGGTCTAAGAAACAAGTTTACTATAAAATGATAGGATATACATTTGAAATGAGAAGTTTGGGACCTAGTTATGGTGATTTTGTTTTGTTTTGTTTTGTTTTTGTTTTTGTTTTTTATTATACTTTAAGTTCTAGGGTACATGTGCACAACATGCAAGTTTGTTACATATGTATACATGTGCCATGTTGGTGTGCTGCACCCATTAACTCTTCATTTGTATTAGGTATATCTCCTAATGCTATCCCTTCCCCCTTCCCCCTCCCCCCTCCCCACAATAGTCTCCGGTGTGTGATGATCCCCTTCCTGCATCCAAGTGATCTCATTGTTCAATTCCCACCTATGAGTGAGAACATGTGGTGTTTGGTTTTCTGTTCTTGTGATAGTTTCCTGAGAATGATGATTTCCAGCTGCATCCATGTCCCTACAAAGGACACAAACTCATCCTTTTTTATGGCCACATAGTATTCCGTGGTGTATATGTGCCACATTTTCTTAATCTAGTCTGTCACTGATGGACATTTGGGTTGGTTCCAAGTCTTTGCTATTGTGAATAGTGCCACAATACACATACGTGTCCATGTGTCTTTATAGATTTATAATCCTTTGGGTATATCCCCAGTAATGAGATGGCTTGGTCAAATGGTATTTCTAGTTCTAGATCCTTGAGGAATCACCACACTGTTTTCCACAATGGTTGAACTAGTTTACAGTCCTACCAACAGTATAAAAGTGTTCCTATTTCTCCACATCCTCTCCAGCACCTGTTGTTTCCTGATTTTTTAATGATTGCCATTCTAACCGGTATGAGATGGTATCTCATTGTGGTTTAGATTTGCATTTCTCTGATGGCGAGTGATGATGAGCATTTTTTCCATGTGTCTGTTGGCTGCATGAATGTCTTCTTTTGAGAAGTATCTGTTCATATCCTTTACCCACTTTTTGATGAGGTTGTTTGTTTTTTTCTTGTAAATTTGATTGAGTTCTTTATAGGTTCTGGATATTAGCCCTTTGCCAGATGTTAACTTTCTGTCTCATTGATCTGTCTAATGTTGACAGTGGGGTGTTAAAGTCTCCCATTATTATTGCATGGGAGTCTAAGTCTCTTTGTAAGTCTCTAAGGACTTGCTTTATGAATCTGGGTGCCTCCGTATTGGGTGCATATATATTTAGGATAGTTAGCTCTTCCTGATGAATTGATTCCTTTACCATTATGTAATGGTCTTCTTTGTTTCTTTTAATCTTTGATGGTTTAAAGTCTGTTTTATCAGAGACTAGGATTGCAACCCCTGCTTTTTTTTGTTTTCCATTTGCTTGTTAGATCTTCCTCCATCCCTTTATTTTGAGCCTATGTGTGTCTCTGCATGTGAGATGGGTTTCCTGAATACAGCAGACTGATGGGTCTTGACTCTTTATCCAATTTGCCAGTCTGTGTCTTTTAATTGGACTATTTCTCCATTTACATTTAAGGTTAATATTGTTATGTGTGAACTTGATCCTGTCATTATGATATTAGCAGGTTATTTTGCTCTAGGTGATGCAGTTTCTTCCTAGCGTCGATGAACTTTACATTTTGACATGTTTTTGCAATGGCTGGTACCGGTTGTTCCTTTCCATGTTGATCCATGCTTCCTTCAGGATCTCTTGTAGGGCAGTGGTGGTGACAAAATCTCTAAGCATTTGCTTGTCTGTAAAGAATTTTATTTCTCCTTCATTAATGAAACTTAGTTTGGCTGGATATGAAATTCTGGGTTGAAAATTCTTTTCTTTAAGAATATTGAATATTGGCCTCCACTCTTCTGGCTTGGAGAGTTTCTGCTGAGAGATTTGCTGTTAATCTGATGGTCTTCCCTTTGTGGGTAACCCGACCTTTCTCTCTGGCTTCTCTTAACATTTTTTCCTTCATTTCAACTTTGGTGAATCTGACAATTATGTGTCTTGGAGTTGTTCTTCTCGAGGAATATCTTTGTGGTGTTCTCTGTATTTCCTGAATTTGAATGTTGGCCTGCCTTACTAGGTTAGGGAGGTTCTCCTGGATGATACCCTACAGAGTATTTTCCAACTTGGTTCCATTTTCCCCCTCACTTTCAGGCACCCCAATCGGACGTAGATTTGGTCTTTTCACATAATCCCATATTTGTTGGAGGCTTTGTTCATTTGTTTTTACTCTTTTTTCTCTACACTTCTCTTCTCGCTTCATTTCATTCATTTGATCTTCAATCGCTCATACTCTTTCTTCCAGTTGATAAAGTCAGTTAATGAAGCTTGTGCATTTGTCGCGTAGTTCTCGTGTTATGGTTTTCTTTTTTTTTTTTTTTTGAGATGGAGTCTTGCTCTGTCACCCAGGCTGGAGTGCAGTGGCCGGATCTCAGCTCACTGCAAGCTCCGCCTCCTGGGTTCACGCCATTCTCCTGCCTCAGCCTCACAAGTAGCTGGGACTACAGGCACCCGCCACCACGCCCGGCTAGTTTTTTGTATTTTTTAGTAGAGACGGGGTTTCACCATGTTAGCCAGGATGGTCTCGATCTCCTGACCTCGTGATCCACTTGTCTCGGCCTCCCAAAGTGCTGGGATTACAGGCTTGAGCCACCGCGCCCAGCCTGTGGTTTTCATCTCTATCAGTTCTTTTAAGGTCTTCTCTGCATTGATTATTCTAGTTATCCATTCATCCATTCTTTGCGCTGGTTACGTAGTTCCTCCTTTAGCTCTGAGAAGTTTGATCGACTGAAGCCTTCTTCTCTCGACTCGTCAATGTCATTCCCCATCCAGCGTTGTTCCGTTGCTGGCAATGAGCTGTGTTCCTTTGGAGGGGGAGCTGCGCTCTGATTTTTTGAATTTCCAGCTTTTCTGCCCTGATTTTTCCCCATCTTTGTGGTTTTATCTGCCTCTGGTCTTTGATGATGGTGACATACTGATGGGGTTTTGGTATGGGTGTCCTTTCTGTTTGTTAGTTTTCCTTCTAACAGTCAGGACCCTCAGCTGTAGGTCTGTTGGAGTTTGCTTGAGGTCCACTGCAGACCCTGTTTGCCTGGGTATCAGCAGCAGAGGCTGCAGAAGATAGAATATTGCTGAACAGCGAGTGTTGCTGTCTGATTCTTGCTTTGGAAGCTTCATCTCAGGGGTGTACCCCACCGTCTGAGGTGTGAGGTGTCGGTCTGCACCTAGTAGGGGATGTCTCCCAGTTAGGCTACTCAGGCAGTCTGACCATTCTCAGATCTCAACCTCCGTTCAGAGAGATCCACTGCTCTCTTCAAAGCTGTCAGACAGGGGCATTTACCTCTGCCAAGGGTTCTGCTGCTTTTTGTTTAGCTATGCCCTGTCCCCAGAGGAGGAGTCCCCAGAGGCAGGCCGGCCTCCTTGAGCTGTGGTGGGCTCCACCCAATTCGAGCTTCCAGGTGGCTTTGTTTACCTACTTAAGCCTCAGCAATTGCGGGCACCCCTCCCCCAACCTCGCTGCTGCCTTGCAGCTAGATCTCAGACTGCTGTGCTAGCAATGAGGGAAGCTCCGTGGGTGTGGGACCCTCTGGGCCAGGTGTGGGATATAATCTCCTGGTGTGCCATTTGCTAAGACCCTTGGTAAAGCCCAGTATTAGGGTGGGAGTTACCCAATTTTCCAGATGTTGTGTGTCTCAATTTCCTATGGCTAGGAAAAAGAATTCCCTTCCCCCTTGCACTTCCCAGGTGAGGCAATGCCTTGCCCTGCTTCAGCTCTTGCTGGTCGGGCTGCACCCACAGACCAGCACCAACTGTCAGACACACCTCAGTGAGATGAACCCAGTACCTCAGTTGAAAATGCAGAAATCACCCGTCTTCTGTGTTGCTCACACTGGGAGCTGGAGGCTGGAGCTGTTCCTATTCAGCCATCTTGGGCGTGCCCCGGGTGATGTTTTAATCAAATAAGTAAGAGAGCCTTATGTGCATCAGTGTGTTACCAATGTTAAAAGCAAAGAACTACAAACTACATAAAATTGCCACAGCATATTTTGCAATTTTATAGCAGCATCCACATTAGCATGGAAAATGTAAAGGTATTTATGGGCTACTTGCACTTCTGTGTAAAACTTCTTATAATGATCACATATTTATGGCTAAGCACATTTTAAATCTACAGAATTTTTAAATGAGTTGCAGGTTCCACAAATATTTCTAATGGGGGTTTTGCCACCTGGAATTCAAATTTCAAATCAAGTGTTGCAAACTTAGTGGCTCATTATAAATGGACAGAATTGTAGGTTTGTATTTACCATCTTGGCAGAATAACTAGCAATGACAAGAGATAAAACATCAAGTGCACTAATTAATGATCACTTTAAATCTTTTCAAGGAAAATATAATTAGTATATTTTCAGATACTTTAAAAAATGTCATTGTCAGGTAAAATTGCAGCTTGTCAATTGTGATGAAAATTTAGTTAAATGTATCTTCAGGATTTTAAAGGAGTCTATCATGTTATCAAGAAATTATATGAGACTACAAGCTAATTAGAAATATGATTAATATAAAAATAAAGTTATAAAAAGGTGCATCACTGATTTTTAAAATCTTAGAAATCAATAAAGCATAGCTAATTGAAAACATTAAACTGTATAATTTGAATAATTTACATAAAATTTTTTTTCAAGTACTGCAATGAAGTGCAATCAAGCCCCCTTGAAATTAGGGCACCATCCATAATATGAATTAGCAATAAAATGCGTATCTTTGCTCTTATCCCAACACTATCAGTTAACACAGATACTCTTTATTTTCTGCAAAATTTTTACAGCAGATTAGAATAATTGTATTATACCTTTCCCCCAAAACAACTGCTATTACCAAGCAAATGTAAGTGGTCACTCAGTGGTTTCTGAAGCTTTCAATACAATATTTCTTTAAAGTTCCCCTTCTCATCATCTCAAGAACCACAGTTCCTATAATGCAGCAAACAAATTTTCTTGCCCTCCTTCTAACAGTAAAAATCAATTTTCCTTGCCTTGATATTTGCGTGGAACCCATTAGGAGGCCTTCCTGTCGCATCTTCTTTAACATAAATCCTGGCCTGACGCATATCCTCGAAACCCTGATCTCAAAATCTATTTCCTCTGGAAACATGTATAAACTGTGTTACTTTGTAGATATCTCAAATAGTTACTGGAACAAATTGTGAAAGTTAAATAAAAATTATCACCTTGTACATTTTCTTAATTCGGTTTGCATAAAAGGAAAGCCAATTATTTCAGAAATTGTTATTTGTAATTCTCTTGTAAACTTTTTAATGAGTGTAGACTTACTCTCTTAATAATTAAGAATAAAAAATAATGTAAATGCATTATACATGTATAAATATATTTAAAGTAAATTTCAGAAAAATGGTGCTCTCATAAATAAGATTGACAATAAATATGAATTTATATTGAACTTAGCATGTTAGGAGTTATGCAAAGGAAAGGTTGGTGATATATGATATGTTCTTAACACATTATTAGTGCTACTCATATGAAAGCATTGAATTGAAAAAATAAAGAATGAAATAATTATCGATTTCTAATTCTTGGCTATATCCAATCCAATATCTAAAGCAGTATTTTATAGCAAAATTGTATAAATTATTAAATCATTACAGCTAGATCATGTAACTCTTTTCTACCTCCGAAACTCTCTCTTATTCAGAATCTCTCCTTTATTTACTTTGGCATGCATATTCTCGTCATAATTTTTAATACTAAATAGTAATAAGGACAGCTTACAAACACGAATACACCCCCCAAAATAATAATGGGAGAAGTAGAGTGGGAAAAATGTAAAGAAGGATGGACACTCCTAATAGTTTAAATAACTTCTAATTCATCTATCTATGTTTGAATTCCTTTTCTGTTCAAGTTCATTCTCTATCCCATGTGACTGAGGGAAAGGTGACCTCTGCTTCTTACCCCGGAAGGGTAATCTGAGATATCCCAGCTAAGCTCAGAACTCTCCTTTCCTTAACCACTGTGTTCTCGCAGTGGGGTATTTCACCTATTTCTGGCCAATGACATGCAAAGAGAAGTCTAGGGGGGCATCTGGCAATACTTTCCCTTAATTTTTCTCTGAACACAGCTAAATATGGTACCTGGAATGACTGCATATTCCCCATTACCAGACTTAGAGAGAAGGGCAAAACCAAAATGACGGCAGAAATGTGAACTATGCCTGAACACTACACTTGCTCTGGACTTCTGTTATAAAATATACCATTTTTCTCACTGTTTCAATCCCATTGAGAAAAGAATCTTGTTTGTTATGTGCAATAGATGGCATTTAACTGATACAAATTGGTAACCCAATAATTTCAGGTAACTTTGCAGATTTCTTTCTTTTCAAAATCATAATGGCAAGAGTCCCAGGAATATATTCTTGAAAATTAGAACGCTCCAAAATGTCCTTATTGTTTCTAACTGTTCCCAAATAGGTTTTTCATATGTGGATCCACGCATCACTCTTTCAACTATAGCTACTGCACAGCCTCTGCTCTATTCTTGTTCTTCTGCTCTGTCTTCTGCTTATCCAACTCATCTTCCCACTATTCAGAGAAGCCTCAACATTGGTGGTGCTCATCAGAAAAATAAATAATATTCATGCAAAGGTTGCTATCGCCAAACATTGACAAATGTTCTTAAGCTTCTGGCTGCATTGTTGTTTTCTGCACAGAGAGGCAAAAAACACTATCCCTAATTCTGTACAACACATGTTTTCCTTGTTCCCAATGCAGTTCTGACTTTGCCCAAAATTACTCTACACATTTCTGCCTTTAACTCCTCCTTCATTCAGGGCTCAAAAACAGGCCATGTAGGGAAACAGAATGCATAATATCACTGCTATTATTATCTCATCTCTCTCCTTTTCTTAACAGAATGGAAAAGTTTCAATGAATTCAGGCCGACATTGTGGTTTTTGTGGCTGTGAATAGACTCCAGCCTAACCTGCTTTGTTACAGTCAAAGACAAGGAAAATAGACTTCATGGCTGGATGTTTTTCCCATTAAAATAGCTATTTACTTTTTCTTGTTTTTCACAAAAACTGCTTGTGCAAGTACTGTAGGCAATTTCCAAATGTTTCTTTAATTTAATTAGATTTTTTAAACACTCAGAATAGCAACACTCCTGGGGATAATTTGAATTTAAGACACATTCTGAGTCAAAACCTGCCCACAAACGTTATGTTTATTGATCTAAAATGGCAATAACAACTGAAATATTATAATTTCACTCAGCCTACTAAGTTACTTTTTATGACCTGTGTCAATTATTGTCATGGCATAGCAACTAAGTATCACCCCACAGCAACTAAATAGTAGAATATTTATGGACTAATCCCAGATGAAAACATACGTTGTCTGGGATGACTAAATGACAGAGACTGCAAACTTACTATTTATATGGATATGCAAACAACATAAATGAGTGGGCCATATAAGGTGGCGTGGGACAAAATAGGAAGCATATACCTGGTCTGGAAGTACGTGTTCCTCTAACAAGGGCTACCACTTCTCAGCTTCATGGCTGAAAGGTAGAAATATATATTATCACACCTTCTGGTTTTTCAAGATAAGCTGGAATTCAAGGTTTCTATGTAAAATCTTTAGGTATTTCAATATTGACTACTTTTTTAAAACACTATATAGAAATGCAAATTAAAACCACAATGAGGCAAGGTGTGCTGGTTCAAGTCTGTAATCCCAGCACTTTGGGAGGCAGAGGCGGGCGGATCACCTGAGGTCAGGAATTCCAGACCAGCCTGGCTAACATGGTGAAACCCTGTCTCTACTAAAAATACAAAAATTAGTTGGGCATGGTGGCGGGTGCTTGTAATTCCAGCTACTTGGGAGGCTGGGCAGGGGAATTGCTTAAACATAAGAAGTGGAGGTTGCAGTGAGCTAAGATTGCACCATTGCACTCCAGCCTGACCAACAAGAGCGAAACTCCATCTCACCAAAAAAAAAAAAAAAAAAAAAAAAAAAAAAAAAAAAAAGGAACCCTCATACATTGCTGGAAAAAAAATGTAAAAGGGTAAAATCACTGTGGAAAACAGTTTGGAGATTCTCCTCCAAATTAAACATAGAATTACCATTGATCTAGCAATTTTGCTTCTAGGTACATACTCAGAAGAATTGAAAGCAGAGGCAAGGACTTGAAAAGATATTTACAGACCAATATTCAGAACAGAATTACTCACAAAATAGCCACAAGGTGGCAACAACCCAAATATCCATGAACAGATGAATAAACAAAATATGACATATACATACAATGAAATTATTCAGCAATATTAAAAAAAGAAGGAAGTTCTGATATATACTACAACATGCATGAACCTTGAAAGCGTTATTCTAAGCAAAATAAGCCAGACACGAAAGAACAAATATTGCATGATTCCACTTATTTGAGGTACCCAGAGCAGTCAAATTCATAGATAAAAAGCAGATAGTGGTTACCAGGGGCTGGGGGGAGGAAGAGATGGCAATTATTATTTAGTGAGTAAATTTTAATTTGGGATGATGAAAAGGTTCTGGAGTTAGTGATGTGGTTGCACTACAATATGAATATACTTAACGACACTGAATAGTACACTTAAAGTTATTATAATGGTAAGCTTATGTTACTATGTTTATTTTACCATTAAAAACAAACCCTTATGTGGACCTATTAAAATACATCTGTAGGTTGGATTTAGTCTAGGGTTTTCAGGTTATATACTCTGCTTTAGCCATCAAGTCTTCAGGAAAATCACTTAGGCTTCAAGGGTCTTAAGACAGTGGAAAGGCTGACTTCCAGCATGACAATGAAGCACTAAAATTGCTAGAGATGTCAACCTCCTAACTGTTTTATAAATTTCCATGAGAATATCCAAATACCAAGGGGGAAAAAACCTTAAATCTGAAGTAAAGTATTTTATAGAATTTTATTAGTTTTTTCCTAAATCTTCAATAATTGGAAAAGTCAATTAGGCAATTATAACATAACTAGGATTCTTATCCTTGACTCACACTGTAAGAATGGACAAGAATCTAAATAAGATGAGTCTTTGACTTGCTTAACAAAAATTTCTAATTCAAGGAAATAGGAAAAAAGCCAACCTGAAAAACGGAACCATTATTAACCTTGGACACACAAATATAGAAAGGCTGTCCAAAGAAAAATTAAATCCCGATTCCTCTATTTTTTCTCTATGCCTTAGAATTCTCAAAGTAATCTAAAGATACTTTGAGCCTATTCTATCCTGCCATTTTCCAAATTCGAACTCCTTGGAAAGGGAATTCTTGTTCCCACTGCAGAACCCAGAAAAGATCTCTGTGTATAAAAATGGGAAGCTCTAAATGGCGTCTCACATTTAGAAGGAGAAAAAGTAGTTATTGAATATCTAGTTTGTGTCATCCACAGTATTGGGCATTAACTCACTACCTGCCTTTCATCTTCAAAAGAGTGAAGCAAAACCTGCCAGCACCCAGCCAAAATTAAATGAGGGTCATTTTTTCCTGTTCTTCAACACTGCGTTTACATAGGTGTCTTTTTGTTAAAGATAAGTAAAGAAAAAACAAATAAAAATAGTGACACATGACATAAGAACGTTACCAATTGCATAAGAATGTTAATGCCTTAAACATTCAAGGAGCAAAGTTTATAATTAAATTAATGCATAACAGATCAAAGTGTTAATAAAAATTTAAGAATTCACAAAATATAATAACAATAACTTTTTTAGGAAAAAAATTATTGTATACTGTTTTTACAATTACCATGAGATGAATATAAGGCAAGAATGGATAAAATTTTGCTGTCAAGTTTGTGGAGAAAGAAAAGAAATGGTGCAACATGAATTTCAGTCAGATATTATCCAAGGCAATTTGATTTTAAAAAATGATATGTGTGATTTAAACCATATAGAGTTCTGCAATAATTCTGATGTAACTAAAAGATATTGGGACAATTTAGCAAACATCCTAAGGAAGTTAAGCCAGACAACCAGGTTACTTTTTATACTTACCTATCTCAAAGCTAGTTTTAGTGTGTATAGGAGCTGATACTAGTGTCTGGAAATATTGATTTCCATGCCTTCTTTCACTCCTGATGTTGGTTAAGTTTTTCAGTTTTGAAGGTTACTATCCTTCTACTATCCCTGGGATACATTAAGGTCAACAACAGCTTCCATAGTGAAGCCAGATTTCTCCAACAGAAAGAATAATTACTTCAATCCTCCACTACCCATCTGTGGACAATTAATTTAACACCCTTGACACCCAGGTTCTTAAATCAGAAGACTGTGTTAGTGAGAGCAAATTATCAAAGAACATAACATGAATTTTATTATTATTCCCTTTCCCACCCTTATTTTCAGGGCAAGGTATTTCTTACAGTTGAGAGTTGCTGGATGTTATGATTCAGTAATCTACCAGAGCAATGGTAACCACATTTCTCCAGATTCACCTGTCTGCTAGAGCAGGCATCCCCAACCCCTGGGTCATGGATCAGTATCTGTCCGTGGAACCTAAGGAACTGGGCTGCATAGCAGGAGGCTAGTGGCAGACCAGTGAGCAAAGCTTATCTGTATTTACAGCCACTCCTCATCACCTACATTATCTCATCTGTATTTACAGCCTCTCCCCATCACTTGCATTACCACCTGAGCCCCACCTCTTGTCAGATCAGCAGCAGCATTAGATTTTCATAGAAGCATGAACCCTATTGTGAACTGCACATATGAGGGATCTAGGTTGCATGCGCCTTATGAAAATCTAATGTTTGATGATCTGTCACTGTCTTCCATCACCTTCAGATGAGACTGTCTAGTTGCAGGAAAATGAGCTCAAGGCTCCCATTGATCCATTGATTCCACATTATGGTGCATTGTATAATTATTTCATTATATATTACAGTGTAATAATAATAAAAATAAACTGCAAAATAAATGTAATGCACTTGAATCACCCCAAAATCATCCTTTACCGTGCCACCTGGGTTTGTGAAAAAATATTCTTCCATAAAACCAGTCTCCGGTGCCAAAAAGTTTGGGGACTGCTGTGCTAGAGAATCTGTTGTACTCCCAATCACCATGGGAAAGACATGCAGTTACCGAGTCAAATGTTGACAATGTTTCTCAGAGAGGCAGTCAACACTCAGAGCAATGGCCTCACTCTCTGACATAGCACTAGGAATTTTTCTAGGTGATGGAAGGAGAAACCACTATTGGACAGCTTCTACACTAGATTAACTTGATTGAAGTGTTATTCATACAGTACATTCAGTATATTAAAAAGAAAACATAGCCTGCAAATTCTGATTAGAAAAGTGCCCCAACAATCATGAGTAATATACACAGTAACTATGTTCCTAGTGCAAACACTTCTAAAAAATCACTTAGACTGCCTTCATTAATTAAAAAAATATTAATTTTGAAAAATCCATATACACAAAGTAACTTAAAATTAAAATGCAAAAAAGAAACCCAAATTTAGTTTTATGAAAAAGGTGTAAAGCCTCACTTTAAGCTGATTCAATGTAAAAGTATTTTTTCTACAAATTACAGCTAAAATAAGTGCACAGAGTTTAATATAATAATTAGGAAAGCATAAAAATCTTTCCGAAAAGGAGTGAGGATAAACAAAAATAGAAATTTTGAACTACCAGATTGTTTCAATAGATAATAAATCCTAGTCCACCAGCAAAAGAGAAAAACAAACAAACAAAACCATAAGAAGGCAACATTAGAGAAAATATGATAATTAAGTGACAAAAGCTAAGCCAAGGATAACATTACAAAATGAATATAAATGCTTTAAAATGTCTCTATTAAAAAAAGAAATAGTAAGGGTTTGAATTTTAAAAGAGCACAATACAATGATGTTGTCTCTTTAGAAAGACATATCTAGGTGGCTCACGCCTGTATTCCCAGCACTTTGGGAGGCCGAGGCCGGCGGATCACGAGGAGAGGGGATCGAGACCATCCTGGCTAACACGGTGAAACCCCGTCTCTACCGAAAATACAAAAAATTAGCCGGGCGTGGTGGTGGGCGCCTGTAGTCCCAGGTACTTGGGAGGCTGAGGCGGGAGAATGGCATAAACCCGGGAGGCGGAACTTGCAGTGAGCCGAGACCGCGCCACTGCACTCCAGCCTGGACGACAGAGAGAGACTCCGTCTTAAAAAAAAAAAAAAAAAAAAAAAAAAAGACATATCTAAAAATAAAATAATTTTAAAAACAGACAAAAGCTAGTTAGTTAAATGTAAACTAAAAGGAAAGCTGAGCGGCAAAGGGTGTGTGAGCCAGCAAGATCAGGGTGCGGTCACTGGGCGCACCAGCTGGGCTGGAGGAGAAGCTCCAGGAACCGGCACAGGCCCTGGCTGTGGGAGAGGCTGCGGCTGAACCAGTCAAACCAAAAGCATCTTCCGCTGCTGGCACAGGGAAACATGGTGGTGCCTGAAAGCCTGGAGACGCTAGTAACCGCAGAGCCCCCAAGAGGGTGTTACAGCTTGTCACAGCCCAGCCTTAGGAAGCCCCGGGTTCTGGGCTCCCAGCAGGGCGGCAGCTCTTCTCTCTTTGTAGCCCACAGTGTGGCGAGAGGGGGGTGGGGAGGTGGGGCATGATGCACCCCGTCTGTGTTACAGCTCTCTCAATTCCCCCACTCTCAGGCTGGCCCAGCCCTGCCACTGCTTCCTGTCTTGTGGGGCGGCTGCCCAGCCTAGGCAGACAGCAGGAGGCCTACAGTGTTACAGCATCTCTGGCTAGGGGAATCCCAAGGTCTGGACCCCAGGAGGGTCACCACTCTTTACTCCCCTAGTGCAGGAGTGTGTCACCATCTGTAGCTTGGTGAGCTGGCCAGCAATGTGTTACAGCTCCTTTTGCTCTGGCCGTTTGGTGGGTCCTGAGTTCTTGCCCTGCATCCTGGAAGAATGAAGTTACATGTACAACTGGAGCGTGAGCAAGGCAGAGAGGAGCTTTAGTGAGTGACAGAAGAGCTCTCAGGAGACTATAAGGTATCCTTACCATAAATAGGTCGTCCCGAAGAGATGAGTCTGTCTGAACCCAAGAATTTTTATGGACTCAGAATAGAGGAAATGCATGCTGATTGGTCCATGGGCAGTCATGGGTGGGCCAGGAAAAAGCACCATCCAATTGGCCGAAAGGCTTCAGTGAAGTTCTCACTCTGAGTCCCGGACCCCACATGGAACTGGCAGCCCGGTCCGCAGGCTTGAGGCCATCCCAGGCTTGAAGGTGGGGTTTCACTGGGGACCCGCCCCTTCCCGCTTGGGAACTTGTCTGCCTCCTGTTACTATCAACTTGCGGTTTATGACGCTCAGGATCTCTGTGGTGTGGGGCTCCTGGAGGTCTGTGCTGAGCTGCCTTCAGCTCCCCTGCCCCTCAGCTCCCCCACCTCCTTCCCATGCTTGTTGGCACCCAAAATCTGGAGGAAGAGAAGGCAGCAGGAGGCCGGCCTGTCTGTGCCGCCCTGAGCATGCGCACACCTGGCTAGGTCGCCACAGTGTCTGGGCTCTGACACAATTTTTTATCCGCACCAGGTCCGGCGCCCGGGAGCAGGGAGAGGCCGGGGAGCGGGAGAAGGCACTTCTGAGCCTGTGGAGGAAGGGGGCTTCCTGGGGCTCCGAGAGTGCAGGGATGCCCAGGTTCAGAGCTACAGCTGCGCCCAGGAGCGCGGCCTCTTCCCCATCAACTCGGTAGGGCTTGGAACCCCAGCTGGGATCACCTATTCCCAGTCCCCACTGGCCCTGTACTAGCTGTGCCTCCCCGCTGCAGCTGGCGCCCTCACAGTGACTGCCACTGCCATGAAGGAGCCCAGGAGAATAAACCACTTAGGGCACATGGCACCTGCTCCTAGAATTACATTTTCTACAAGCCCAGCTGCTGAAACTGCCTGAAACCAGTTTTATCTAATACCTACTGAAACAATCTGCTGTGACTTTATTTATTTATTTATTTGGGTGAGGGGGGTTAGGGGGATGGGGACAGAGTTTCCCTCTTGTTGCCCATGCTGAAGTTCACTGGGGATCTCCACTCACTGCAACCTCCGCCTCCCGGGTTCAAGCCATTCTCCTGCCTCAGCCTCCCAAGTAGCTGGAATTACAGGCGCCCACCACCACGCCTGGTTGGTTTTTGTATTTTTAGCAGAGATGAGGTTTCACCATTTTGGCCAGGCTGGTCTCGATCTCCTGACCTCAGGTGATCCACCCGCCTCGACGTGGCAAAGTTCTGTGACTACAGGCATGAGCCGCTTCCGGCCTGCTGTGACTCCTAAGACTAATTTTACCCACTGTTATCACTCATCAATGGAGGCTTGCCAGCTCGTCAAAACTTAACTGGTGTCCCTTAACTTTCAAGACAATATGCAACATTTCTTTTTTCTATAATCCCTCTAACCTTCTCTTTGTTCTTCAGACATGCCGAAGACTACTCAATCTATGTGTATTCCCCAAATTACAATTCTTGCTTCCCAGACAAAACATTTTAAATTTAAAAATTTGTCTCTATATTTTATTTGACTTAAACATACTTGGTATCAGAAGTATAGTTCCAAAGCTGAATCACCTCAGGGAGAATCACTGTGAAGAACTATGAAATGAGGTACCTATACTTGGCCCTTGATCCCCTCATGTTTGCCTGGGTTGCCTTTTTCCCTCTGGTGAATCTCTCTTGGACCAACCTCCCCCACCCTTTTTTTGTTTTGTTTTGTTTTGTTTTTTGAGTTCTGTTTTATTTGGGATTTGGTTGGGGAGGTGGCTTACCTTTCATGTTTGAGAGAGGTATTTTTCTCTTTGGTTGAGAGATCTCCTGTTGGGGAGGACTCTTTTCCTCATGGCATACCTCAGCTGCAGGTCTGCAGGAAGGGACTTTTCCCTTTGGGTTGGGGCATCAGTGAAGGGATTTTTTTCCCTTTGGTTGGAGAAGGCGGCTTATCATCCTTTTAGGATGTGCTTTGTTTTCCATCCATATTTGTGTTTATTTGATTTGTGCATATTCAGTACTTGCATTTAATTGGCTTTTGTTTATTTACAGGTTATAAAATGGGTTTATAAAAGGGTAACTTAATGATTATCTCTGTATAAATACTCAATTTTCATAAATAATCTAGGTGCAATTGTTAAAAAGCTAAATAAAATGGTTAATTGTAAATGGAATAAATGTTTATAAATGAAGCTTTTGTGTAATTTAAAATCTTAAAATGTTAAATTAACAAATAGATACTAATTAAATTTCTTAGTCATGTCCAAACAAGATAAAAATATATTTAGCTCTACTAATCGAAATATACATTTAAGAAAAAATAATTTCATATGAGAAATAATCTTATGTAGTAAATTTTTGTCCTAAGATAAAATGAATAATAAAAAAATGTTTTTAATGAATGACTTGGCGGTTAAGAAAATGTAAACGGGGAGGCAGAGCAAGATGGCCGAATAGGAACAGCTCCAGTCTCCAACTCCCAGCGCAAGCGACACAGAAGACCTGTGATTTCTGCATTTTCAACTGAGGTACTGGGTTCATCTCACTGGGGAGTGCCGGACAATCAGTGCTGGTCAGCTGCTGCAGCCCGACCAGCGAGAGCTGAAGCAGGGCGAGGCATCGCCTCACCTGGGAAGCGCAAGGGGAAAGGGAATCCCTTTACCTAGCCAGGGGAACTAAGACACACAACACCTGGAAAATCGGGTAACTCCCACCCCAATACTATGCTTTAAGCAAACAGGCACACCTGGAGATAATATCCCACAACTGGCCAGGAGGGTCCCACGCCCACGGAGCCTCCCTCATTGCTAGCACAGCAGTCTGTGATCTACCGGCAAGAGAGCAGCGAGGCTGGGGGAGGGGCGCCCGCCATTGCTGAGGCTTAAGTAGGTAAACAAAGCCGCTGGGAAGCTCGAACTGGGTGGAGCTCACAGCAGCTCAAGGAAACCTGCCTGTCTCTGTAGACTCCACCTCTGGGGACAGGGCACAGATGACAACAAAAGCAGCAGAAACCTCTGCAGACGCAAAGGACTCTGACAGCTTTGAAGAGAGCAGTGGATCTCCCAACACGGAGGTTGAGATCTGAGAAGGGACAGACTGCCTGCTCAAGTGGGTCCCTGACCCCTGAGTAGCCTAACTGGGAGACATCCCCCACTAGGGGCAGTCTGACACCCCACACCTCACAGGGTGGAGTACACCCCTGAGAGGAAGCCTCCAAAGCAAGAATCAGACAAGTACACTCGCTGTTCAGCAATATTCTATCTTCTGCAGCCTCTGCTGCTGACACCCAGGCAAACAGGGTCTGGAGTGGACCTCAAGCAATCTCCAACAGACCTACAGCTGAGGGTCCTGACTGTTAGAAGGAAAACTATCAAACAGAAAGGACACCTACACCAAAACCCCATCAGTACGTCACTATCAGCAAAGACCAGAGGCAGATAAAACCACAAAGATGGGGGAAAAGCAGGGCAGAAAAGCTGGAAATTCAAAAAATAAGAGCGCATCTCCCCTGGCAAAGGAGCGCAGCTCATCGCCAGCAACGGATCAAAGCTTGACGGAGAATGACTTTGACGAGATGAGAGAAGAAGGCTTCAGTCCATCAAACTTCTCAGAGCTAAAGGAGGAATTACGTACCCAGCGCAAAGAAACTAAAAATCTTGAAAAAAAAGTGGAAGAATTGATGGCTAGAGTAATTAATGCAGAGAAGGTCATAAACGAAATGAAAGAGATGAAAACCATGACACGAGAAATACGTGACAAATGCACAAGCTTCAGTAACCGACTCGATCAACTGGAAGAAAGAGTATCAGCGATTGAGGATCAAATGAATGAAATGAAGCGAGAAGAGAAAACCAAAAGAAAAAAGAAGAAAAAGAAATGAACAAAGCCTGCAAGAAGTATGGGATTATGTAAAAAGACCAAATCTACGTCTGATTGGGGTGCCTGAAAGTGAGGGGGAAAATGGAACCAAGTTGGAAAACACTCTTCAGGATATCATCCAGGAGAACTTCCCCAACCTAGTAGGGCAGGCCAACATTCAAATCCAGGAAATACAGAGAACGCCACAAAGATACTCCTCGAGAAGAGCAACTCCAAGACACATAATTGCCAGATTCACCAAAGTTGAAATGAAGGAAAAAAATCTTAAGGGCAGCCAGAGAGAAAGGTCGGGTTACCCACAAAGGGAAGCCCATCAGACTAACAGCAGATCTCTCGGCAGAAACTCTACAAGCCAGAAGAGAGTGGGGGCCAATAGTCAACATTCTTAAAGAAAAGAATTTTAAACCCAGAATTTCATATCCAGCCAAACTAAGTTTCATTAAGGAAGGAGAAATAAAATCCTTTACAGATAAGCAAATGCTTAGAGATTTTGTCACCACTAGGCCTGCCTTACAAGAGACCCTGAAGGAAGCACTCAACATGGAAAGGAACAACCGGTACCAGCCATTGCAAAAACATGCCAAAATGTAAAGACCATCGAGGCTAGGAAGAAACTGCATCAACTAACGAGCAAAATAACCAGTTAATATCATAATGGCAGGATCAAGTTCACACATAACAATATTATCCTTAAATGTAAATGGACTAAATGCTCCAATTAAAAGACATAGACTGGCAAATTGGATAAAGAGTCAAGACCCATCAGTCTGCTGTATTCAGGAGACCCATCTCACACGCAGAGACATACATAGGCTCAAAATAAAGGGATGGAGGAAGATTTACCAAGCCAATGGAGAACAAAAGAAAGCAGGGGGCTCAAGCCTGTAATCCCAGCACTTTGGGAGGCCGAGACGGGCGGATCACAAGGTCAGGAGATCGAGACCATCCTGGCTAACACAGTGAAACCCCGTCTCTACTAAAAATACAAAAAAACTAGCCGGGCGAGGTGGCGGGCGCCTGTAGTCCCAGCTACTCGGGAGGCTGAGGCAGGAGAATGGCGTAAACCCGGGAGGCGGAGCTTGCAGTGAGCTGAGATCCGGCCACTGCACTCCAGCCTGGGCGACAGAGCGAGACTCCGTCTCAAAAAAAAAAAAAAAAAAAAAAAAAAAAAAAAAAAAAAAAAAAAAAAAAGAAAGCAGGGGTTGCAATACTACTCTCTGATAAAATAGACTTTAAACCATCAAAGATCAAAAGAGACAAAGAAGGCCATTACATAATGGTAAAGGGATCAATTCAACAGGAAGAAGTAACTATCCTAAATATATATGCACCCAATACAGGAGCACCCAGATTCATCAAGCAAGTCCTTAGAGACTTACAAAGAGACTTAGACTCCCATACAATAATAATGGGAGACTTCAACACTCCACTGTCAACATTAGACAGATCAACGAGACAGAAAGTTAACAAAGGATATCCAGGAATTGAACTCATCTCTGCAGCAAGCAGACCTAATAGACATCTATAGAACTCTCCACCCCAAATCAACAGAATATACATTCTTCTCAGCACCACATCGCACTTATTCCAAAATTGACCACATAATTGGAAGTAAAGCACTCCTCAGCAAATGTACAAGAACAGAAATTATAACAAACTGTCTCTCAGACCACAGTGCAATCAAACTAGAACTCAGGACTAAGAAACTCAGTCAAAACCGCTCAACTACATGGAAACTGAACAACCTGCTCCTGAATGACTACTGGGTACATAACGAAATGAAGGCAGAAGTAAAGATGTTCTTTGAAACCAATGAGAACAAAGATACAACATACCAGAATCTCTGGGACACATTTAAAGCAGTGTGTAGAGGGAAATTTATAGCACTAAATGCCCACAAGAGAAAGCAGGAAAGATCTAAAATTGACACTCTAACATCGCAATTAAAAGAACTAGAGAAGCAAGAGCAAACACATTCGAAAGCTAGCAGAAGGCAAGAAATAACTAAGATCAGAGCAGAACTGAAGGAGATAGAGACACAAAAAACCCTCCAAAAAATCAATGAATCCAGGAGTTGGTTTTTGAAAAGATCAACAAAATTGACAGACCGCTAGCAAGACTAATAAAGAAGAAAAGATAGAAGAATCAAATAGATGCAATAAAAAATGATAAAGGGGATATCACCACCGACCCCACAGAAATACAAACTACCATCAGAGAATACTATAAACACCTCTACACAAATACACTGGAAAATCTAGAAGAAATGGATAATTTCCTGGACACTTACACTCTTCCAAGACTAAACCAGGAAGAAGTTGAATCCCTGAATAGACCAATAGCAGGCTCTGAAATTGAGGCAATAATTAATAGCCTACCAACCAAAAAAAGTCCAGGACCAGATGGATTCACAGCTGAATTCTACCAGAGGTACAAGGAGGAGTTGGTACCATTCCTTCTGAAACTATTCCAATCAATAGAAAAAGAGGGAATCCTCCCTAACTCATTTTATGAGGCCAACATCATCCTGATACCAAAGCCTGGCAGAGACACAACAAAAAAAGAGAATTTTAGACCAATATCCCTGATGAACATCGATGCAAAAATCCCCAATAAAATACTGGCAAACTGGATTCAGCAGCACATCAAAAAGCTTATCCACCATGATCAAGTGGGCTTCATCCCTGGGATGCAAGGCTGGTTCAACATTCGCAAATCAATAAACATAATCCAGCATATAAACAGAACCAAAGACAAGAACCACATGATTATCTCAATAGATGCAGAAAAGGCTTTTGACAAAATTCAACAGCCCTTCATGCTAAAAACTCTCAATAAATTCGGTATTGATGGAACGTACCTCAAAATCATAAGAGCTATTTATGACAAACCCACAGCCAATATCATACTGATTGGGCAAAAACTGGAAAAATTCCCTTTGAAAACTGGCAGAAGACAGGGATGCCCTCTCTCACCACTCCTATTCAACATAGTGTTGGAAGTTCTGGCTAGGGCAATCAGGCAAGAGAAAGAAATAACGGGTATTCAGTTAGGAAAAGAAGAAGTCAAACTGTCCCTGTTTGCAGATGACATGATTGTATATTTAGAAAACCCCATTGTCTCAGCCCAAAATCTCCTTAAGCTGATAAGCAACTTCAGCAAAGTCTCAGGATACAAAATTAATGTGCAAAAATCACAAGCATTCTTATACACCAGTAACAGACAAACAGAGAGCCAAATCAGGAATGAACTTCCATTCACAATTGCTTCAAAGAGAATAAAATACCTAGGAATCCAACTGACAAGGGATGTAAAGGACCTCTTCAAGGAGAATTACAAACCACTGCTCAGTGAAATAAAAGAGGACACAAACAAATGGAAGAACATACCATGCTCATGGATAGGAAGAATCAATATCGTGAAAATGGCCATACTGCCCAAGGTAATTTATAGATTCAATGCCATCCCCATCAAGCTACCAATGAGTTTCTTCACAGAATTGGAAAGAACTGCTTTAAAGTTCATATGGAACCAAAAAAGAGCCCGCATCTCCAAGACAATCCTAAGTCAAAAGAACAAAGCTGGAGGCATCACACTACCTGACTTCAAACTATACTACAAGGCTACAGTAAACAAAACAGCATGGTACTGGTACCAAAACAGAGATATAGACCAATGGAACAGAACAGAGTCCTCAGAAATAATACCACACATCTATAGCCATCTGATCTTTGACAAACCTCGGAGAAATAAGAAATGGGGAAAGGATTCCCTATTTAATAAATGGTGCTGGGAAAATTGGCTAGCCATAAGTAGAAAGCTGAAACTGGATCCTTTCTTTACTCCTTATACGAAAATTAATTCAAGATGGATTAGAGACTTAAATGTTAGACCTAATACCATAAAAACCCTAGAGGAAAACCTAGGTAGTACCACTCAGGACATAGGCATGGGCAAAGACTTCATGTCTAAAACACCAAAAGCAATGGCAGCAAAAACAAAAATTGACAAATGGGTTCTAATTAAACTAAAAAGCTTCTGCACAGCAAAAGAAACTACCATCAGAGTGAACAGGCAACCTACAGAATGGGAGAAAATTTTTGCAATCTACTCATCTGACAAAGGGCTAATATCCAGAACCTACAAAGAACTCAAACAAATTTACAAGAAAAAAACAAACAACCCCATCAAAAAGTGGGCAAAGGATATGAACAGACATTTCTCAAAAGAAGACATTCATACAGCCAACAGACACATGAAAAAATGCTCATCATTACTGGCCATCAGAGAAATGCAAATCAAAACCACAATGAGATACCATCTCACACCAGTTAGAATGGCAATCATTAAAAAGTCAGGAAACAACAGGTGCTGGAGAGAATGTGGAGAAACAGGAACACTTTTACACTGTTGGTGGGATTGTAAACTAGTTCAACCATTATGGAAAACAGTATGGCGATTCCTCAAGGATCTAGAACTAGATGTACCATATGACCCAGCCATCCCATTACTGGGTATATACCCAAAGGATTATAAATCATGCTGCTATAAAGACACATGCACACGTATGTTCATTGCGGCACTATTCACAATAGCAAAGACTTGGAATCAACCCAAATATCCATCAGTGACAGACTGGATTAAGAAAATGTGGCACATATACACCATGGAATACTCTGCAGCCATAAAAAAGGATGAGTTTGTGTCCTTTGTAGGGACATGGATGCAGCTGGAAACCATCATTCTTAGCAACCTATCACAAGAACAGAAAACCAAACACCGCATGTTCTCACTCATAGGTGGGAACTGAACAATGAGATCACTTGGACTCGGGAAGGGGGACATCACACACTGGGGCCTATTATGGGGAGGGGGATTGCATTGGGAGTTATACCTGATGTAAATGACGAGTAGTTGGGTTCTGACGAGTTGATGGGTGCAGCACAGCAACATGGCACAAGTATACATATGTAACAAACCTGCACCTTATGCACATGTACCCTAGAACTTAAAGTATAATAATAATAAAAAATAAATAAATAAATAAATAAAAAGAAAATGTAAACGGTCTAAACAAGTCAAAGAGGATTTGTAAAGGATGGGCCTTATAAAGGAAGTTTTATGTGTGCTTCGATAAGCTGAGATTAAAAAGAAATTATTTATGTTTTTTTCTAAAAATTAAACATTGGTTTTAGGGAAACACTGTTATAGGACCAGGGCCTATTCGTATTTACTGAAAACAAGGTTTTCTTTAAGTATTGCCCTGCTCTTAATAAATTTGGCAACAGGTATTGATTTTTTATATTAAAATCTGTATCTTTAATGCCATCTTCTAAACTGCGGACAGTTTCTATTTCTGCCACATTTCTTGCTGAGATGTATTTAATTTTTCTAGTTTCAAATTTAAAATGCTGCCCTTTTCTTTTAAAATGGTAATTTCATTTCTTGAGGTAAAGTTTTCCTTTTAAAATTTCTCAGATTTATAGCTCGGAAGTTCAAATTTTGCTGTATCTCAGGGCACGTGATTTGCAGGTTTTACATAATCATGGCCATACATAACAGAATGGCATTCTATTCTTTCTCCTCTTAAAAAGCTGTATCTTTTTTCTTTGGCTGGTAACTCTCTCTTTCAACCTTTTTTTTTTTTTTTTTTTTTTTTTTTGTCAACTCTTGTAACTTATTTCTCCACTTCTAACTCTTGTGTTAGTGGCCTGATGCTAAAATGTTTATTTTGAAGACCTAGAAAAGCAATGCTTTCCTCCAATATAATTAGATTCTATACACTTGGCTTTTCTTTATGTCTAAATTGTTCCATGTAACCAGAAAACTTCCCCATGCTGTTATTAAGAGCTCAAGATACTAGTTTTCTTGTTGATATTCCTCTATAATATAGTGTACTCTCATAACCTTAGACACATTTTTCCTGTGTCTAGCATAATTCAAGTACCTTTTTCATTAAGTTTGACTTCCAGGTTACCTAAATAAGCTTCCTGTAAGGGGAAACAATGACTGCCTGCGGTTTTTCTTTACTTTCTAGTAACTAGCCTAAACAAAGATATTACATTTTATCAAGATAATTGCTACCTTGTCTTTCTTGGGTTTTGGGTTACTTAGGAAAACTTAGCTTTTGAAGGAGTAAGGTTTGTAATCCACGTAAATTTCTACATTGCTTTTGAAGTCTTCTGATTATTACTCTAGTTAAATGAATGTTATATAATATTACAGTGACCTATGACTCTGTTTTAATCAAGCATTTTGAGCCTTTTGACACCTTTGACTAATTGTCCCAAAATCAAATTCTGAAATTCATGTACTTTTATTCAATTTGAAAACTATTATAACATCTGTTTAATTTTTTCTATGGCCTAAAAATATTGATTTTTAGTTGTGCTACATTAAAATTTTCTATACGTCTTTTGACTCTTCCTAATAAATTTTAAAGTTATTTTTAAAGGTCATAAAATGTTTTATTGAGAACTCTATTTGAACTTGATTCTAATACTCTTCTTTGGTTGCAAAGAGCAAAAACTAAATGAGAACTATTGTAACTAAAACAAGAGGGTTCGTAAAAAAATAGTTTTCAAGTTGAATAAAAGTATATGGAAATATAAATGTTAGAGTTAATGAAAGATATGAGTTATAGAGTTTTCTTCAAACATTTCATAAAATAACTTGAAATAAAATACACCATTCCTCCTCTCATGTTAACAAAGATTTAAAATACAATGATACAAATGTAAACAAATATGCAAGGGAGGAAACAAACTGAAATATATTGTAACCAGAAGAAATCCTTTGGAAGAAATTGAGCAACTCCTACGCAAAACATCTAAGAGTGTATATGATATTGATCTGTTACTTCAGGCATAAGAAATCTATCTTTGTAACATAACCCAAAGCATGAAAATATTGCATACAAAAAATTCATTCTTCCCAAACAATGTAGAGGTAATGAAACAGGAGAATAATTACACAGTATTTTTTCCAAACTGTGTTCCATCGTATGCTAACATAGATTGTACAAATAAAGTGCTCTATGCCCAAGAATATTTAAAAGATTTTTTAACACAGGAGTCTTCACTCTAAGCCTTCTTGGGACATTTTATACTCATATAAATTAGGAGTTCCCAAGAGGGACGTTGACTAAAAAATTTTACCCATAGGCCATTAAAAGATGGTATATGTGAAGAACAACTAATTCTGTGGAAATTGCTTGTAATTCATTTTATGTTGGAAAAAGAAATGATGAGGGCTTAAAAGGCTGGAAGAAGAAACGGTGAGGGCTTGGAAGGCAAGACTGAAGTTATGTAAAAGATAGAATAGGAATGTTGTTTTAGTGGTAAAGTAATTTGGATTTCACACAAAGATTCAATGAATTGTAATGAAAATTACTCAATATTTCTTTAGATTCAAGGGGTATAGAATTCAACACAATTTAGTTCCCTCCCAGAGAGAAAGCAAAAGATATTTCACATTTAAATAGATGCAGAGAACCATGTGTTCTGGAAGTGAATGTGAATACACTGGTTCTCAAATTTCTCATATATCCAGACTCACTATTTGTCATTGTTGTACTGTAGTTATGATGCAGGGTTATTTTTATTTTTTGTTTCCATTGTAAACCCACTTTGTCTCAGACTGGGGAGAAGGTAAGTAACCGGAGTAAAGGATTTATCAAACTGTAAAGGTTCTTTCTTCATCCACACTTTAGGACAACTGCAGGAGAAAGGCCCAGGTATCATTAAAACACAAAGAAATTTCTTTTTGAGGTGATGAAAATGTTGGAAAATTTTCTGTGTTGATGGTTGTAGATCTCCATGAATATGCTAAAATCCTTTGGATCATACACTTGGAATTGTATAATATGTGAATTATATCTCAATAAAGCTTTTAAAAATATACAGCATGATAAGAGAACTGAATCTTAGGAATCAATCATGGAACTCTGTAAACAGAGAAATCTCGGCCTTGGGAAAAAAGTCACTGCTGCACTAAAAGTATTCATTTTACTCAGTAGCTTGTTTACTGAAAAGCTAACTTTAAAATCACCCACTGACAAGATGTCTGCTCTAAATCAAAACTAGTTTTTTTCTTATTTGTAGCATTTGTTGGTCTTTTATTTGAAGCCAAAGAACATTACTGTGGACACATGTGGGCTATATTTACTTAAAACTTTTTGTCTTTCAAATACTTTTAAATACTTTAAAAATACTTTTAATGGAGACATTTTTTAATGTTATAATTGGTCTATACCACATGCTTCTGAGACAGTTTTTCACTGGTATATCTAAAAGGCTCCAAACTGTTTCATGTTCTGAGGTATTTTATTTCATATATAACCTTTCTGAAAAATTCACAGCATACTTGCAATATCCTACTTCAACTCAGGTGGGTTCCTATGATGTTGTTATTCTTCCTCTGTTTCATTAAATATATCCTGAATCTTTTATTTGCAAATTTATAATCTTATCAGTCAGAAATTATATTCTTCTATTAGAAGGAATCCAACTTCTTATCTGTAGGAAAATTGCATTCTGAAATGAAGAAAATATATTTCATGATTTAAAAATATGAATCATAGTCCACATGAGACTCCGAGTTTTCAAATTCACTTGGAAAGAGCTGGCAGAAAATATGCTGAACTAAGATAAGTATTTTAGTGAAGAAATGATTTCATTTATTTAAATCTGTCATTAAATATCCTAAGTTTTGTGAAATAACTACACACAACCCCAGATTTCATAGTAATTAAATCAGTCCATCTTTGACTCTTCATCAAAGATAAATCAGTCTTTAATTATTAATAACTTGGCTCCCAAATTTAGCTGTACTTTATAACTTTTGGGCATCAAATCAATCACAGGACAAAGCCAATGTAAAAGCATACATTTTTTAAAGATTTTATGATATAACTCTTTTTGGTTAAGGAGATACATTCTGAATCTTTGTTAAAATAAGAAAATTGAGTAATTACTTATAGTCTGACTCAGAATTTAAAAATTACACAGAGGCGTGTTCCGCCTATAGCAAAATGATTTTACAATCAGAAGAATATCCAGTGTCCTTGGAATGGCAGTTCTCATTAAAGAAAGATTGGGGCCTCCCAAATGCTAAAAAAGTCACAATAGGTTTATTTCATAGTTCTCTAGATGACGGTTTGGGTAAATCCATCTTGATCACCATAAGACTTTATTTGAATGTTCTAAATCCAGACCATCCAGGATTCGCCCTTTCTGTGTCTGCGTTTTTAGGTCATCTTCAGCCCTACTCAGTTTCATGCACACCTAGAAGAAATTCATTCTTTCAGCAACAGCATATTAAGACCACCTAAAAGATACAAAACACAGTAGCAGGAAACATGGCAGACAGTGTAAAACAGATCTTATATTCTAAGGTGTGGGAGCATGGTACACAGACAACTAACAAATGCATTTACAACAGTGTGTCAGGTAGTGTTGTGAAGAAATCTTGAGAAAGTAAGGATAACAGAGAGTTTGTGTTCATGTGAGGAGGATTACTTCAGAGAGGATATCTGGGAGGGCGTCTCTTCCCACAGATACTGAGAGATAGAAGCACTCCCTTCTTTAATGATTACATTTCAAAGGGCTGGTTCCCAGGCCCTCTGGAAAAGCACTCCTAGGTTGTAAAATTGCAAGAGGCTGAGAGAGATTTACATACATTTAAAATTGGCAGAGAAAAAAATATATATTTGGAAATTTTCTTGTCAATGCTCTAACAAAAGAGAAGACGGAGGCCTATAGTCAGTAAGAAACCTATCTAAAATTTAGTCAAGCTGAGAGGAACATTAAGCCAGTTTAGGTCAACTGTAAGGTGGGTCACATTAAGCATTTTAGTTACATTTATTTTTTTAAAAAGTTTAGGATTAATAATTACAGTTTTAGATTGTAATATGTCATTTTCTTAAAAGTAGGTATATCACATAATTTTACACACTCCTCAATTCTTATATACAGCAACATGCAGAAGGAAATATTTTTAGTTAGGGAGAGTATGGGCTTCAGAAATCACCTTGACCTGGCCAGGCGCGGTGGCTCAAGCCTGTAATCCCAGCACTTTGGGAGGCCGAGACGGGCAGATCACGAGGTCAGGAGATCGAGACCATCCTGGCTAACACGGTGAAACCCCGTCTCTACTAAAAACAAATACAAAAAACTAGCTGGGCGAGGTGGCGGGCGCCTGTGGCCCCAGCTACTCGGGAGGCTGAGGCAGGAGAATGGCGTGAACCCAGGAGGCAGAGCTTGCAGTGAGCTGAGATCCGGCCACTGCACTCCAGCCTGGGTGACAGAGCAAGACTCCGTCTCAAAAAAAAAAAAAAAAAAAAAAAGAAATCACCCTGACCCAAATCTTCCACATAATAGCTATGTGACCTTCAGTAGATGATAACCTTCTTCTGTCTTGTAAAATGAAAGCAATAATAGCCATCTTACACAATCTTTGGCTAAATCTAACAACATATTATTGTAAAACATCTAATATAGTGACTAGCACAAATAAGACAGCTATCAAATACCATTTCCCTCCTCCTAATGCCCATAAAGTTGTTGGAATAAAGTTTAGATTTAAAAAAAAAATAATAACAGTCTTCCAATAGGAGAAAAATATCTGTATTCTCTACCATCTTTTTTCCCTTCAAACGCATATAATATAATTCATATGACTGAATGTTTAGAACAAGGTTCTTGAAGTTGCCAGTTTGGGAATTCCATGCCTTAGTGCACCAGTGACTTCTGTGACCTTAATAGAACCTCTGGGCCAGTGCTCATTCATTTCTGAAATAGATACAATACTGGAAAACATATTTATCTCACAAGGGTGCTTTTTGCATTACTGAAAAAAAAATCTTTTTAAGGTGCACGAGATAAAAGTACTGTTGTTATTGAATCTGTGATGAATTGTTAGTAATTCATATTCTGTGATGTTGTGAGAATCAGTAGCTTCAGGAGGCAAACACTCTTGAGAGTCTTGGGCAGAAGAAACTATATAATGGCAATTGAATTAGCTGCTAAATTGGAAAAAAATCATTGAGAAAACCCAGTATCCCTTTGGAAACAGAAGAAGCTATTATATCTCAGTAGAATACTTAAAACACTGGAAGAGAAGTTTAATATTATCTCATTTCTTGCCCATATCTGTAAGAGTCAAGTGCTTCACTGGGACATAGCCAAGACATTTTCTTTTATAGAGCAATGCACTGTCAAAGTATTTTTTAAGTATTTAATCTAATATTTGCAGGACCTTTGTTCACATTAAGAAATTGATACATACTATTTAATTTTGTCACATACATATGAATATATTGCTAACCTGTGTGGTCAGTAAATGTTTTAAAATTTGCAAATGGTAAAATGAATACTGAATAAAACCTCCCCAAAGGTTATAAGGTTTTTTTTGTAAGTTGTAAAATTTCAGCCTGGGAAGAGATGAACTTTTTATTTAAGATAAAACAATTTTTGATAGAAAAATTCATATTTTAAATAAGACCAATACTTACTGGTGAGGAAACAAAGTTTATAATCTTTGTAGGAAGTTATAGTCAAAATACTGAATGCACTAATTGTAAACATTCCTTTAAAGTTCTTCATGAAAACCCTGAAACTTGAAATCATAGCCATAAATCACCTCCTTCTAAACTCTCCTACTGGATCCTGACTAGCAGCCCTGAATAGCAGAAAGTCCTCTTTTCATTGGTCAGATTTTTGTTAAATCACCAGGTTCTCTGTAAAATACTACAAATATGAAGACAGGTTAGGTGTGATTTTACTTCTTGATAAGGGGCCTACAGTCTAGATGAGAATGAAAGCCATAAAGAAGTAGTTCAAATAAAATAATATAGCTGCTATGATAGAAGTCTGTACACAACATAATGCAAACATAAAGAAGTCACCCTACCTGGCAGAGATAAAGGGAAGTAAACATTAATAAAGGAGGTGATATTAGACGTAAACTTTGCTGATGAGGTAGATGTTCTTAAGGTGGACAGGAGCAGTAGGTCAGGCAGAGGAGCTGGAATGAGCAAAATCATAGATGAATACAATTCTCCAGTAGATCTGAGAATTGTGTATGGGGAAATAGTTTTTGCTTGGGACCAATGCTCAAAGGGAGGGGAGATAGATTTTTAACTTAAGCAGATGCAAGCAGATGGTGGAAGAACAGATACACCATAATGTCACCAAGACAACTCAGGATGCCAGAGAAGACACTCAGTAGCACCATAGGATACATTCCATTTCAGGAGGAAACACAGCAATATCTGTGAAACACCATAAACACTACCCCTGTTAAGTCATTGGAATCGAACTACTTAGTAAATAAAACTGCTCAATATTTATTTTGACTGAGAAGAATGGACTCCAAGAAGCAAGAAAATTTGGAAATCATGGCCTGAATGGGTTTTTAAAAGCAGGGAAATTCAGAAGAATTTTAAGTAGGGGAATAAAATGGGCAAATATGTATTAAGGGATGCTCATTCTGGCAGCAATGGGAGCATAGATTAGAAATGCCATTTTGGATAAAATATGACATGTCTAGTAGATGACGGGAATCAACAATTAAAGGGTCAACTGTTATTACTTACTTAGGTGGATCTCAATTTCCGTGTTGTTTTTCTTTTAGTATGCTAGAGGTTTTTGGCACGATTCTTGAAATTAGTAAGTTTTATTCACATTTACTTAAGACCTTCATTTAGTCACATTTTATTCACTGTTTGGCTATTTGAGTAAAACCATTTACAGTGTGACACAGAGCAGCAATCTGGCAGAGAGCAACATTTTTGCATGTCCCAGTAATAAGGTGTGTTTAAAATACTAGGTTGGCATCACACTACACCTTTAACTTACTTTACAAAGAAAGTCAATATTCCACTAATTGAAAGTCAGTGACTTAGACTGATCAGACTAATGGAAACCAATTAGCACATAAAACTCACACAATATCTTCACATTTAAGCACAATTCCTGGTTACCCACATCCCAAAGCTTCCCTTGCTACTGAAGTCCTTTTTTGCAAGATCATTTTATGACCTCAGCAACCCAAGTCCTATATTAAAAGAGAGCTCAAAATATGTTATGGTTAATATTTATTGGGTTAAAATGTATTTCTATAAGCCAGGCACTCTTCTCAACATTTGGCGTGCATTATTTTACACCCATGTAGGGAATAATCCCTACACCCATCCCATGATGAACATGCTATTATCAGTGTTCCCAATTTACACATAAAGAAACTGAAACACAAATTTAAGTGTTCCAGGTCACATGAATATGAAGGTGGACCTGAGACACAAACAAGATTTTGTAACTCCAGAGTCCATAGTCTTAACAACAACTCTGTATCTCTTCCATGTGGGAGCAATAACTAAAATTTGTGTGTATTTGTAATTATTTATTTTAAGCATTTTATGTGTACCTATTTGTAAAGCTCTCTTTGACTTAGGTAAATTGAATAAAAGTGGTATTAATTTCATTGTAAGGAAAAATGTTGTAATTATGGAGACACATGTTAATAAAAAATATAAGCCTGACTACAGCAGTTAGAGGGAGATAACATTAAAAAGGCAGCTTCGCTAGCCATGATACTTTGGTGCTCATGGCATGGTCCTTAAGTTTGTGAATGCAATAAACTTGGGCTTCTCAATTCTTTTAGATTTATAAGGTCCTCAGGCACTGGCTGACATTAATAAAGTCATTAAACATTGATGTTTAACTTCAAATGTTAACATGTGGACACTGACATACTAGACTAGTCACCAGAATTCTTGTGCCTACCAGCCGGGCACTTGATTATATCAAAGTGCTTGAAAGAAATATTTGAAAAGTAAATCAAATGATTGGAAGACCGTATGATAATAGTAAAGTTAGATCAAGGAAAAGCAGAAGGTCTTTAGAAGTAATTCATTCTTGCCAAGATAAAGCTTAAATACTTACAACAAAGTATATCCTTAAAACTGAGGTGATCAAGGGTGGGGAAAGTTTTTTTAACTTTTATTTTAAGTTCAGGGGTACATGTCCAGGTTTGTTATATAAGTAAGCTGTGTGTCATGGGGGGTTGGCACACAGATTATTTTGTCACTCAAGTAATAAGCATACTACCTGAGAGATATTTATTCTGATCCTCTACATCCTCCCATACTCCACCATAATTAGACCCCAGTGTCTGTCATTTCTGTCTTTGTGTCCATGAGGTCTTACTATTTAGCTCTGACTTATAAAGTAGAACACATGATGTATTTGGTTTTCCATTTCTGCATTAGTTTGCTTAGGGTAATGGCCTCCAGTTCCATCTATGTTAGTGCAAAAATTATGATCTCATTCCTTTTTATGGCTTCATTGTATTCCATGGTTCATATGCACCACATTTTCTTTATCCAGTCTACTATTGATGGAAATTTAGGTTGATTCCATGTCTTTGCTATTGTGAATAGTGCTGCAATGAATATATGTGTGCATGTGTCTCTATGATAGAATAATTTATATTCCTTTGGGTATATACCCGATAATGGGATTGCTGAACCAAATGGTAATTCTGTTTTAATTTCTTCAAGGAAATGCCACATTGCCTTCCACAATGGCTGAATTAACGTACACTCCCACCAGCAGTGAATAAGCATTCCCTTTTCTCCTCGACCCCAGCAGTATCTGCTATTTTATGACTTTTTAATAGCAGCCATTCTGTCTGGTGTGAGATGGTATCTCGTGGTTTGGATCTGCATTTCTCTAATGATTAGTGATGTTGAGCATTTTTAAATATGCTTCTTGGCCACATGCATATCTTCTTTTGAAAAGTGTCTGCTTAGGTTCTTTGACTACTTTTTTATGGGATAGTTTTTTGCTTATAAATTTGAGCTCCTTACAGATTTTGTATATTAGATCTTTGTCGGATCCATAGTTTGCAAATATTTTTCCCGTTCTGTAGGTTGTCTGTTTACTCTGTTGATAGTTTCTTTTGCTGTGCAGAAGGTCTTTGGTTTAATAGGTTCCCATTTGTCAATTTTTGGTTTTGTTGCAAATGCTTTTGGTGTCTTTGTTTTGAAATCCTTGCCAAGTCCTATGTCCAGAATGGCATTTCCTAAGGCACCTTTCAGAGTTTTTATAGTTTTAGGTTTTATGTTTCAGTCTTTAATCCATCTTGACTTGATTTTTGTATATGATGCAACATAGGAGTCTAGTTTTAATCTTCTACAAATGGCTAGCCATTTATCCCAGCACCATTTATGTATTGAATGGGGGTTGTTTCCCCATTGATTGATATTGTCAGCTTTGTCAAAGATCAGATGGTTGTAGGTGTGCAGCCCTATTTCTGGCCTCTGTATTCTGTTCCATTGGTCTATGCGTTTGTTTACCAGTACCATGCTGTTTTAGTTATTGTAGCCCTATAGTATAGTTTTAAGTCAGGTAACATGATACCCCAGCTTTGTTCATTTTGCTGAGGATCTCCTTGGCTACTTAGGCTCTTTTTTGGTTTCATATGAACTTTAAAAACAGTTTTTAAAAAAAATTCTGTGAAGAATGTCATTGGTAGTTTGATAGAAATAGCATTGAATCTGTAAATTACTTTGGGCTATGGTCATTTTAACAATATTGATTCTTCCTATCCATGAGCATGGAATGTCTTTCCATTCATTTGTTTCATTGTTTCATTATTTGATCAGTGTTCTGTAGTTCTGCTTGTAGAGATCTTTCACCTCCCTGGCTTGCTGTATTCCTAAATATTCCTGAATTGGCTCTCATCTTGTATGTTGTTGGTGTATAGAAATTCTACAGATTTTTGTATGTTAATTTTGTATCCTAACACTTTGCTGAAGTTGTTTATCAGATCAAAGAACTTTGGGGCTGAGACTATGGGGTTGTCTAGGTATGGAGTCATGTTGTCTATAAACAGGAATAGTTTGACTTCCTCTCTTCCTTTTTGGATGTCACTTATTTCTTTCTCTTGTCTGATTGCCCTGGCCAGGCTTCCAATACTATCTTGAATAGGAGTGGTGAGAGAGGGTATCCTTGTCTTAGGGTGAATGGTTCCAGCTTTTGCCCATTCACTATGATGTTGGCAGTGCTGAAGCTGGAGTGTAGTTGCACAATCTTGGCTCACTGCAACCTCCACCTCCCGGGTTCCAGCAATTCTTCTGCATCAGCCTCCCAAGAAGCTGGATTACACACATGCACCACCTCACTGGCTAATTTTTTGTATTTCTAGTAGAAACGAGGTTTTACTATGTTACCCAAGCTGGTCTCAAAATCCTGACCTCAAAAGATCTGCCTGCCTCAGCCTCCCAAAGTGCTGGGATTACAGGCTTGAGCCACTGTGCCTGGCCTGTCGTAAATAGCTCTTATTATTTTGAATTATGTTCCTTCAATACCTACTTTATTGAGGGTTCTTAGCATGAAGGGATGTTGAATTTTATTGACAGCATTTCTTCATCTATTGAGATAATCATGTGGTTTTTGTTTTTAGTTCTGTTTATGTGATGAATCACATTTATTGATTTCTGTGTGTTGAGCCATCCTTGCTTCCCAGGGACAAACCCTACTTTATCGTAGTGGATTAAATTTTGATGTGTGCTGGATTTATTTTGCTAGTATTTTGTTGAGGATTTTGAAATATATATACATCAAAGATATTAGCCTGAATTTTTTTTTATTGTTGTTGTGTCTCTGCCAGGTTTTAGTATCAGAATAATGCTGTTCTCATTGAATAAGTTGGGGAGGAGTCTCTTATCCTCAATTTCTTGGAGTAGTTTCAGTCAAAATGGTACGGACTCTTCATTATACTTATGGTAGAATTTGGCTGTGAATCCATCTGAGCCTAGGTGTTTTTTTTTTTAATTGGTAGGCATTTTATTACTAATTTAGTTCTGGAAATCATTATTGATCTGTTCAGGGTTTCAGTTTCCTGGTTCAATCTTGGGAGGTTGTTTTTGTCCAGGAATTTAACCATTTCTTCTTAATTCTCTAGTCTGTGTGCACAGAGGTGTTCATAGTAGTCTCTGATGGTTTTTTGTATTTATATGCAGTCAGCAGTAATCTCCTCTTTGTCATTTCTAATTGTGTTTATTAGGATATTCTCTTTCTTTTTCTTTATTAGTCTAGGGGTGGCCTATCTATCTCATTGATTTTTTCCAAAGAACCAACTCCTAGATTCATTGATCTTTTGTACGGTTTTTCATGTCTTAATTTCCTTCTGTTCAGATCTGATTTTGGTTATTTCTTGTCTTCTGCTAGCTTTGGCGTTGGTTTGCTCTTGCTTCTCTAGTACTTCTCATTGTGATGTTAGGTTTTTAATTTGAAATCTTTCTAATTTTTTTTGATATTGATGTTTAGTGGTATAAACTTCCCTTTTACCCCTGCCTTAGCTATGTCCCAAAGATTTTGGTATGTTTTATCTTTGCTCTCATTAGCTTCAAAGAATGTCTTCATTAATGACTTAATTTTATCATTTACCCAAAGGTAATTCAGGGGCAGCTGTTTAATTTCCATGTAATTGTATGGTTTTTAGTAATTTTCTTATTATTGATTTCTATTTTTATTGTTTTGTGGTCTGAGAGGGTGGTTGGTATGATTTCATTTTTTTTTAATTTGCTGAATATGATTTTATGTCCAATTGTGCAGTTGATTTTAGGGTACAAGCCATGCCGTGATAAAAAGAATGTGTATTCTGTTGTTTTTGTTGTAGTATTCTGCATACGTTTATTAGGTCCATTTGGTCAAATGTTGAGTTCAGGAGTTCAGGTCCTGAATATCTTTGTTAATTTCCTGCCTCAATAATCTGTCTAATACTGTCAGTGGGGTGTTGAAACCTTCCACTATTATTGTGTGGGAATGTACATCTCTTTGAAGATCTCTAAGAACTTCCTTTATGAATCTGGGTGCTCCTGTTTTGGGTGCATACATATTTAGGATAGTTAGATGTTCTGGTTGAATTGAACCCTTTATCATTATAAAATGCCCTTCTTTGTGTTTTTTGATCATTGGTGGTTTAGTTTGTTTTGTCTGAAATTAGAACTGCAACCCCTGCTTTTTCTCTGTTTTCCATTTGCTTAGTAGATTTTTCTTCATCTTGTTATTTTGAGCCTATAGATGTCACTGCATAGGAGATGGGTCTCTTGAAGACAGTATACCATTGGGTCATGTTTCTTTATCCAACTTGCCATGCTGTGGCTTTTAATTAAAGCTTTTAGCCCTTTTACATTCAAGGTTAGCATTGACAGGTGCAGATTTGATCTACTCATTGTGTTGTCAGCTGGTTATTATGCAGTTTTTTTGGTGTGATTGCCTTATAGGATCACTGGTCTGTGTACTTAAGTGTATTTTTGCAGTGGCTAGTAATAGTGTTCCTTTCCATGTTTAGTGTTCTTTTCCTCATGTAAGCCAGGTTTGGCCATAATTATTTCCCTTAGCATTTTCTTGTTTGACAATAATCTTATTTCTTTTTCATTTACAAAGTTTAGTTTGGCTGGATATGAAATTCTTGGTTTGAAATTTTTTTCTTTAAAAATGCTAAATATAGACCCCCAATCTCTTCTGGCTTGTAGGGTTTCACCTGGAAAGTCCACTATTAGCCTGATGAGCTTCCCTTTGGAGGTGACCTGCCCCTTCTCTCTGGCTGCCATTAAGACTTTTTCTTTCCTTTTCACCTTGGAGAATCTGATGATTATGTGTCTTGGGGATGGTCTCCTTGTGTAGTATCTTGCAGAGGTTCTCTGCATTTCCTGAATTTGAATGTTGGCCTCTCTAGGGAAGGTATAAGGTGATAGTGAGTGATTGTAAAGAAAGGAGAAAACACGACAAAGAACGAGGGAAAAAAAGGAAATGCACATTTGGAAACACGAGTATTTTTAAATATCTGTTTATCTACTAATTAATAGATAGGAATACAGAGATTATGGGTGGCAACCACAAGAAAGGATTTCAGGCTGGTTATATAGTGAATTGATGTTTTCTTGAGAGCATTGATAGATTTTAGTGTTTAGTTATAAAAGGGAGAAGTATTAGGAGGTTTTGAACCATAGATATATTTGTGAGGCTTTTAAAAAATTACTACCACTTGATGAATCTTACCCTGTGGCAGTGAGTGAGTACTTTGGATATATTAATAAAAAGATAATTTTTCATATATTAACTAATACAATTTAACTATTTTTGGCATAGCATTTATTAGAAATAGAAAACTTTTGTAATAAAGAACAAAATCTCTTTATAAAAATTATTGTTATAAAAACTAAATGGAGACTTTTTTAAGTGTAAAGTTATTTGCTGTTTTGGGGGGAAATAAATATCAAAGAACCACAGCTACAGTTCCAGGTTGAAGGTGGCAAACCCACTCCTAAGACACAGATCAGCTTTAATCTATTGCTACATTTGTTTATTTTTTGACAGGATACAAGGCAGAAACTATAGCAACTAGAGCATCTTCAACTTATCTTTTTCTTGCTCAGTAACTTCCAAGTACACAGGTTGTCTGTCTCACTACATGGATATTTGGCTTCCATGGATGAGAGTCAAGATGTGTGTGGATCACCTTGACAGGTAGAAGCAACAGACTCTGCTTTCCAGTAATCCTTTGTGCTGTTCAAGCCTATAGGCCCAAACTGCATGCCAACTTGTAGCTCTCCCAACCCAGAGCTGATTTCACTCAATATACAGAAATACCATTTCTCATTTTTGTTGCTTCATTCCTCCCAAGGCAAGAGAGCCATGGGAAACTGAGGTCACTCTCTGAGAAGTCCATATTAGACCTGGCTAATGTTAAATTCTTACTCACAGTTTCACCTCCATGACCCCAAGTCAATATTTCACAAAACATACTTAAATGTTCCTTTGTATTTTTTCTGATAGGTACATCTCTAATATTCTGTACACAGGAAAAAACAAGCTAGTGTACTTGTGACCACCAAATTTGTAGTGTTAATAGAGCATAGGTATCTTCTTCCCAAAACATATTCATCTTAACCAACATACTAAACAAGTCTTTTGATACCTTATTAGTGAATTACAGTCTTCCTCTCACTCAATATCACACATATCTTTTAAACGTTTTTAGGGACACTTAGATGTGTGTTTAGTTTCTCTAGGGACAATTAGTTTCTACGGGGTTATCCAAATCAGTTTCTCAAACTATCATTTGATCCTGGGGGGTCATCATCATTATACATTTTATTTCCTTTAATATCCATATGTGAGGCCATAAAATACTTTATTATACCAAATAGCAGTAGGTGAGAGATTAAAGTAATGCTTAGCACACAAACTACTTCTTAACATTACAGCAGATAGCAGCAGATATTAAACTAATCCTTAGCCCACTAAACATTTATTTTTACTACAGTGTAATTTCCTCATCCTTCCCAACAGAACTATCTCTTGCCCATATGCCATACATTTTCAATGAAAGGACTAGTCACTAGAGTATTCAGTAAATTCAGAATTCTTTCTGGCCTGGGGACCTCATCATACCTCTGCTATGAAGAAGCAGGATTTTATTGACACTGGTTCCCACATATAAAAGGAGAGCACAACCAATTCACCCTACAGAGAGGACACAGTGTTGGTCTTTCGATGGCCACTAACTGCATCGCAGGAAATGGTGGCTCCTTTTAAATTCGTGGTGTATATATTGTAAGGGAATGATGACAGGATCACTTGTCCCAGTGACATCCTACTGTAGTTCAGGTGGTCCTTACCATTTTAATATTGCATTTGTCCGGCTTGGACCTCTAAAGCACTCAGACATTTTCCTTTAAACACAATAGAAATAAAGCATAGCAGAGAGCACTTGCTGGATGAGCATACAGGCCCTCTCCCAGAGGTTTTGCACAGGATAATATCCTAAATGACTTTTTCTTCCCTCCAGATAAAAATAAAGCCTCACCAAATCCTTTTCTCATTCTTAAAAACAGATGATAGATTTGCAAAGGTAAAAGATAACAGGTCCTCCTCTACCACTAGGCAATAAAGCAGTACTTAGGGTCAGTCCTACCTTGGTCACACTGGGCAAAATAACTATCTACATGCCCTTAGGAAAACATATACCCAAGTGTAAAGGAATACAGTATCTTAAGTAGTATACTCCCTTTAGTTGGAAGAAGAGCAAATGCAATGTTTGTCTAATGCACTTGATCTGATAACAGAAAAGGAAAGGTTTGTAAGGTATGAAAGACAAAGATTTATGTCACAGTATCATTTCCCAACCCTTTATTCCCAGTACAGAAAAACCTTTCTTAAGTCTGTCCCCCCTTCAATGCCCCCCATGTTTAGGTGAAGCACACACCCCCTTATAAGCTTCCCAGCCAGCCCTTTTCATTCTTCACTTCCTTAGCATCCTCTGTCTTTCAAAATGAATGTTTTAGTTGACTATTCCAATTTTTAATTAAGCCACTCCTATGTGGCTGGTAGGAGTATATGTCCATTACATATGGTTCTTTTTGTCTCATTTTGGGAACTTGTCCATGGTTAAATTCATTCCCTATGAAATACAAGGAGGGGACTCAAAATACTCACCTATCCCCAGAAAGACCTGCTGGAATACTCTAGGAGCAATTAACTGGGTTCGGTATAATCTATCTGCCAGTGATGTGCTTGCCATTGACCTCAGGGAATTCTCTCCAGTGCCATTTTTGGATTTTCTTTCTTCTTGATCACATTCAGGACAGCCTGTCACAATAGTAATGGCTTTTCTGGGTAGCACTGGTCTATGCCATTGCTTCCAATTGCCGTGGCATGGCTTGAGCACCACTGTGACAGCTCATCTCATATGCTCAACTGATTTTCTCCTTTGGGAGACCAGGGCATCTACTTTGGCTTTCTAGCGCTTCTCTGAGACACTACGGAGTGTTTATTGTAGGCATCTAGAAATGTGCTTCTCCCCAGGAGTTTCTATAGAGACTTCCACAATTGCATCTCTTCACATCAAGATAATTGTGTATATCTATGTATCAAGGAAGCATCTGCCTGCCTGCCTGTGCAACATAGTTCTAGGGAAAGCCCAGGAGGCTTTATATATTAAGACATAACCCTGAGACCAAGAACCACATTATGCCTGAACTATTAACATATAACATATACTGACATCTATTCAGACCACTATGTATGCTTATCATTGTCTCTTCAGCTCAGATTTTTACAGTACATTGGAGGTTAGCTGCAACCTTCCACATAGGGTCCGCTCATTCAGTACAAAAAATCTCATTAGTAAATAAATCAGATATTTTGTCTCAGCAGGGTTCAGAACCTTTGGCAATAAGAGTGGGTAGCTCCTCCGGAGTGCCACTGTAGAGGCAGAGATGTTACCTGCTCATGGAGAGAGTGCATTTCCTCCGAGTCGATCTTTTTTAGCATGTTCCCAAATATATGTTATTAGTCCGTTCTCCCACTGCTAATAAAGACATACCCAAGACTGGGTAATTTATAAAGTAAAGAGGTTTAATTT